>NW_025220694.1:2733170-3131339 GCF_014066325.1 Apis laboriosa | reverse complement strand
ATAATACTTAATAATTATATATATATATATATATATATATATGTATATATATATATATATATATGTATATATATATATATATATGTATATATATTTATATAAATAAATAATAATATAATATAATAAATATATTATATATAATATATAATATATATAATTAGGTATATATAATATAATACAAAATAAAAACAATTAACAAATATATTTATTTTTGTAATTCGCGCTTAAATTTATATTGCTTAATTCAGAAATATTAAAGATCGATAAAACATACGTTGTACCACGTTACAAAAAAGAATACTAATATGAAAAAATGGCTGCATGATTATTTATTTTTAAAGAATTATTTATTTTAAGAAAAAAATGTCTTGTACATAAAAATTTATTTACTTTTGTATTATTTAAATTTATGATTAAAAAAATTATATAATGTTATAAAATGTTGCCTCGTTTAGGGTTTTTTTATGAATTGCATTATTTTTACTCAATTGGATTGGACAATAGAAATATCAGTACGGATCAAATTCAAATTATCTTTTAATTAAAAAATTTATAACTGAATTTGAAATTAAATAATAACACTCAAAACAATACAATGACAAAATTTAATTTTTTAATAATGCAATTTTTGATTAATATCTTTTTAAATACTTTAATCTATTAGAAATAACCAATAAAATTCATATTCTTTTCTTCTTTTTATATAGTGAACTAGGCTGTGTGAATCGTGTAGAATATTTGGAAGTGTGAATGGCTCTTTGTACTTAGAAGTCGAATTTCTGATGCAATATTCGTTAACAAGACGTGAATGCACTGTATAGACAGTACGAAAGTATCGAGACTCGCGTGATAAAGATGCTAATATATATTTGAAAGCTAAGCAAATTAATAAGATAATTGGAGACACCAAAGTATTTAAAACAATTTTCAAAATGACTGAAGAAGATTCGGTATGTAATAATATTAAAATTATATCTTTAATAGAGAATCTATGTCGTATTGAAAAAGCATGGAAGTATGATTATCTTGACATACTTCTTGATTTTTTAGTTTAATTTTAATATTTATGAATAAAAAATAAAATTTAAACCTATATAAAAGAATATTTTATAACGTAATTTTTATATGATAAGAAAAATGCCACTTTATACATTCCAACCTCAAAACCATGTGGATAGTATTCGAAAAAATGTACAAATATATATTTATTACTAATATATTATGGTAAATATTTTATTATTTTTATTGTAATATTCCATTTATTATGGATATAATATAATATTACATTTAATTTACGAAACATTTTGAAATATATTTAATATGGTATATTTAAAAAAATTTATTTTTAAATTTTTATGAAAATAATGTATTAAATTAATTAATATAATTAATAATAGTCTTTTATTATATTAATAAAGTCACTAAATTTTTTAAATATAATATGTAAAATGATAAAATATAAAATTTCACATATAATTATAATACATTCATATGATAATGTAATAATTAAAAAAATTTATAGGTATTTGATCCTACTTTGAAAAAGAAAAAGAAGAAAAAGAAAACTACTTTTGATCTTGATGCAGCATTTAATGAAAGTGGTAGTACTGGAGATGTCTTAGAAAATACTGATAAAGAAAATCAAGAACCTGAACCTTCTGCACCAGCTGAAGATGACGAAGCATTGGATTTAGAAAATTTTGGAAGGAAGAAAAAGAAGAAGAAAAAAGCATTTAATTTAGATGAACTTGATGCAGCTTTGCCTGATGCAAAGAAAGAGGTAGTATATATATATAATATAATATGTAATTGTGTATGAAATTATATTTAATAGCATATATTTAATAATATGTTATTTATTATAATTTATATACTATGTAACATAATATATATTATTTATAATTTATAATTTATAATTTGGAAAGGATATTGTTGAACAACAAACAGAAGAAGTTATTGTGGATGACACTTTTGACTTAGATATGGACTTCTCAAAAACTAAAAAGAAAAAAAAGAAAAAGAAAGATCTTGATGAATTAGTAGCTGAAGAAGAACGTAAGGAAATTGAAGATAAAGAAAATGGTAAATATTATATATTGCAAAAATATCATAGTTTGGGGTAACTAGTTGTTTATGTTACACATTATTTGTTAACATGCTGCACTGAATCTGAGCGAAGTGCAGAGTATGGTAAGAGATATGTATTTGGTATTTTCTATAATTTCTTAATTTCTATGTATAATCTATATATATAATAATCATATTTATATAATAACTACTTTTATATATCATAATCATTAGTTTAGTTTCAGCATAAAATAAATTATTATTTCTCTTTGTTATTATATATTTTCATCAAGTTAAATGATAATATGAAAAAAAAATTTTGAATAATAAGATTGTATATATATATATAAATTAAAAATAAAAAGATTTAATATATCAATCAATAAATTTATTAAATCTTTTATCATTTTTCTTAATGTATAATCATATATTAAATTAATAGAATATGTTATAATAATTATATTTCTTAATAGAAGAAACAAGTTGGGTTGGATCAGACAGAGATTATACTTATGACGAATTATTGGTAAGAGTATTTAATATTATGAGAGAAAAAAATCCAGACATGGTTGCTGGTAAAAAACAGAAGTTCGTCATGCGTCCTCCGCAAGTAGTACGTATAGGCACTAAGAAAACATCTTTTGCTAACTTTACAGAGGTTAGTTTTATAATAATACTTGTTTATTTAAATACTTTTAATAATTTATGAATTGTAAATTCTTTTTTTTTTTATTACTTGTCTTACAATTTTGAATTGTAGATATGCAAAACTCTTCATAGGCAACCAAAACATTTACTCGACTTTTTACTCGCTGAATTAGGAACTAGTGGTTCTGTTGATGGAAATAGTCAACTTATCATTAAGGGTCGTTTTCAACAGAAACAAATAGAAAATGTTCTTAGGAGATACATTAAAGAATATGTTACCTGCCACACTTGTCGTTCTCCAGACACCATTCTTCAAAAAGATACCCGACTATTTTTCTTACAATGTGAAACTTGTGGTTCAAGATGTTCAGTAGCTAGTATAAAATCTGGTTTTCAGGTAATTATTTTTAAAAAATTTTTAAAGCATTTAAAAAAAAAATAAAATATTTAAAGCATTTATTAATTAATTTGATACTTTTAAAAACTTTTCTAATAATCAATTATTTGTTTTAGGCTGTTACAGGAAAACGTGCAGCTATTCGAGCAAAAACTGCCTAAAAAATTTGTCTTGTATCACGTTTATCAATTTTGTAGCATAATTTTGAAATTATCTGAGATTTCTTGTGTCAGAACGCAATTTTTTACAATATCTATTATAATGGTGTGCAATTTGAACATTAATTTTTTTACTTATAGCAATTGAAAATGATCGATTAAAAAAAAAAACATTGTAAAATTTATTGCACAATATTTTTTATTAATCTGCAACAAACAAACAAAAATTATAGAAAAAATTATTAATGAAAAAATTTTTCTATTAAATTTTTCAAATTTACCTGTTATTTTTAACATTCTTATCTTTATTTTTTGGGTTTGAAGTCTTTAATATACCATTTCCTCTTAGAATACATAAAATTATATGATTTAACATAATTTTAACTTTTTTTTACGCATTTTCATTATTTTGGCAATAATCGTTTGAAAAAAAATAGCTATACAGTTATATTGTACACTATTTCAATGATGGGGATAAAATAATCATGATAATACGATATGTATTATACATTTGTCTAGCATTGTGACATAACATCCTGTATAAAGAACTGTCTATTAAATATAAAATGGTATGGATTACCAGTTGTTAACAATAGATTTTAAGCTGGTAATAACTTGTTATATCATTTTCTGTATACAAAAAAATTATAACATTAAATTCGAGTACATTATTACGCATGGTGAAAAGTATTATTCCCATAATTATCTTTTTTGTGAAAAATATCATGATAAAATATAATTTTTTTTAAACGATCAATAGCTAACTTTACTTAACTAATTTATTCAATTGTATTTATTAGGTAATAAATTTATTTTAAGAAATTTTATTATTCTTCTTATGTTTTTCATTAATAATATTTGTATTTTTAAAATAATTTCAATATTACATAATTAATTTGCAAATCATTAATATTTAAAATACTTAAAAAATAATTTTTATTTGAACTATTTTAATGCAATGCACTCATTTATAAAATTATGCAATTTTAATAATTATGTGCATATAATGATTAATATACATATATATTATATAATAAATTTAAATAATTTAGTATTTTTATGTATTACACAATACAATAAAATTATAATTTTTTTTAATAAAAAAGAATTTCTTGAGAAGTAAATTATCAAATAAGTAATTAAATTTTCGTTATATCAATTTCGTTTTTTAATTTAATTATTTTTTCCTTAATATTAATAGCAGTATCTATAAAATTTTGAAATATAGAAATTGGCATATTTGGCATTGGAAAATCTTTGAAAGGAATCCATTTTCGCGTGCCATCTTCACATTCTTTCAAATATACTGGTTGTGAAAATACTAATCCCTTTGGTATACCAAATGAACCTAAAAAATTTGAAGTCTTATTTTATTCTATGATTTTTCCTTATTTTATATTACCATCAGATGCGATTCCCAATGATATAATTTCATCTCCAATGCTTTTTTTTTTGCTATACCATAATTTCAAAAGATCACAAATAGCTCTACATTTTGGAAAATCTTCTGATCTGCCTACTTGATATCGAACAAGGGCCTAAAATTCATTCTTTTTCATGTATAAATTATAGAAGAAATATATAGAAGAAAATAACAAAATTCTTACATATACCTTACGTTTAAAATGATTTTTATATGGATCTTTATCATGTGACATGTAAAAAAACCATCTTAATTCTGAATATTTGATTCTAAATGGTATTATAGTTTTATTTGAATTTAAAGTTTTTTTATGTGGATAATATATATCATACTTTTGAATCATATGATCAACATCTACAAAATGATTGATTCCTATAATTAAATTTAGTATTAATATATATGTATAATAAGATATACTAATAATAATATATCATATTTTTTTTTATATAAATATAAATCAACCTAAGAAACCCCAAATAGGTGGACAACCAAAATTTTGGTGAGTAAGACCAAATGAATTCACAAATGTATGTATAAGTTCCAAACCATAATGAGCACTAGCAACTACAATATTTGTACTTGATAATTTTGTAACAAGTTCAAGCATAATATTAGCATAAAAACATGGAAGACTCATTGAACAAAATATTATCTTCATATGTGAAGGTGCATATTCATTTATATATGTAGATAAATTTTCTATAATTTTATAATTACGTTGCAACCAATTGTCTGTCCCTTCATTATCTTCTCTAAAATATGCATATATAAATATTCACAGTATTTACATTATAATTACAATAATAATTATAATAAATTATTTTTATAATAAAATTTATTATTTTTTATAATAATAATAATAATAATAATAATAATAATAATAATAAATACCGCATAAAACTATCAAGATAAATTAATATATCACAATTTTTCAATCCATCAGGAATACTTTCCACGATATTTACTGTATTTAAACCAGCACCTATTGTTCTTGCATCTTTGAAAATTCTCCTAAGTTTAAAAAAACATCCTGGTTGATCATATAAATTAATAACGATTCCATGACTCATCCAGAGTTCTTTTGTCATTAATAACTGAGACACAAGATCTGGACACATAGATCTTCCTGCTCCTATTATCATTATTCTACGACATTTTTCTTGTACTTGTGAATTTTTGCTTTTTTGTCTTTTTACATTATGAGCCTTTATTAAAAATTTTATTAAAAAAATTTAATAAATCTGATTGGAATTATATAATATAGATAATTTTTCTAAATATTTTCATACAATTAATAAATCTGCTTGTAATGCATCAAGTTCTTCTTTATTTAAATACGATGTGATGTTATAATATTTATGCAACAATTCCCAAAATTGATAACTACTTCCAATATAATTTACATGAGTTTGACTAAGTCCAATTTCTCTCCATATTAGAGGAGATTTAGTGTGAGTCCATTTATAAAGTTCACAAATTTCTTTTAACCATGACTAAAAATAATTTTTAAATTGAATTGCATTTATAAATAAAAATATAATATTAACTTACTTCCCATTTTAAAGAACTTTTACTAATACTTCTATAATGAAAATTTGGTAATAATGTAGATAAACTTTCAGCAATAAAACATATATGATTAAAAGTAGGATCTTCTAAAATACCAGCTATTACAGTTAAACATCTGTTTGTCATTTTGTATTATTAACAATTGAAGAGCATTTAATACTTTTTTAAAAATTTTTATAAAAATATATTGACAAAATATATTTGTAAAAATTTATTAAAATTAAATATATAAAAAAAGCATAATGTATTAAAATTTTATTAAATTATTAAATGATACTTTATTAAATTATTTGTTTTATTTTTAATTTTTTTTTATATAATAGATCTTAAATATATAAACATTCAAGAGTCAATTATTAATTAATCAATTTTATATTTTGAAAATTTTTTAATTTTAATGTCAGAATATATAATTAGTATTCAATTTTTAAAAATCAAGTAATTAACATAAATAAATTAATTAAAGTTGATCTTTTATATGTTTTAGATATATTTTAATCTAACATAATTGTTCTAAATTATTTTATATTAATAAATTATTGATAAAAAAAAATTTAAAGCTAAATGAACATTTTTATATTTAAAATTTGTTATATTTTATATTTAAAATTCATTAGATATTTCTGGTAAATCAGGAATCTTATATTGTATCCACTCTTCATCAAATATAGGTGATATACATAATTTTGGTATTTCAAATTTAATTTGCCCTTGATCTAAATAAAAAGTTTAAAATTAAATATATATATAATACATATATAAAAAATACATAATTAAATATACTATACCTAATTCAAATTCATCTTCATAAGGTACTATTTTATTTTCCTTTTTTTTAAGTAATTCTTTAAATTCATTTTCTATATCTTTAGTATAAATATCATCTGTAAAAATATATTTAAATATTTTTTTATATTAATTATTTAATAAATTATTTAATTAAATTATCATACCAAATTCAAATTGCATATCACAATATGGTGCTAGATTTTCTGGTTCAGGATATAATTTTTTAACATAATTTTTTAAAAGTAATGGCTTTTTAAAATTATTTTCATTATATGATAAAGGTGATTTTACATGTTCTTTTTTTGGAGATATATCTTTTCTTTTTATAGAAAATGCATTTAGTTTCTGTAAAAAATTAATCTTATTTATAAAATAATTATATTTTATATTTTATATTTTATTTGTAAAATTTTTTAACAATTTATACTTCTGATAAAATATTTTTCCTAGGTGATATTAGTTGGCCATCATTATTTAATTGTGTTAGTTTTGGTTTTAACAATTCTTGTTGTTTGTTGAAAGTAGCTTGCATAGTTTCAGGTACATTTAAATCAGAACTAGATCTAATTGATAATCCTTTTGGTTTTGATTGATTAATATTCTTTAAAGAACCATTTATACCAAGACATGTTTTTGATCTTGCTAAAGGTTTTGTAGTTGAACCTAATTTTGGTAATTTTATTATTAATAAAGTTATATTAATTTAAAATAACATTTATAAAAAATAAAAAGTATAAATATTAACCTTTTTATATTCTTATTCTTACCTTTATGAAATTCTGATATTTCACCAAATAAGTTAAATATATTAGCCATAATAAAAATTTTAGCAAAAAATAAAACTAAAATAATAAAAAAAATATTTTAATTTATTTAAAATATTTATTTAAAATAGAAAAATAATTTAATAACGTTTCAATTTCTTTAAGCTTTCCGTTTAATATGAACTGCTCTCTAAACAAAACTAGGGAAAATTGGTCACATTGAAATCTTAAATTACTAAAAGTTTTTTTAGGTAAAAAATAAAATATTTTATTACTATATCACATTATATGTAATATATATGTATACATATTATATATAATATATTATATATAATATATTATATTATATTATTATATTATATTATTATATACATATATTATATTATATATAATATATGTATACATATTTCAACTATATTTAAAACGAATTTATAACGAAATAAATTTTTTTATTATGTTTTTTTTCATTTTATTTTTCCTATAATCAATTATATTAAGTTTATACAAAAATGTATTTATTCATAATATAATTTATTAAAAGAGACAAACAATTGTCCATAGCAAATATTTCATTAGGATAAATTACATTGAAAATACATATAATATATATTTTTACACGTACAATGACTTATCAATGACTTATGACTTGTCTTAAGGCCTCTAAAAATATAGACAACCAAAAGCTACCAACTGCTTACATTGGAATGCTTTGATTAAATTGATACAATAAATTGATCATATATATATATACAATTATTTATTATATATAAATATCAATGAAAGAATTTAAATTTTTCATAAGACTGAAAACAAGAAATGCTATGCAAAATTACAGAAAAAAAAATAAATTATTCAATTTGTAATATTTTGATTTCTGTAAATAAAATATATTAAATATAATATTCTTTCATTGATATACATATATACAATTACATAAAATGTTTATAAATGCTAAATTCCTTTTACAAATAATTCCTATGAATCGTAGCAAAAAAAGGGAATTGTTTAATGGAAATTTAAATTCAGTTTTGTGTCAATATCATTATGATGTCTACATGTTTTTACAATATGTAAGAAGACAGTCTATTTTCACTTGTATACCAATAAGATATAGACAATTTTCTTTAATATTAATTGCAATAGCAATATCTTTTTGTCTTCATATTTTTAATTTTTTTAACCCATTCTAATACTTTGAATTATTTGGAATACAGCTGAAAGTTAAAAAATTTTAACTTGTATAGATATATAAATCTTTTCTATATATTTATTTTAAAAAATATTTAAATTACCACAAATATTAAAACTTACCAGAACCACATACAACAAAGAGAAAAAGTGCTAATAAACAAGGTCCAACAGGAGATCCTTCATCTTGTGGCTTCTAAAATATTATTAAATGTAATAATTTGATATAAAGATTAAAATAAATTCATAATAAAAAAAATTTATATAATTTTACAATTCATATTATAATTCATATTTTGATAAAAAAAACAAATTATTTAAATAATTGATTGTTATAAATTTAAATTGAATGTACATTCATATTACATATGGTAGATTTATTAATTTACTGGATTAATTATTTTTATTATTATTAAAAAATGAAGAATCATAAATATTAAGAAAATCTAATATTATTTGTTAAAATATGTACAACGTAAAATTAATAATATAAAAAAGTAATACATATTACATTGCATACAATTATTTTATTAATTAATATTAAAAACCAATTATATATTTAATTATATATTTGTATGTAAATAACATTTTAATTATTTAAATAAATTTATATATAATTTAAATATATTTTATTAGATAATAAAATGTAACATACTGATGACTTTGGAACATTTCCACGAAGTGTAATATTTTTTGTAGCCCTTTCGTTAGCGATACGCATTCTTTGTTTTGGTGCCATCTTTGTTGTTTTTTGTTTACCAAAAGTATTTCAATAAGATTTGAAATAAATTAATAAATAATTTAAACACTATGTTAATCACTGTACGTGTACTAGAATATGACGTTCTTGTGCTATAAACAGATGTATATACTACACTCTGATTCTCACGTCGATGTGTACGCTTTGACACGTGAATACTTTGGAATATAGGACGGAGTAACTTTAGTGCCACACTGGCACCAACAGAATCAATTTAATAATTATATTTTTCACAATATTCTGATTCTTATAATTATATATACATATATTATTTTAATATTTGTTTAATTATTAATATATTTTAAGTATATATTCATAATTATGTAAATATTTTACACGAAATATTTTTGAATAACGTAGTATAAACATGTTTCTTTACGTGTATCGTATACAATACACGCCCATGATTATTTTTAAATGTAAAAATAATATATTTTATCTATAGAGGAAAAATAGTTAATAAATAAGTTAATAAATAAAATTTAAAAAAAATTTTGAACAAAAAATAATTTTAATTAATGAAATCTATTTTTACTATATATTATCAGTAATTTAAAAAATGATTTATAAATTTTAAAATAATTACATTAAATGAATATGTGTATAAATAAAAATAAATTGTATTTTTGTTGCATGTAGAAATTTTATATTTCATAGAATTGCTACGTCTAACAAACCATATGGTTCATTCGAATATTTTCACCAATATTCATTCAGCAATGCTTTATCAAGATAAACATACTCTCTATAACTGCCATATCCCTTTTTTTCTCAACAGCGATTAGATATTTAATCGCGTGAAAAAGATCACAATTAAAAATTTTACCACCAGTTATAGACTTATAATATTTTACACTTTACCGACGCACTCATAATTCATAATGAAGAATATCCACACAACAGAAAAAAATGACATGTTATGACATGTAATTGCGCAATTAATAGTAAAAAAGTTTCTTATAATTCACATTTAATCCTATCTTCTAACTTACCTATAAATTAATATTACTTGAATTTTTAGTAAACAAACATAAAATTATAATTTCAGTTCAGAGTCACAAAAATATTATTTTAAATAGTTTTAACTGAAGTACAGATTGTGTGATTGAATTATATTGAAAATTAATATTACATAATTCATACATAATAATCTATAAATTTATAAAAATTTTTTTTGTTTTAATTATTTTTCAATTTAACTACTGATATCTAATTGGAATTATTTATATTTGTTCATGTATTTCTTTCTTCTAAAAAAAATATTAAAATTCTTGAAATATTTTTAAATTATATTACATAAATATATAAATTTTTATGTAATATATAAAATTCCAAGAAAAGAATAATTAGTAAATTTCAGAAAAAATTAATTATACTATAATATAATATAATTGAGTAATTTTAAAAAATTGATTGTTTTAAATAAAAAAATTCTATCATATAATAATCAGAGCCTGTATTTTGTATAATAAATTGTGACTCATGAAATGAATAATATGTATGATTGTTTGAATAATTGGTAAACTATTTGCAGATATTTATCTTCTGTAAAACTCATTTTTTACCAACATAAAAGAAATAAGTTAATCATTTTCTTGAAATGAAAGTATCATTGTTACATCAATTAATATAAGGATGGTAAAATATTCGTTGAATATTTTTAAAAAATGATATAACGAATATTTCTCTTTAAATATTTAGCTATACTTCATTAAAATTAATATAGTTCTTTCACGAGTTGCATTTGTACATTATAAATAACTTCAATTTCAACCAAAAGAACAAGTCCTACTTTATAAAAACCGGCAGGTTTTATTTTGTATATTCTTATTTTAGTCGATTGTAGATGTTACACTAGAATTGTGGTTTAGTCTATTTTGACTGTAGAATAAATCTTTCGTACAAATGCATTAGTACCAACATAACCAACTGTTCCGCACATTATACCCAAGGCGAGACTGAACAATGCCATATAACCAAAATAAAATGCCGTTTGGAAGAGACCATACATTCTGAAAAAGAAAAATAAAATTATATTCTATTTTTTTTAATAAATTTGCATGGGATTAATCAAGCATAATATAAATTTACTTAGTTTTAAAGAAGAAATAATAAAAGGAATATATATAGACATAACCAGCAGTTGAAGCAGCTGCTAAGAAACTTGTCCATTGCCTATAAAAAATAATATATATATAAATATAAAACTTACTATGTAACAATATTTAATTACATAATTAATTAATATATATATTAAATAATATTTACCATCGATAATCTTCAGCATTTAATAAAAAGTATGTACATACAATAGTAACACAAACAGTTACTATCATTAGAATAACAAATACTAGTAACATAAATCCATAAACATAATAAATTTTATATGCCCAAAATGAGGTAAAAATAAAATACCTAAAAAAAAACATAAAAAGTAATTTGACATATTTTTTAATTAATGAATATTAATTTAATAAATTATAATATTAATTTAAAAAAATAATAATGAATATTACATTTCAATGAATATTGATCCAAAGGGCAAGATACCACCAAGCATAATAATAACCAATGGTTCCATGAACCATTTTTTTTCAGGAATTGGTCGAGGTACTGCATTAACTCTGCATGGTGCATCTGGAGTTCCAGCTAAATTACGACCCAAAATAGTTCCAACTAATGTTAATGGTAATATAACAAATATACAAATACATGTTACTGCTACCTATAATAAAATATTTTTGTTAATACATAAAAAAACAAATGTATATATAAATAAATAAGAATTATGTAAATAATACTTTCCATGGAACCAAATGGTATAGCACGGCTGGCATGGTAATACATTGCAATGAAGTTAATAAAAAATGCAGTGCCACAGACAATAAAAGGTAACATAAAAGCACTGAGAATCATTTGTTTAATCCAAATACGACCTCCCATACGTGCATATAAACCTCCTCCAGCATAACCATTTATAGGTGATGTAGCAGCATACACAAAAATTGCTGTTGATAACATTGATCCTCTTTCTGTATACAATTCTCCGAGAATAGCAAAAATAATAACACTAAGTACAACCACAGTAACCTAAAATAAAATAGTTTATAAAATATTATAATTATTACTTTAAAAAGATTGATTTAGAAATTTTTAACTAAAATAATTACCTGATATCCAGCACCTATAAGAGCTGAAAAAAGCATTGCATGACTAGCAGGTCTAAATACATCTCCATGAACTTGTTTCCATCCATATTCATCACCTAAATCTCGTTCCATATCATCCATTTCTTCATCCCTACTATATCTAGCATAATCTTTTCTTAATGTACGCATTAAAATCATTGAAACAAGTCCAACAAGAAAGATTACCATCATAAAACTATTAAAAATACTGAACCAATGAATCTGAAGAAAACGAAGGATAAAAATTCATTTTTAAAATAAAATAATATATAATTTTTAATTTCACATTTTTTAATTAAAATATATTTACTCTGTGTTGAAAAAAATTAGGATCCAGATATTTGTCAAATCTATCTTCAAATTTAACATTACTTTTTTTCCAATTAACTTCATAACTGAAAGAAATG
Source organism: Apis laboriosa (assembly GCF_014066325.1). NCBI lineage: Eukaryota > Metazoa > Arthropoda > Insecta > Hymenoptera > Apidae > Apis > Apis laboriosa. Next base: position 3,117,981 of record NW_025220694.1, on the reverse strand, counting down.
GCTGCATCCTGCACTAATTTAATTTTATTTTCACTAGTCAAATTTACATCAACTATTTGCTTTCCATTATATCCTATATCAAACTTTTTATGTGTCCAAATATAATAAGATACAATTCCATTATTGTCTTCAGGCTCTCCCACAACACCTAAATATTAATAATAATCAATTAATATAATAAAGAAATACTTAAGAATTGAAAAAAATTAAAATTTTGATTTTACCCCATATTGGTAGATCATCCATATACATCTTATACCAATATTGATTCTTCACTGCATATATGAAAGCCTTTTCACTTTCTTCAGATAATTTTATTTGACAGTAATCCATTTTTGCAACATCAGCTATTAGATAATAAATATATATCATTATAATTAAGATATCTACCATTAATTAATAAAACTTCAAAATACCTTTATATTCAATTTCCAGACCACTAAATTTGAGTTCGATGCCTTGTAATGCTTCAGAAAAAGTTTCATGATAATGATTAATAACATTTTTTGTGCCCATACAAAAAGGTAATGAATAATAGGAATAAGTTTCCTGTCGATTATGATATGGTCCAACAGTACTCATCCACAATACAACTTCATCATTATCTTCATACTAATGAAAAAAAATATATTCCATTAATACATAATATGTATAATAATATAAATATGTAAAACATGATACAACATGAAATATGTATATATAAAAACAAATCAATTTTTAATAAAATTATTAATTAAAAATTAGCTATTAAAATTCACAATATCATAATATTTTGAAAATATGTTAATTTTCTGAATATATACTTACAACGTGAGTGTGCTCGTCGAGATAGACAAAGGGGAGTAGGCTAAGCGCCAGAAAATGGAATAACAATCGAGCCCGACACATGATCATCGTGACGGGAAGGCGCACTAGGCGCCTTATGCTAATACAAATAGAAATTCAAAGATATTTTACAATAAAGATACTCCATAGATTCACGAAACAAATATTGCTTAATAGAAACACCGGACAAACAGGTACCAATGGACACGTATTAAAACACGATGACACTTACAGCAACCGCTAATGCGCTAGGTGTTAAGAATTCACTATCACAATAGATGGCGCTTTTATCATTACATTTTAGAAGTCCTTGTTAAATTGATCATTGTAAAAATTTAAATAATTTATATGATTAAAATATTAAAAAAAATTTATTAATATGAAATTATGTTTAAAAATAATATATATACAATATATAAATACATATGTATATGAAATATATATGTATATGAAATAAATATTCAAATAAACTTTAATATTTAATTAATTTATGAATTAGATATATTAATAAGGATACAATAGTTTAAAGAAAATCAAAGATATATATTTATTTTTTTACACATTTTTTTGCTATAATTACAATTAATACAAATTTAAACTTTATTATTATTCTTCAGGCCAAGGTTTTCCTATTCCTTGAGATGCACCCATTCTTGATGGATCTTGACTGGGATAATGTATTGGAGCTGTTCCAGGTGGAAAAATTGGTGTTGCAGTAGCAGGTGCCATTTGAGGTGGAAACATATATTGAGGAGCAACTGGTGGAGGTGGAATCATCATTGGTGGCATCATACCAGGAGTAGTTTGAAGATTGAAAAAATTATTTCCCATACTTTCTGGTGGAGGTGGTAGAGCACCAGGAAGACCTGGTACAGGTTCTAAGATTTCTCTAGTTGCTTCTGCTGCAGATACAGTTTGCCTTCCTTGCGAACGTCCCCATTTAATTGTTAATCTTCGTCCTCCTAATATCAGTTTATTAAATGTTCTTTCTGCAGCTGCTTCAGCAGCACTTCTTTGCGTATACTGAATAAAAGCACATTGTTGACGAGGAACCATAGTTACAGAACGTATTTCTCCATATTGATAAAAATGATCACGTAACTGCTTTTCTGTTAAAACATCTCCCAAGTTACCAACATATAAAGTTGTAATGGACTTATCCTCTGGTGGATCTAATTTAGGCATAGCTGCAGCTCTGCGCATTAATTTATCAGCAACAGGATCATTAACTCCATAATAACGATCTTTAATATTTTGATCAGCTAATGGATCATCAGGATCAGTAGGTTTCTCATGACGATATGGGCATTCTTCTCCTCTTTTACATTCTCCTTTAACCCAAAAGGAACAAATATGTGGTCTATTTCTTTTATAATAAGGACTAGTCCTTGCTAACTTCATCAATAAATCACTAGCAGCTGCAGATTTACCAACAGCACCTGCTGGTGATGTAGGATCTATTTTACCAATTTCACTATCTATATTTTGTACATAATATTCTTTGTTTACATCTGATCTTGGTAAATCATCTTTGATTTTAAGTGCTGCATCACGTACTTGAATTGGCAAACCATATTCTAAATCAAGTAAACATGTTTGACAGACATTTTTCAAACGACTACAAGTTTGACAAACTTCAGTTTTTTTAAATCGCATTCTTGCACCTGGACACCACCTGAATACTGTAAATGGACGCATGCATATTTTACATTCTTTTCCATATCTTTCTTTTGTCTGTAAATACAAACATAAAAAGTAAATTATATTAAAATGTATTTTAGAAAAATTAAAATTAATTAAAATTTTTATAAAATTTACCTACCATTCGAATATATGGATTGTCACCCAAACAAGTTTGACATAATATTGGAAATTCCTAAAAAGAAAAAAAATAAACAAATATTTAAAATTTCATTTCAAATGATTATTCAAATATTTGATTATACTTACTGCATCTTCCCAATTTTGCCTATTATACATATTTGTTGTTTTAGAAGTAGCCATTTTTAATTATTTTATCTTGACTTTCTTATTCTTCTTACTAAAGACAAATATCAAATATGACTATGACTAATGCTTCTACATAAAAGTCACTAGTTAGTATTTTTATTACTAAATAATTTATTTTTTGTAATTACTGACATGAAAGAAAATCGTGGCATATATTCGTATCTATGGATATTCGATCGAATAGAGTTACTAGAAATAAGCAAATCAAAATATATAACACATATTCTAAATTTAGTTATTGGTTGATGAAATAATTATATGTCAGTACGGTTTAATATATAAATTACATTATATAAATATATATATATAATTGCATATATTATGTATCCGCTTTAAACATATTGTTATAATTGTAAACATGTTTAATTTTATATATAAAATTAATATATATAATATAATAAATATATATAAAATTTTAAATATAATTCATTCGTCTTTCACAAAATATTATTATTTATGATATATATATATATGTATATATATGTATATATGATATATGATATTATATGTACATATGATATTAATATAAAAAAATTAAAAAATTTTAGTAAAAATTTATTTATTAATTATTTAGTAATAAAAATATTTTTTTAATCATTTTATTAATCTTTTAAAACATGATATACAGGATATAACATTAGAATATAAAAAATATTAGAATGTAAACTAAAGATTTTTTAAACAATATTTTCTTTTGCAAAAATTTTCGTTACGGCTATGTTAACAAGTTATTAATAAAAAAACGCTAATCACGAAGCATGTAACCTAATCGAACCGCAACAATAGCATTGGCTGCTATGTTTCCGATTGAGCATGAACAAATATAATGTTATATAATATATAAAATATAAAGTTTATTAATAATTCAATAAATTTAATTATATTTATTACATAGTTCAATTTATAATTAAAATTATTTATTAAAGTTATAATTTATTTCTTATTTGTTAAATCGTATTATAATAAGTTTAAGAAAATTATTAATTTAAGTTTAAGAACAGCTTAAGAAGAAATAAATGTGTTATTTAAAACTATCAATTAGATTTTTTTTCTTGAAACTTATTTTATTTTATTGCTTGCTTTATAAGATATAATAAAAATTGTATTCACAAATAATAAATGATATTCACAAATATTAATTTTTATTATTATTTATTTTAATAAAATTAATTGCATTAACAATTTTGTTAAACTTTATATTATATAATATATAATTTATACATTACAAAATATATAATTTATTATTATTTACTTTCATAAAAATTGACTGGATTTATAAATTTTATTCAACTCTACTTTATTATTTATTAAGTTTTTATACTTTAACTTTCTAGGTATTAAAAATTGTGAAATTTCTTTTATAATTTTTTACAAATTTTGACAAGTAGTATTCAGGATATTTTAATTAATATGATATTTTATATGATTATCTTAGTTTTCGTGAAATTTTTATTAAATTTAATAAAATTATTAAGAATTATTAAGAATTAATAAAAACTATTACAAGATTTAAAAATTTTAGAAAAATTAAAAATAATTTTTAGTTAGAGAATGAAATTTTAGAATTTTAGAATAAATTTTTAGAGAATAAAAAAGAAAGGATAAAAAATAAAAGAAAAAATAGAAAATAAAAGAAGAAAGGAAACTTTAATGAATATAAAAAAGCATATATAATGGGATGTGATAAAGAAAATAAAAAAGAATATATAAAAAAAAAATCAATATAAAAAAATTGGAATAGATGAAAAAAAAAAGTGAAAAGAAAAATAAAATAATAATTAAAGAGAAAAAAAGAAAGAAAGCCTCAAAGGATTTCATTGAGAGCATAGATCACAGAACAAAATAAGCTTGTGATATTAAGTTATATGAAAAAAAAAAAAAAAATTCAATAGAAAATATGTTTCTATCAAGAAGAAAAAAGAAATAGAAAAAGAAATAAAAAAAAAAATATTTTATCAGAAGATATAAATCTATACCATCTATACCAGATACCAGAAGAAATAAGTTCAATGAACTGCTATCAATTTGAAACAGGAAATAATAAAAAACAGCAAAACAGAAAAAAAAAAGAATAAAAGATGATAATATACAAGAATATAGGAATATAGGAATATATAGGAATTAAAAAAATAAAGTAACAAAATAAAAAGAAAAAAAATAGATGAGAATAAAACTCATCTTTTAATAGAATAAAAGATAAAAGAGGGATATTAACAACAAAATTATTAAAAAATCCATTTCAGAATATAAAAAATAAAAATATAGTGAAAAAATTTATAATAAAATTTAGAATAAAGAAAAAATACCAGAAGAATGAAAAAAATATAACAACAGTTATTTAAAAGGGACAAATAAAAAGATATTATAATAAATTTAAAAAAAAATCATAAACAAATAGAATTGAGAATCATAAGAATTGAAATCATAAACAAATGAATTTAGAAAGAATAAGGACATAATGAACAATTATGCTAATCTGATTGCAGACATAAAAATAGGATCTAAAAAATACAAGAAAATTCTGATACTATTTATAAATATAGAAAGAGCTTACAACAATGTCACGATAAAATATATAATAATATATAAAATAATAAAATATATAAAATATATAAATATAAATAATAAATATAAAGATATAAAAGAAAAAAATCTTCACAAAAAATATGAAAATATATAGATGAATGACTGCCAAATAGAACATAATTGTAATCCATCAATAATAATCAAATGGAAAATAGAAAAGGTGCAATTTTTAATTTCTATATATATTATATATATATAATATGATAGATATAAAAAATGAAATCAAAGAATAATTTAAAGAATAATTTAATTTAAGATATGAAAATTGTAAAATACAAATATTTTTTAATATATAACAAATAAACAAATATATAGTTTATTTATATAGTATATTTATATAGTTTATTTATATAATAGTTTTTATAAAATTTAGTTTTATATAAACATGTTATAAATATAAACTTTATAGTATAAGTTTAAGTTATAAGTACACAAGTAAACAAATTATCAGATTTATGACATTATTTTGATATTTTGATATTTTAAATATAATCGTAGATATAAAAAAAGATTAAAATAAATACTGCATGCAATTAAGATTAAAATAAGAGATAAAATAAACATGTCTTTTCTGTAACATTTTTTGTTAATAGAATTTTGTATCAGAAAGAAAACAATAAATTAAATTAAATTAAATTACTATTTAAAAATTAAAAATGAAAATATTCTTTTTAAAGATCAAACTTTTTTAATTTTTTAATTAAATTTTTTTTTTGGAATTTTATTAACTTTTTGTATATTTTGTATATTTTCTAATAATTTTTGATGAATAAAATTCAAAAATATTAATATTAAATTTTAGAAATCTCGATTCAAAAGTTATTTATATGTAAAGTTAATGATTTTAAGCATATTTGATAGATTATTAAGATGCTAGATTAATTTATATATATAATTCGTTCAATAAATGAAATCATTATTTCCATATGAATAAATTAAATTGAGCTATATAAATATATTGAATATGTTTTATTTTTTTTTAATGATTTACACACACACAAGCGTGCACACACACACACACACATACACAATATATGCAATAATTATTTTGTAAATATAAATTATTATTATAATTATTAAATATAAATCGATTTAACATTGAAACAAAAATAACTTTCTAAAATAATTACTGATATTGCTAGTCATCTATAGCACAAAAAATCTAATTTAGTATTTTAAAGACTTTATTTAATAAGTTTAAATAGCTGTTACCTATAGATAATAATGTTGATCATTGAATGAATTATAGATATATATTACACGGTCCTAATAACCTGTCAAAACATTTAAAAAATACTAACTTATACACGAATAATTTTTAAATTTTTTAATAAATTTTTAAAGTTAAAATTAACATTTTTGAATTCTTTAAAAATTATTAGAGGATACAAAAAAAATTAACAATTTTTATTCCAAAATTTTGTTCTAAAATTTAATTTTTTTTAAAATATAAAAAACGTCAACAATTTTAAAACAATTAATGTTTTCAAAATAAATTAAAATAATATAAATTTTTATTTCAATTTTGATTAGTTTGAGATATAAATATGAATAATATATTTCAGAATTTACATGTATTTAGATAAATAGTTTAAAAAATTAAATACTATTAAATTAAAATACTAAAATAGCAACATGTGAAGGGAAATAAAATTTGCCGGGATAAAATGGTTGCTAGTAACGTCAGAATAACAGAAATAAAATAATGTGTGGGTATGACGCCAAAGACTCGATATGATTTGCTTCATATTCCAATAATCTTTTCTTTAATAATTATTTTTTTTAATCTTAAAATTCTTATTCATTCTTTGTAAATTAATAAAATCGTTTTCGTACAATTTCCTCACTTACTTTGTGACATCATTAGTAGCCATTTTGTCTCTAGCATGTGGTAAGTTTGTAGGGAAGAGAGATATCTTCATCAAGAAAGAACAGTTAGGAGTCGCGACGTAGAAGGCCGCGGGAGAAGCTATATTCATTCATTGCAAAATGGCTACGTCCGATTCTAAAGCACCTCTGCGAACTGTAAAAAGAGTCCAATTTGGCATTCTTTCTCCCGATGAAATAGTAAGTTTGTGATTTGTAAATAAATAATACTGTGCAATATGTTTTTTTCTGTGCGGAACTATTTCATTATGAATTTATCTATATCATACGAAACTTTATCAAAATATTCAATGTTAATCAAACAGTTGCGTGTGTGATTTTCAACGATATTTATTATATTTCTAAAGAAATATTACTTAAGATCATAAAATATGGAATAAATTTATTATATAAAGTATTCAATATAAATTTTATTTATGATATCTAAAATTAATTTAATTAGTTTTTTTAAAATTAATCAATTATAATTTTTTTAATATAAGAAGTTAAAAAGTTTCATTTTAAGTAAATAAAATTAAATATTAGTAAATATAAAATTTAAAATAATCAAATTTAAAATAAATTATTTTTGTAAAATTATGATCTTAACAATAAACCAAAGTTTATTTATAAATATATAATTGTATTTTTTCTTTAATAATTTTCTAATAATCATACAATTATATTATATATCTGTTTGTACATAAATGTGTTAAATATAAAATCTTTTATAAAAATCTTTTATAAAGTAGTTTATATATATATATATTTATTATTTTGCTAATAACTGGCAATAATATATTTAAAATTTTTTTTGCTTAATATATATTGTAAATTTTCAATCACATATAGATATAGATATATATAATTTTGTTTAATGTTTTGTATAGCGTCGGATGTCCGTCACAGATGGCGGTATTCGTTTTCCAGAAACTATGGAAGGTGGTCGCCCAAAACTTGGTGGACTTATGGATCCAAGACAAGGTGTCATTGATAGAAATTCTAGATGTCAAACATGTGCGGGTAATATGACAGAATGTCCAGGACATTTTGGTCATATAGATTTGGCAAAGCCAGTTTTTCATGTTGGTTTTATAACAAAAACAATAAAAATCTTAAGATGTGTATGTTTTTATTGTTCAAAACTTCTTGTTAGTCCAGTAAGTAGATTATACATAATTAAAATTTTGTTTATATTTATTATTATTTGTAGCTAAAACTAAATTTGTATTTTCTTATTTACAGCATAATCCAAAAATTAAAGAAATTGTTATGAAAACTAAAGGTCAACCACGAAAACGTCTTACATTTGTTTATGATTTATGTAAAAGTAAAAACATTTGTGAGGGTGGTGATGAAATGGATATTAATAAAGAAAATCAGGAACAGCAATCTATAGAAAGAAAACCTGGACATGGTGGATGTGGTAGATATCAACCAAATCTTCGGAGATCTGGTTTAGATGTTACTGCTGAATGGACACATGTAAATGAAGATTCACAAGAAAAAAAAATGGCACTTACAGCAGAAAGAGCTTGGGAGATTTTAAAGCATATTACAGATGAAGAATCATTTATTCTTGGTATGGATCCAAAATTTGCACGACCAGATTGGATGGTAGTAACTGTTTTACCTGTTCCACCTTTATCAGTTAGACCAGCAGTTATTATGTATGGTTCTGCTAAAAATCAAGATGATTTAACACACAAGCTTGCTGATATTATAAAAGCAAATAATGAATTAATTAGAAATGAACAAGCTGGCGCAGCAGCTCATGTGATATCAGAAAATATAAAAATGTTACAATTTCATGTAGCAACATTAGTTGATAACGATATGCCTGGTATGCCAAGAGCTATGCAAAAATCAGGTAAACCTCTAAAAGCTATAAAAGCAAGATTAAAAGGAAAGGAAGGCAGAATACGGGGAAATTTGATGGGTAAACGTGTTGATTTCTCTGCTCGTACTGTTATTACTCCTGATCCTAATTTACGAATTGATCAAGTGGGCGTGCCTAGAAGCATTGCTCAAAATTTAACATTTCCTGAAATTGTAACGCCTTTTAATATTGACAAAATGCAAGAACTTGTTAGACGTGGAAATTCGCAATATCCAGGAGCTAAATATATTGTTCGAGATAATGGAGAAAGAATTGATTTGAGATTTCATCCAAAACCATCCGATCTACATTTGCAATGCGGTTATAGAGTGGAACGTCATATCCGAGATGGCGATTTAGTAATTTTCAATCGACAACCGACATTACATAAAATGAGTATGATGGGTCATAGGGTGAAAGTCTTACCATGGAGTACATTTCGTATGAATCTTAGTTGTACATCACCATATAATGCCGATTTCGATGGTGATGAAATGAATTTACATGCCCCACAATCAATGGAGACTCGTGCAGAAGTAGAAAATATTCATGTAACACCGCGTCAAATTATTACGCCACAAGCTAATAAACCAGTTATGGGTATTGTACAAGATACACTTACTGCTGTAAGAAAAATGACTAAAAGAGATGTTTTTATTGAAAAAGAACAAATGATGAATATTCTTATGTTTTTACCTAGTTGGGATGGCAAAATGCCTCAACCTTGCATACTAAAACCAAAACCTCTATGGACTGGTAAACAAATTTTTTCCTTGATTATACCAGGCAATGTAAATATGATAAGAACTCATAGCACACATCCAGATGAAGAAGATGATGGACCATACAAATGGATTTCTCCTGGTGATACCAAAGTCATGGTAGAACATGGAGAACTTGTTATGGGTATACTTTGTAAAAAAACTTTAGGTACATCTGCTGGGTCATTACTTCACATTTGTATGTTAGAATTGGGACACGAAGTCTGTGGACGATTTTATGGAAATATTCAAACTGTAATTAACAATTGGTTACTTTTGGAAGGTCATTCAATTGGTATTGGAGATACTATTGCTGATCCACAGACTTATTTGGAAATTCAGAAAGCCATCAAGAAGGCCAAAGAAGATGTGATAGAAGTTATTCAAAAAGCACACAATATGGAATTAGAACCTACACCAGGTAATACCTTAAGACAGACTTTTGAAAACCAAGTAAACAGAATTCTGAATGATGCTCGTGACAAAACTGGTGGTTCTGCCAAAAAATCTCTGACAGAATACAATAATTTAAAGGCTATGGTAGTATCAGGATCAAAAGGATCTAATATTAATATTTCTCAAGTTATTGCTTGTGTCGGCCAACAAAATGTAGAAGGTAAACGTATTCCATTTGGTTTTCGTAAACGAACGTTGCCACATTTTATTAAGGATGATTATGGTCCTGAATCCAGAGGATTCGTCGAAAATTCGTATCTTGCTGGTTTGACTCCATCTGAATTTTATTTTCATGCTATGGGTGGTCGTGAAGGTCTTATCGATACTGCTGTAAAAACTGCAGAAACTGGTTACATTCAACGTCGTTTAATAAAAGCTATGGAATCTGTAATGGTGCATTATGATGGAACAGTTAGAAATTCTGTGGGACAACTTATTCAATTACGTTATGGTGAAGACGGTTTATGTGGTGAAACTGTTGAATTTCAGAATCTACCTACTATTAAATTGAGCAATAAAGCATTTGAGAAAAAATTCAAATTTGATCCAACTAATGAAAGATATCTTCGTCGTATTTTCAATGAAGATATTGTTAGAGAAATGATGGGATCTGGTGAAGTAATATCTGAATTAGAAAGAGAATGGGAACAGTTAAACAAAGATCGTGCTGTACTTCGAGAGATTTTCCCTAGCGGAGAATCGAAAGTAGTATTGCCTTGTAATTTGCAAAGAATGATTTGGAACGTACAAAAGATTTTTCATATAAATAAGCGTGCACCTACCGATCTTAGTCCTATGAAAGTCATACAAGGTAAATAATCTGATAATTTTATCATGATTATGTTGCATTCTATATTAAATAATTTTATAATTATTTTAAAATTAAAATGTTTTTATTTCTAGGTGTGAAAGATCTTTTGGATAAATGCATTATTGTAGCTGGTGATGATAGACTTAGCAAACAAGCTAATGAAAATGCTACATTATTATTCCAATGTTTAGTAAGATCTACTTTATGTACAAAATGTGTTTCTGAAGAATTTAGATTATCCAGTGAAGCTTTTGAATGGCTTATTGGAGAAATTGAAACTAGATTCCAACAAGCACAGGTTTGTAGGAAATGAATTATATATATATATATAGTGATAAATCAATTATATTTTTCAAATAATATCAATTTCTAATAATAAAATATCATGGCATTGCATGATTTTTTTGAATATTAAAATTAAATCATAAATTATATTTATTTTAAAACTTTATAAATCTATATATTTCGGATAGAATCGATATATTTGCAATTCAAATATTAATATTTTAATTAATATTTCTTATTGATATTTTAAATATACTATATATACACATAATATTTTCGTTATTTTTGATTTTTTTTTTTATATTAGATATTAATAAATATATATTAATATATGATTATTAAATTCAATTCTTTTCATTAAATGTATTCATTTATATATTAATTAAAATTTTTGAGGTTTGATATCAGTTTGAATAATTTTAATATCTAATTATTGTCATTAATGATATAATTTAGCAGCTATTATGGCAAGATTAATATATGTTATTTCTGAATCTTTAATCTTTTGATATATAATAAATCTTTCAATAAGTATTTGAACATCATATTGAAAATCATGAATATCATATCCATAAATATATATATACATAATAATATATAATAAAATAAATTATGCACATATAATTATAATTATATATTTATATGAAAATAGACTTAAAAATTAAATTCTATGTTTAAACTCAATTTTTTCATTTTACTTAGGTATCACCTGGAGAAATGGTAGGTGCTTTAGCCGCACAATCACTTGGTGAACCTGCAACTCAAATGACACTTAATACTTTTCACTTTGCTGGTGTATCATCAAAAAATGTAACTCTCGGTGTGCCAAGATTAAAAGAAATTATAAATATCAGTAAGAAACCAAAAGCTCCATCGTTGACTGTATTTTTGACGGGAGCTGCAGCAAGAGATGCTGAAAAAGCAAAAAATGTACTTTGCCGATTAGAACATACTACATTAAGAAAAGTTACAGCAAACACTGCGATTTATTATGATCCAGATCCACAAAATACCGTAATCGCAGAAGATCAAGAATTTGTAAACGTTTACTATGAAATGCCTGATTTTGATCCAAATAAAATATCACCATGGTTACTTCGAATTGAATTAGATCGCAAGAGGATGACCGATAAGAAGTTAACTATGGAACAAATTGCGGAAAAGATCAATGCTGGCTTCGGTGACGATTTAAACTGTATATTTAATGATGATAATGCCGAAAAATTAGTTCTTCGAATTAGAATAATGAATAGCGATGATAACAAATTTCAAGATAGCGAGGAAGAAACTGTTGATAAAATGGAGGATGATATGTTTCTTCGATGTATTGAAGCAAATATGCTTAGTGACATGACATTACAAGTGTGTTCATAATAATCTTTAATTTCAATAATTTATAATTTTTAACTTAATTTATTATTTTATTTATTTAATTAATAAATAATTAATTTAATTATAATTATAATAAAATAATTATAATTATTTTCTTTATACATAGGGTATTGAAGCAATTGGAAAAGTGTACATGCATTTACCTCAAACTGATGCTAAGAAACGTATAGTTATCACAGAAACTGGTGAATTTAAAGCAATAGCAGAATGGTTATTAGAAACGGATGGTACAAGTTTGATGAAAGTATTGAGTGAAAGAGATGTTGATCCAGTTAGAACATTTAGCAATGATATTTGTGAGATATTTCAAGTATTAGGTATAGAGGCTGTGAGAAAATCAGTAGAAAAAGAAATGAACGCTGTGTTGCAATTTTACGGTCTTTACGTAAACTATCGTCACCTTGCTTTGCTTTGTGACGTAATGACTGCTAAAGGACATTTAATGGCTATAACTCGTCATGGAATTAATAGACAAGATACTGGTGCTCTTATGAGGTAAATTATAAAAAAATTAATTATAAAATCGTTTCATGTAATTTTTATAATTTATGTTTTATTTCTCAGATGTTCCTTCGAAGAAACAGTAGATGTTCTATTGGATGCTGCGTCTCATGCAGAAGTAGATCCAATGAGAGGAGTATCAGAAAATATTATCATGGGACAACTTCCACGTATAGGAACAGGTATTGCTAATTTTAATCAGTATTATTATTATTATTATTATTATTATTATTATTATTATTATTATTATTATTACGAATAAATTTAAAATTATTACACTAATATATATATTTGATTTTATTTTTTTAGGATGTTTCGATTTGCTATTGGATGCCGAGAAATGTAAGGTCGGTATTGAAATACCAATGGCAGTAGGTGCTGGTGTGATGGGAACTGCTGGAATGTTCTTTGGTAGTGTTGCTACACCAAGTATGAGTCCTCAAATGACACCTTGGATGGGTGCCACACCTGGTTATGGGGCTTCAAGTATGTCACCTGGTATGCATATTTTTTTATAATTTTATATCATTCTAATATTGAAACATGTATTAAATTTCATATTATAAATGATTCTTATTTTTTTTATATAGCATTGGGAAGTGGTATGACACCAGGAGGAGCATGTTTCTCGCCATCAGGAGCATCAGATGCTTCAGGGCTTTCTCCTGCATATTCTGCATACTCTCCACAACCTGGAAGTCCAGGAAGTCCAGGACCTAGCATGAGTCCATATCCAATGTCACCAGCAGGTGGCGCTTCACCAAGTTATTCACCTACATCTCCAGCCTATTTGCCAACGTCGCCTAGTATAACACCGTCGAGTCCAAACTATTCACCTACAAGTCCCACTTATTCACCTACTAGTCCAAACTATTCACCAACAAGTCCAAGTTATTCACCAACGAGTCCAAGTTATTCACCAACATCACCAAGTTATTCACCAACAAGTCCAAGTTACTCACCAACATCACCAAGTTATTCACCAACAAGTCCGAGTTATTCACCAACTAGTCCAAGTTATTCACCAACAAGCCCAAGTTATTCGCCAACAAGTCCAAGCTACTCGCCAACAAGTCCAAGTTATTCTCCTACAAGTCCAAGTTATTCACCAACATCGCCAAGTTATTCTCCAACAAGTCCATCATATTCACCAACGTCACCGAGCTATTCACCAACAAGTCCAAGTTATTCACCAACTAGTCCAAGTTATTCACCAAGTTCACCAAATTACACACCTGCTTCACCATCTTATTCTCCAACGAGTCCAAGTTATTCACCAAGTTCTCCACAATATTCGCCAGCTAGTCCAAGTTATTCACCGAGTAGTCCAAAATATTCTCCAACGAGTCCATCGTATTCACCTACGTCTCCATCATTTGCTGGAACTTCGCCACAATATACACCAGCGAGTCCAACATATTCTCCAACAAGTCCAACATATTCACCAACGAGTCCATCATATTCACCTAGTTCACCACAACACACAGCATCAGGAAGTACAAGATATTCACCTAGTAGTCCAAATTATTCCCCAACTAGTCCAACATATTCGCCTACAAGTCCTCAATATTCACCGTCGAGTACCAAATATTCACCTACCAGTCCAACGTATACACCGACTAGTCCAAGTTATTCGCCGACGAGTCCAACGTATTCTCCACCAGTACCGGGTTATTCTCCAACGAGCCCCACGTATTCCCCTGCATCTCCAGCTTACGAAACAGATGATTAAAAAGTATTATATTTATTTATATGATTTTTTATTATTGAATATTTACTATGGATTAGATATAAATATGAAAAATTATCACATTTTAATCCTCAATTTTTCTAATTTCATATATAAATTTATGCATGATTTTCTTAATTCTCGAGTAAATATCTTAATTAGGTCGGAGAATATTTTTGTTTCTTTTTAAAGAAGAAATGACTTCGAATCAAATTTGGTTAAAATGAGTATGGGATAGTAATATTCAAAAAGATCAATATTGTTTAAGTAATCATCAAGAAGAAATCATCAAGCAGATTCATATGATAAAATTAACAATCGTTGGTACAATATACAGATATCAATATACGATTTATCAATGCCATTTAAAAGGTATTTTTTATATTACAAAATGCATATATCATGTCGAGCATATTATTTATATTTGAATTTTATGTTCAACATAGATCTTGCCGCTTCATACTATATTTCTTGTTATGTAGCTTTGAAGGAAGAAATGTTAATATGTTGAGGGTCTTCCTTCGTCGCTATTGCTGTATCTAGCTAAGACATACGCTCGATAAAGTATCATATTACCTTCTGATACAGTATTTGTTACTACAAAACAGAAAACCGGTTCACATTCTACATGCATCGATGTCGGATAGTACGAAATATTTTCTATCATGAATCGCGAGAGACTTCCACTACTTTTCAAAGATGTAAACTCGGATTTATCACTCCTATTTGCCACATTATGCGTTATCGACATTTTCGGCATTTTTCCGATTATCGCATTACCGCGTTCAATTGTGCAATGCGGTAAGTCTCTATTATTTTTATCTTTTTTCGTATTATTTTATTTTTTGTCTCCTTTTCGCATTTCATTTTAATCTAACTATTGAAAAAAAATTATAAATGTTCAAGAAGAAAGTGATCTTTTTTTTTCGTAACATTGATATTTGTGTAAATAATTTCTTCTTTATTAAGTTAATATTTTAGCATTAAATGACTCGTTTCTTTTATAATATATACATAAACGATTATTCTATAACGTGTGATAATATTGATATTAATATTAATTAATTTATTAATATTAATATAATTAATTAATATTATATATATATTTATATATATGTATATATGTGCACACACAAACAGTTTTGTTATAAAAGGTACAAAGAAAAGAATTTAAAACAAAAATAATAAATAAGAAAAAAATAATATAAATTTTTTTCATTTGAAGTCTTATTATTGAATAAGTGTAACGAGAAGAAACTTTCACACAAATTCAATTAATTTTTTTAATAAATATAAATAGAAAATTATCAAAAATTATTATTTTATATACAAAAATGGATTGAAAATATAAAACAAAATCATTTTATTTAAAATCATATTTTTAGAAAATTCGAATTTGTATATCTAATCACAAATTATGGCTTCAATGAAAAAATTTATTTATTTTATTTTCAACTTATTTTTGTGTTTTGAATTCATCTTCGTTTTATTTACTATATCTTATAAATAAATTATAATTATTATATAATTAAGCTTTTTTTACAAAATTTATTTAAATTGAAACAATTTATATAATTGATTTATTATATTTACTATTCAATTATAGTCATTATATGGGAAAATTTGGAGTGTGAAACATCGTGTAAAAAAGTTGATCATTTTAAAGAAAAATAAAGTTGGTTAACTTTTTATAAATATTCTTTTATTATTCAATTTATTTTTAGCTATCAATAGTCATTATATGTGTCATAAATTATTGTGATTATGTATTTATTATATGCTAAATTTTTTTTTATAAAATTATATATATATATTTAATTATATTTATTTAATATTAAATAATAAAAAAAAATAAGAAAATTATATTTTAGGATTATATGGAATTCCTTTGGTTTTTATTGTATTGGCTTTGCAAATTTATACGGCTATTCTTCTTGGCAAATCATGGATTATTGCAACTACAATAGATCCACAAATTTTAAGAAAAAATCGGTAAAATTTAATTTTTTATATCTATTAATTTATTATTAAACTTTAATTTTTTTATATCTATTATTAATAATATTGATTTGAATTAATTTTATAGAAATCCTCTTGCAGCTGTAACTGAATTGACCTTGGGTTCTCGGGCGAGAAGTTTAATCACTATAATCCTGGATCTTACAATTTTTGGATGTAGTATACCTAACTTATTAGTTGGTAAGTTTAAATAAATTAAATAAATGATTTTTATATAAAATTTTGTTTATATTTAATATCTGTAATAAATTTCAGCTTCGCAGAATTTACAAATCTTTGGTTTAAAAATTTCGGGACAACAATTTAATTTATCTTTCTGTTATTGGCTTTTAATCGTAGGTATTCTTTTATGTCCAATTATGTGGCTTGGCAGTCCTCGTGATATGAAGTAATTTTCTCCCAAATTCTATCAAAATTCTATGTCATATTAAACTAAAGTATAATATTTAAATATTATAAATATTTACAGGATAATAAGCTTATTTTCTTGCACGACAGTTTTATTAACAGCACTATTGATATGGTGGTGCATAATTACTGATACTCGAGAACTTGATATTATTCCAATACTTACTTCTCCTTCTTGGGATAAGTTCATTTCTAGGTATGATTATTTATTAATTATATAATATCATTTTTTGTTTATTATATAATTTTCAGTTATGGAATGTTAGCATTTCAATTTGATATACATCCAACATTGATGACTGTACAAGTGGATATGCGTCATCCTCAAGATATCAATAAAGCAATTGTAATTTCTTTCTTAGGTAAATAAATTGACAAATTTCTTCATATTTTAATTGATCACAGTGATAATTAATAATGCTATTATTATAGTCACTGGTTCATTGTTTCTTATTACTACTATTTTGGCTGTATGGAAATATGGAAGTAGTATAACAGCCAATATCCTACAATTAATTCCAGGAAATTTCATAATGAGTATTGTCGTTCTTATTGCGGCTCTTCAATTATGTCTTTCTAGTGTTCTTAGTCATTCAACTCTTTTTCAAGATTTAGAAGATCAATGTAATATTAAAAGAAGTATGATATCCTAAAAAATAAAAATAAATAAAGAGAATAATAGCTAAAAAAAAGTTGATTAATGAAATTTATATTTTATTATAGATTTTGGATGGAAACGATGTCTCATAAGATCAGCTATTGTTTTTCTTGGAGTAGCAGTAGGAGAATCTGTACCAAGATTTGATATTGTAATGGTATTGATTGGAGGATCTTTAACTGGTTTATTAGTATTTGTATTTCCACCTTTATTATACTCAAAAATAATTGCCTTAAAAACAAAATCCAAAAAGATTCGATCTTTAATTCCTGAGATATATTCGAGTTCTGAGAGATGCCAAAGCAGTAAAGATATGTCAACCAATCCAAGAATCCATTCAAAATCAATTTATTATGGAGTTTTAAATATACCTAGAACTGAATATCATCGATATTCATATGTTTATTATAGTGAATTAGAAAATGAATTAGACGAAATTGTGAATTATGAAAATGATATCGTAGATTCTGAGAAATTTTTGATGACAAAAAGAATTTATGATGACAAACCAATATTTATAGATGCCAGTCAACCTTATAATATTTATAAACAAATTATAATTCCAGAAGAGCCAATTTCAGAATCAACCATATATTATAATTATAAAAAATGGAATAATTGCTTTAGTTATTTGATTGTACTTTTTGGTATTATAATAACCATTTCTTCTACATATATCAATATGAAAAATACCATACATTATGTACAATTTACACCTCCTTGTATCATAAATGTTACCATATTAGAAAATTCTTCATAAAATAAGATTTTCTCTGTTAAAAAAAATTTATTTACTTTCTTTATAGATATTTTAGAAATAATTTTATATATAACTAAATTATTATTTTATATATAACTAATTTTATATATAAATAAATCGATAAAATAGTTTATATTTTTTTAAACATATTTTGAGCATTTTGTCAATTAATATCATATAAACTTTCCAATTATATATAAGCAAGATATTTTATTGCAACAATGTAATATTAATTTTATAAAACATATTTTCGAAATAATTTTCTATATAAATTTATAAAAAAAGGATTTATTTAAATGCATTATTTTCTTATTTTGAATTTTCTTTTTTATATTTTTTTTATTCATTTCTTGTAAAATAAAAAAATAAATATTATATAAAATTGTATTAATATTGTTATATTAACAAAAGTAAATAGAAAACATTGTAAAATTGATATCATAATTTGTTAATTATATGAGTTAAATATTTTTTAACATCAAGTCATTTTTTTAACTCTATAACTTTAACTACACTTTCATAAGTTTCTTTAATTATATTTTTTTTCGTTAATTATATTTATATAAATAAATAATTATATTTATATATTTATATTTAATAAAAAATAAATATATTTATATTTATATAATTAATAAAATAAATATCTTATTATTAAAACATTATTTTTAAAATAAATTATTTATTTTTATTATTCTTATTATTGTAGTTATTATTAACTTCATTATTGTAGTTTAATATTAATTTATTATTATATTATTTAGTTATATTGTTTAGTATTTACATATATATATATATATATATATAAAATCAACAATATATTAAACATTTATAATATATTCAATCAATATATTTTGTATTTTTAATTATACATTTAGTTATTAATATATATATTTTATTTTTGCTTTTTCTATATATATATTTATTTATTTATGTACATATGTATCCTCATTTTTGATCACTCATTATGTCATATTATTCAACATTTTTAATGACGATTATGGAGGGGATACGAATCAACTTGTGACGTTTACAAATCAGGTCTTACGATACTATCCGCGCCATACGAATGATTGTTCTCTTTTCTAAATTAGATTTACTTTGTATATTAATTTATATTTTCCATTAAATAATTTTTCTTGTTTACAATTAATTACAAAAATCATTTAAAAATGATACCTAACTATATCAGACATATAAGTGTCCAAACGTCGAAACGAAATGTGAGTATATGACCGAACGATAAATGACCTTTAAACTAAATACTTGCCAACACGTTTTATGCTAGACTCTTGTTACAATTTTTAATCGTACAATCTATCGAGTCTTACATTGAATACTCGTTCTTTTTTTTTTTATATTTCCTCCTGGTGTCTTACCAGTTCGGCAGCTGGAATGAGGTAATTATTCGTATTAGTTGTATAAATATCATTAAATATGAGATATTTATTCGTGCGTTTATTATACCAATAATTTTTTTTTTACATTGTATTCAATTTTTTTTTCTTTTTTTGTTTTTCTGCAAGAATTTTTAATCACAATATGGTAAGTTTAGAATCATAAAATAAACTTGTGTATTTTTTAAATTTTATACAATCTTATGAACATGATTCTTAAATTTATATTATTTATAAGTAATTTTTTATTTTATTTTTTTATTACTTTATATATTTTTATAAATCATCTTCAATAATTTGTATATATCTTACAAAATGAAATGTAAGGAATATGTTTGTGATTTATATTTGTAGGTGATATCATACTTCTTCAATAAGAAAAACAATTATGCTACAGAAGCTTCATTTGAAACAAAACCTTTTCGATTACATAAATTGGATAGTGGACCTTCAACCCAAGTTACTGTTACTAAAGATGAAGCAATAGAACTTTACAAAAAATTACATACAATCCGTCGTATGGAAACAGCTGCTGGAAATTTGTATAAAGAAAAAATTGTCAGAGGTTTTTGTCATCTATATTCTGGTCAAGTAAGAATTATATTATATTTTTTTAATTTTAATTATAATAACTATTTTTTATTATTAATAAAATCTTTTTATTTTTTGGTAGGAAGCTTGTGCAGTTGGTATAAAAGCAGCTCTTCGACCACAAGATTCTGTGATTACAGCTTATAGAGCTCATGGATGGACCTACTTGATGGGAATAGATCCATTTGGTGTCTTAGCTGAATTAACTGGTAAAAAAGGAGGAAATGCAAAGGGTAAAGGTGGTTCTATGCATATGTATTCTGACAATTTTTATGGTGGAAATGGTATTGTTGGTGCCCAAGTGAGTAATAATTATTAAAATTACTAAATGAATTATAAAAGAGTACTATTTACAAAAATTTATAGGTGCCATTGGGAGTAGGAATTGCCTTTGCTCATAAATATAATAATACTGGAGGAGTATGTGTTACATTGTATGGAGATGGTGCTGCTAATCAAGGTCAAGTATTTGAAGTATACAACATGGCTAAATTGTGGGATGTTCCTTGTATTTTTGTTTGTGAAAACAATGGATATGGCATGGGTACTAGTGTTGATCGTGCTTCTGCAAGTACTGATTATTATACAAGAGGAGATTATATTCCTGGAATATGGGTATATTTTTGAAAAATTATTTTGCAATATTATTATTTTGCAAATTATATTGATTAAATGTTTCATTAGGTGGATGGTATGGATGTATTAGCAGTCAAACAAGCTACTAAATTTGCTATTGATTATTGTACATCTGGAAAAGGTCCTATTGTGTTAGAAACTGTAACATATAGATATAGTGGACATAGTATGTCTGATCCTGGAACAAGTTATCGTACGAGAGAAGAAATTCAAGAAGTAAGACAAACTAGAGATCCTATTACTGGTTTTAAAGAACGAATATTGAATGCTAATCTTATTACTCCAGAAGAAATAAAGGTTTGTTTGTTTTGTTTGTTTTTTCAGTAAATTTATATATTGAATCTTATATGTATATCATATGTAAATCATTTAAAATTTTTTTTTTTTTTTAGACAATAGAGAATGAAATAAGAAAACAAGTAGATGATGCTGTAAAAGCTGCAAAAACAGATACTGAAATTCCATTAAATGAGTTGACTGCCGATATTTATGCAAATTGTGTAGAAAAAGAAATTCGTAATATTACTCCGTTTAATCCTTTACCACATATAAGGCTAGGTCCAGCTGTTAATTCCTAAATTAATTTTGAAGAAATGAATAATCTTGTTTATTATTACACTGCCTGCCATTAATTAGTACAAAAGATTTTTAGAGAACAACTTCATCTTTTAAAGTTGGGCAAGAAAAATAATAATAATAATAATAAACCAGAATATATTTTCTTTTATCACTTTTGTTGTATATATACAGATTATATATTTATTTTATTTATAGATATATAATATGATAAAAAAATTCTGTTTTATCTAATCAGTACATAATAATATTCATAATATTTATATATTATTATGAGTGACTTTATATGCACTTGTAAATAAGGATAAAATTAATAGAATAAAATTAAATCAAACAATTCAAAGAACAATATCGTTTTATTTTGTTATCCTTAATAGAAAATTATATTTATATAGATAAACTTATTTTCATTTATATTCATTATCTTAAATTAGTGAAATAATTAAAGTTTTAAATTATTAATAAATTAATAAATTAAATAAATATTTAATCTAATGCAATTTTGAATAATAGATTATATATACTTCGACAACGAGATGAAAACAGTATTATATAAAAGATATGTAAAAGAAATATTATATTTGGAAATAAATAAAAAAATTTATAATTAAATCAACTTTATTTATAACTTAATTTTAGAACATAACGCGATATATATACATTAATGTATTTACGAACACACTATTGGAATCCATTTTTTTTTATCCTTGTTCTATAAAATTTGATCTGTTTAGTGTCGTTCATTTGGTTGAATTCGTATAAACACTTATAAAATTACGTTACAGTTACAATTATTTGGTCAGTAGCTCATTGACAACGGTTTGGTGAAGACGAGCAAACAATGGCTGCTGCAGGAAGTACGAGTGCCGGCACAATTTTGCAGAAACTTGGTTTGAAGCCAATTACGAAATGTAGTCTCGTAAAATTTTACACTCCTGCTTTCGGTGTTGCCTCATACACTGCATTGTCTATCAACGTGATGAATCCCAGTCTTGTCATTAGGTAAGATAATAATGAATTCATTCAATTCTTTAACATTAACCTCTATTATATTTTTAAATTTTAGATTTTTATCATTCTTACAATGTTACGTAATCTTTAGAGATAAATATTTTTTAACGAATTTTTTGAATTTATTCAAAAATTTTAAATAATCAATTTCGTCTCAATTAAAAATGACTATGTTAAATATAAATATCATGACCTATATACAATGTTATTCGATTAACAAATTAATTGATCATAATTTTCTATATACGAAAATATATTTTAATTATATTTCAATTATTTTAATCAAATAATGTAATTTTTTATTATTTTATTTAATTTGTTAATTATCTTTTTTTCATATATTTATAGGATCTTTCCAAAGAAAGATATTACAAATTTCTTACTGGGAAGTGCTCTTCTTGGCACTGGCTCGTATATATATACTCGTGACCATATGAAAAGTGCCCCCACAGGTGTAAAAATCTTATACAGGTAAAATATTTTTATTGTAATATATTTAAATTTTTCTTAAAGTATTAATAAATTTTATAATTTTTATTTTTAGTACTGCCGGTGCTGTATTGCTGAGCTTTGGATCAGTTTTAGTATGGGCGGTACTTCGTTCCATAGTACCACCTAATCCAACTCTTTGTACAATAATTGGCATTGGTTCTGGACTTGCATTCATTAAAGTTGGTTCTAGTTATTTGAACTTTGTTGATGAGCAGATATCAAAAAAGTAGATAAAAGTACTTTTTGTAATTGATGTATAATTAATGTATACTAATTGCATCTAAACAAAAAGTTCATAATAATACAACATAAAATAGTGGATTATATTGAATTAAGAATAAGGAAAGAAAACATTAAGCAAAGAATTCTTGAAAGTTTACAAATTTTTATATTTTCTATAATCTTTGCTCTATATATACTAAAATATTCTGATGCTGAATTGTGTTAAAAATAATTATGAACTATTAATTTTACTTTATCTTTGTTAACTATTTACAAGATCTGACAATTATATAGAGAATACATAAAAATTTATATATTATTACTTACTATTATTTTACATAAAATGTGTAAATGGTAAAAAATTAATTTCCTGACATGCAAAATATATTTCATATTTTCTCTGTATACATGAAATTATGACTTATATGTTAAAAAAAAGCAGAGAAACAAATTTTATAATTGTTTAAAGTATCTTTGTAACATAAATGCATTTTTCAAGGCATATATTTCATCTAAGTAATTGATTAGCAGTAATGGTAGAAATGTGCGATTTTTTTAGCAGTTTTAATAAATATCATACCAGAAAAAAAATTCAAAGAATTTTATGTTACAAACATTCAGTTTTATAGAATTTGGAATCAACGTAAGTATGATAAATTAAAAACAATTATTTATATACACAGAATTATTTTTCAAAAGAAAAAATGTATGCTTTTCAAAATTGTATATGCATGCACTGGAACAGGAAATTGTATTACTTCTGTAATAAATTAAATTGCAAATTTAAATTGATAATTTATGAATATTTTTACTTATGAAAATAATTTTTTTATATTTTACCAAAAAAAGATTTTTTATTTTATTAATAAATTTTATAGTATAAAAAATAGAATTGTGTGACAAATAAAATATTATTGAAAAATAATTGTACAATTATTTAAAATATGTACAAATTAATTATATTCATGTAGTAAGATTAATATATATTAATATTTATATTAAGAATAATGATAATAAAAATGATAAAAATGATTAATAAATTCAAATTTAGGAGAAGTTAATGATTTATATATATAATTTTAATGAATACAATTAGTTATTTAAAAAATAATATACTTTGTTTTCTATTTCTTTTTAATTTATTATTTTATGTACATATTGAAGAAAATATAATTTATGTTTAAAAAATAATTATTAAGTTTGATTTAAAGGAAATGACATTTATTTATGTTATTAAAATATTTTTATAAATAATAATATCTCTATAATATTATATTAATTTGCATATATATATATAATGAATAAAACATATTGCAAATATTTATAGAATTTCTTATATTTTGATATGATCTCTTCATATGCTATCTATATTATTAATTTTAATGATATATAAAAAAAATAATCATATACAGAAGAAAATATTATTAATATATATAAAAGTTGTTAGTATTAAATTATTTCATAAATAATATCATTTTAGAAATTCTGTTTGTTTGAAAATAATAAATAAAAAAATATTTATAATAAATTTACAAAAAAAAACATAATAATTGCACTTTAATAAAGATAAAGAAGAACAAAGAATTACAAAACACAGTTTTGATAAACGAAAAAATATTATAATATTAGCAAGTCATAAAAGAATTTTTTAGTTATGAAAATTTTTTTAGTTATGAAAATGCATGATAATATATAATATGATAATAATAAGTAATTAAATTTAAATATACAATTTAAAATGATATTAATATATCACATTCAAATTTTTTTGATTCATTATCAATAAATTATCATTTATTTCGTAAATTACATACATTAATATTAGAAAAATTTTTTAATTGAAATAATAAGATTTTTTGTGAAAAAAATTAAATTAATAAATTAAAAAATTATCTAAACATAGGAAATATCTTTATAAATAGTTAATATATTATTGATTAAAAGTAACTAATTATTATTATTAACTATTATTTTTTTTATTGAAAATTTTTAAAATAATATTACTTGGAATGATTTAATATTTATAATAATTAAAATTTAAAACTGTTACTTTTGAACATAAAGAATCGATAATAGCAAAATATATTCTATTTTATTACAATATTATACTTTTATTATAATGTTATAATAATATGCATTATATGTAAACACATATGTACATACTTGTACGTATTTCAATATTAATATAAAGAATTAAGAAATAGTTTTGTATTATAGTTATAATATAAAAGATAGATATAAGATAGACAGATGTAAATTACATTTATATTACATTAAGAAGAAATTAAGTAATTACGCGATTAAACACTTATACTTATGAATCGTATCACATTTGGCCATTCAAAGACAATGGCGATATTTTATTGTTGTTTTAGATGTACATTTTTACCATATTTCGTAAATATTACCATTTAATATCTGCATAATTTGCATAATTGGTAACATATGCATATAATACCCGTATAATAAGAGTATCGTTTTCCTTTTTTAGATTGAAACCAAAGTTTCATAATACTGTTCTTTTTCATTTCTTCGTTTCAAAATTTCTTTTTTAATCTTCTTATCGTGTACTATGCATCGTTGCAAAATGAGATAAATTTCAAGGTTCATTTATCCCATTAAAGAAATATCAAATACTTTAGTTTTAGTATTCAATATTTTGTTATTAACGAATATTAACTTCGATTTTCGTGCAATACTGTTTCGTTATTATTAGTTTGGAAAGACATATCAGTTGGAATTTTTATCGTTGAAGATAAAATGTTGCTCATAGTATCTGCAATACTTTCTGTCACTTTATAGATTTTGTCAGTGAGTATTCGTTCGCTCATTTCATTTGAATAGATATGTTCATGGGAATCCAACTCGTGATTGTGATCATTTTCTTGATGATGTTCGGTATTATGATCGTGCATATATGCATGATCGTCATGTGAATGTGAATGAGAGTGAGAATGCGCGGCTGAAAAATAGAAAAAATAATTTTTTAGATAAATGCTATTAGCGCCTATTTTTTATTTATTTGAATTTTATAATTATAGATAAGTTTTATTTATATTTAGTAGATAGGTTTCATAATATACTTATAAATATGTACAATTAAAAACAAATTAAGAATAATTTCATTGAATAATTTGAAAAAATGATAAATCTTATTAAGAGAAAAATAAATTTAAACTTCCTAATAAATTTTTTGTGATTAAAAACAAATTTATAATTCTAAGAATAATTTTCTGAATAAAGAATAGCCGAATAAAGAAATTTTTTTTGAATAAAAAATAAATAGAAATAAAAAAAATAAAATATTCTTAGTACTTTTTATACTTAGAAATATTAAATATCTATAAAAAATATCTATATCTTTAAATATTTAAAAGAAGATTTTTATTATAAAGAAAATTGTTCGATATTTAGTGATATTTGAAATATCATATATATTCATGAAAAGAACTTCTACAATTTTTTTTTCCATAAATAGTAATTATAAATTTAATAAATAGTCGAGAAAGCAATCGAAAGTTGGTTTGATTGTTCGTTGTCTCGAGTCATTGACATGGAAATGGAGAAAGTAGAAATTACATTAGTTTTTTTAAAGAATTGTTCTTCATGAACAACAATTTTGTTATCTCCTCCATTTAAAATAATTTTATGTAATACAAATTTTCATATGAATCAAAAAAAAAAGAAACAATAATATAATTTATAACGGCAAAAAGTTAAACTTTACTATGTTAAACTAAACTAATGAGTTTAAAAATTTAATATTCATTAAAGTTCAATGAATTGTATACAAATAGTAGCCTATTATATTATGCTTGTCTCTATTCTATTAAATCGAAGAAAGAATTTATTATTTCTAATATAATAGATTCATTGTTTTTACCATGAAATCAAATTGCATAATTCTGTAAAAAATAGTTGTTATTCTGAAGTTCTTGTAAATTCTTGTCAAACCTAAATCTTTTAAATAACTTGTTATTAAAATGAATAGCAATATCGAATGACTTGAGTAAAAATTTTAAATCTAACTATTTATATATATAAATCGGATTTTAAATCGATCTTTTTTAATTCTTCAAAGACATTATTATATATTTATGCATATAAATTATTTAGTCGATAAAAATATATATGTGCATATTTTTGTGAAATTAATAGATATATTTGATATTATGATGGTGATATTATATACAAATGATAAGATTCAATGAAAAATTATTGCAACAGATAACATTATTGCAAAGCAGAAATTTATTACATTTGTCCATCACTGTTATCAGAATCATTATCCTAATTGCAATTAAAAGATATATCAATTGGAATATTATTGTATGAAAGAAATAAAAATTGACAACAAATGAGAAAATTATATTCTATTTATGTAACCAGTTTTTTTGAAATGATTTAAATCTATCTAGATTATTAAATTAAAACTATTTAGTCTCATAATTAAATTAAAAGATTATTAATTTATTTTAAATTTGATTATATTTATTTATAAGAAATAGTGAATAGTAAATAAAATCTTTATATACATTAATAATATATTATAATTATAATAATCATCTATATCATTAATTAATTAATTCTTTTTTTATGAAAAATTAAAGTTTGATTAAAAAATAAAATTGAGAATATTATATAATACAATTCAATTTCTTACGATTTTTATAATTATAACTTTTTGTTAAATCGATAAGAATAGTTTTCACGTGTTACGAGAATACATGGGTGGTGATTGCATTAAGGACATACTGGCAATAAATTTGCACCGAAATTGATAATTTTAAAAAAGAAAGATGAAAATCAAAATAATGGCCATTGTTATAAACAGTTAATATGATGATAAATTGAATTTTTTTATGATTCTATTGAGTAGTACTAATAAAATATATCTTATTTAAATTTTAGAATCAATACTATTACTACTATAATAATACTATTATTTTTTAAAAATAAAGAAATTAATTATAATTTATTAAACTTATATAATTATATATTAGAAATGTTTTGATGGCAAAAAAAATAATAACTAGAATTTCATATTTTTATATTTTTAAAAGAATTTTTGTTTTGAATTCTGCATTGAAATAAAATTTTTTCAAGATAGGTATTAAACTAAAAAAAAAAAAAAAAAAAGAAAAATATAGAAGAAAATATATAGATTCCTATTAGATATAAACCACAATAGTTTCATATGATAATAAACGAATATGGATGATTTCAACTTCATTATTGATTAGAGATCAAAAAAAAAAAATGGATATTTGCAAACATTTTTATATCATCTTTACAAATTATCATTTTATTATACACTTTAATTTCGGATCAGAAAACACTCACTGGCGATTTGTAAACCCAACATCAGCATAAATCCGATAATTATGGCAGTTAATTGTAAAAGGCCACTTTTCTCGTTAGCTCTCTCTCGCGCCAATACTTCGAAGAAAACCACGTACAGCAATGTTCCAGCGGCCATTCCTTGTAGTATTGTTGGAGTAGGTCCTAAATTCTCACTATCATTTTTAAAATGACCAAGGGCTAATCCAACGGCAATACCAATTGGTGTTACCATAGAAAATATTGTTAGATATCCAAGAGTAGTCTTAGTAGAAGCACCAGCAACATAAAGCTCCATACCAACACAAAATGAAATCACTAATTTATGAGTAGCTATTGCAGCAGCCAGGTAAATAACAGAACTAATAGAAGGTTCTAAACCTACAGCTAAACCTTCGAAAATTGCGTGAAAAGATAAAGCAAGAACTGTTAATAGTCCTTGTATTGATGTTTTTTTTGTTATAGTCACATGATTATGTTCATGATGTTCCATTCTGGGATAATGATTCAATTCTACATCAGAAAAGTGCTTCATGTTGTTTTGTGAACTATGCTTTATGGAAGATAATCCTATAGGAGATGATAAAACAAATATTGTGGGTAACATTTTCTCTTGTTTGCTATCGTGAAATTCATCCAAGTCGTTTTGCCGTTTGTTTAAATTATTTTCGCTATCTTCTGAATCATTGTTATCTTCTTTCCATGTAGACCTGATTGTGGTGGATACTGTGGTGGTCGATCCAATTGTGGTTGATGTTGCACTTGTTTGATTATTACATCTACGCACAGATACTGTTCTATATAGCAGCGCTTCCGATGAATCGGGTTTTCCCGTCAGCGCTGCATGTACTGCCTCCTCAACGAAATAGACGAGAAAAAATCCGGCGCAAAATAGTAGCTCTGATAAACTTAGCGTGCCTAGAGTAGGTAGTTGATTGTTTGTTTGATGTCTTTCTACGCTGATTCGAACCTCTGGAGCTAGATGTAAGAATGTGGTGAAGAGAAGAACTCCTCCGCCAAAACAGAGCAGCAACGATGTTTGTAAACCCTGAAGAGTATATGTTATATTTTCTAATTTGCCAAACATTTCGTGTCCTTTAAAACGATTTTATTCTTTCTATTTTTTTTCTTTTTCTTTGATTTTTATCATTGAGAAAAAGTTTAATTAAATAGAACTATTGCCATTATATTTTATTTATTTAATATTATTGTTAATTTAGTTTATGAAAATAAATTTTTTTTATAAAATCAAGAATTCTACCACAATAAATCAATATGAGAAAAATAGGAGAAGTTGGCTTTTCAATAAAAATTCTCAATTGATAAAGTATAATCAATAAGATATATAAAGAAATAAATGGAATAATTATATAAAGTTTATAATATATAATAAAGTATAAAATATAAGAAAAATACGAAGTAAAAATATGAAGTATTATATATTTATTTGCTTATTTCGATATAGAAATAAAATTTAATGTGGATTAATTTTCAAATAAATATTTCTATCAATTGAGAACTATTAAGAATTATTGAATTCTTTTACAATTTTATCATTGAAATTTTGGTACTAAGATTCAAAACATACTTGTGAACTCGTTGCAGATCCAGAGATGACACTAGCGGATGAAGCGTTTGAAACTGATGTCGATGTACAAGTACTGGAATTACTGAAAATTCCACAATGTTGTTTTTTACGATGATTCATTCTGTAACGTCCGACAATCAGCGGTAGCATTCCCAGAAGCAAAGAACCAAAACCAAGACCAATCATTGCACCTATCTTTGCTACTAATAAAACAGTAGATGTAGTTGCTTCCTCCATTTTTATTTTTCGTTATATTTTAAAAGATAAATTTGAATTTTAAGTTTTTATCTCAATTCCATATATTATCCAAAATAAATGGCTTATCAATAATCAGTCAATCTTGAGATTTCTCTTCTTTACTTTTATTTTTTCTTAATTATCACTTTATCATATTTCTTTTGTTCAATTAATATTTTATTTTTCTATCTCTTCTTGACGTTTAATTTGTCAAATGTTTCGCACTTTTTTCGTCTTTGTCCAGACAATCAATCGAACGAAGTATTCACTTTGTCACTTAACACACGTATGAGGCACTGGTGAACGACATTTAACGATAAGACCAGATAATTTTAGTAAAATATTAACGCAATATGAAATTTAATCAAAGAGTTAATTCTTGTATACTATTTCAGATTTTTCATATTCTTTTAAAATATTTATATATTTTTAAAAATTTTTATATATATATAAAAATTACCGATCTTTAGTATGCAAATATTTGGAGGCATTACATAGATGATTAGAATTAAAATAGAATTATAAAAATAATTATATTATTTTAATGTATTATATATATATATATATATATATATATATATATATATATATGTATATAATTATATATATTAATATATATTATATATATATATAATATATTGATATATATATATAATATATAAAAAAATATATAATATTAATATATAATAAATATATAAATATATAATATTAATCTTTTTTTATATATACTATATTATCAATATTAATTTCTTCAAAAATATTTGTAAAAAAAAAAACATTTTTAATAATTGTAAAATTAAATTGCTTTGATAGTTTTAATATTAATTTAATATTAATTTTATTTACCAACCTTTTCACTTTAACTCTATTAAACTATAATTCTATTAAAACTTTAATAAAATAATGATAATTATAATCTGTATTAAAAATGAAATTTAAATATTTTAGTGAAGTAAAATTTCTGTAAAATAATATGTGTTAGATCCAAATTGTTGAAGAAATTACACTCTTTACTTTGTATTGCAACACTATTTTTTGGTTGAAAAATGTGAACAGATCAATATATAGTTTTGAAATGATTATTTAATTGTTAATGATACTTTCTAAATATATTTTATAATCGTATATTTTAACTGGTGAGCTTGTGAGAAAATTTATTTTTGAGAATCGCGAAAAGGATTTGAAAAAACTATAAAATTAAAAAAACTATAAATGAACCTAGTTAAAATAAATTACGTCCGTTCCATGCGGTACGACGGTGAATCGAATACTCAGGGCTAGTTGCCTACTCGACTCATGATCCCCTCGCGTCTTACATAGCCGTGCTGTTTCCTGCTCTCTTCCCCTTCCATTAGACACATTGCTTCCTACCAGACCGATGTTCGTTTCTCTCCTTTCCCCTTTTGTGTTGACGCGTGTTGCTGTAGTGTTGGACAGTTACGTACCACAGCTAACGTGTATGTAAATGTTTCTCGCAGATGCATGAACTCAACGCGACTGTTTGGTGACCTGATAGCGAACATGACTTACAGATACTATATACTGACAATCGTGGAGAAAAATGAACGATTGCAAGCATTGCGCGCTTGAAGTATTGGGCTGAGCGATTATTATTTTCATTGATTGCTAGATCGATTCGTCGTGAGATTAGATGTTCGATAATTTTAAAAAAATATATATTTTAAAAAAATATATTAATATTACTAGTTGAAGATGAAATTAATACAAAAATTATTGATAAAATTTGACATATTCTATAATAGGTATATTATTTCATTTATGATTGAGAATTATTTATTGTAATTTTGTTTGCAAATTTTATTTATATTTTTAAATTAGAAAATTATTAAAAATAGATAGAAAATTATTAAAAATAGAAAAAAATAGAAATTAAGAATATGAATTATGAGTATATATTTTTTATGTTAATTTAATAATTTATTTAATTATAAATAAATTTAAAAATTTAATAATAATAATAAAATAAAAATTAAGTCAATAATATTTATACAATAATTAAGTTAATAATAATAATAAAAATTAAGTCAGTTAGGAATTAAAAATAAATATATATATTGCACGTGTTTCTCCTATTCCTTTGGTTTGGTTTCTTTAAGTGTAACTTAAACTTATATTAACTTATATTAAATTATTTTCAATTCGGAATTTGCAGCGTAAATATTCATATTATATTATGAATAATCATGAATTAAATGCACTGGATAAATATTTCAAACTTCAAAGGCATTTCCAATTATATAAGTACTATAATAATAAAAGTTAAATTATTAAAACATGATACAAAAAAAGCTTTTGTTTTGCTGTAAGTTAGTTTTAAAATTATCCTTTCAAATACTTTTTGACACATTTTTATAATCTAATTGAATATACATTTTTTATCAATAAGAATTTAAGTTACTCATATATTATTTTATTAGTTGATATTTTTATAATTTTTTTTATAAATTACATTAGCGAAAAAAATTTGATTTAAATCAATAAAGTTTATTCAAATGCATATTAAATAATAATAATTATTATTAATAGTTTATTTTTGATTGTCTAAATAATTATTCAAATATAATTTCGAAAAAGTTAATTTTAATGTAGAATTTTTTTTTTTACTTTAATAATCTAATTGTATTTTTTTTAAACAAACGATAATTTTCGCACATATAATTATAAATTATCATGATTGTTTATCGTTGTGTCAGAAATATTTAATTTATTTTCTTAGTTTCTCTAAAATCATAAATTAATGTTTATAAAGAAGGTTTTGATTATTGGATGAGAATTTAATTAGGTTCGAATATTTCTCCCATTATTGAGACAAATATCTATGCGATAACTCTAACAGAAGAACAATTTCATATTTAATTATATATACATTTCATATTTATAAATATTTATAAATATTTCATATTTATAATTTCATATTTAATTATATATATATATATATATATATATATATATATATATATATATAATAGACTTTTTATATTATATATATTTTTATATTATATTACTTTATATATATTAGAATTGATAGAATATTTTTATGTTTATAAGAATATATCTTATAAATATTTTTAAATATTAATTTTTATTTGAAAATAAATTTTGTACTTACTTAACAACTGTAATCCAAACATCAAGATGAATCCAAATAGAATCGATAAATATTGATTGAGTCCACTTCTATGCTCTTGAAGAATTTCGAAAAATATTACATACAATAAAGTACCAGAAGCCAAACCCTATATTAATTATATATAAATATATATTAAATATATATATGTAGAATATATATATATATATATATTACTATACATATATTAATAATATATATATGTATATTATATGTGTACTACATATAATATATATGTAATATATATATACTATATATATTTTTTATTATTATTATTATTATATATATAAAAAATATTATTATATATATATAATAATATTATATTATTTTTATTTTCTATATGTATTTAAATAACATATTTAATTATTTACTGATGAAAAGTATAAAAATGTTTTTGTATATATACCTGCAGTAATACTGGTAATATGCCACTGGTGGCGGCATTTTCGTCACCAACTAGAAAAATTCCTATGGCAATTCCTAGAGGAGAAACAATTGCAAATGTGCAAATGTAGATTATCGAAAGATATCGTTTGGTATTATAAGTAATTAATTCTACGCCAATACAAAATGCTATCACGAATTTATGAGCCGCTACTGCTGCAAACATGTACCTGAAAACAAAAACGAAAATGAAAACGAAATTAATACTTTTATTAAAATATGTTATTATAAAATTTTTGTAAATCTTTGCCTTGTAAATGTTAAACATATTATTTATGAATTAATATTCATTAACTATTATCTATTACAATTTACAATTTTTAAATAAAGAAAACATTATTTATTTCATTAATTTTCACGAAATCATTTTTGTTCATCTTAGCGATAATGATAATTATATTGATGATTATTAAATAAACAAAAATTAGAAATTTAAATGTATTAAATTATTTTTGATCAAATCTGAAAGTTAGTTTTTAAATTAAAACGTTATTAACATTTATGCAGCAATATAATCTATTGTATAATTGACGATTCAAATAGATTTGTTTCAAACATTTCTTTTGAAATTTTTGGTTTAAATCTTCTATTAATTTTCTTTTCAATTTAAATAAAAATAAAAATAAAGATTTTTAAATATCCAAACAATATTGGAAATTTTAATATTTTATATTATTTCTATTTCATTGTTTATTAAAAAACAAACATACCAAACATAAGAGGCTGAACTTTCTAATCCAATAGCAAGTCCTTCAAATAATTCATGTACAGATAAACCCAAAATAATTAATAATCCTCTTAATGAACTTATGATAAAGTCATGTTTCTCATCTATTATGACTGGTAAATGATGCGAATGACCATGACTGTTACTATAACATATATATTTTCGTTCCATATAATTTGAAATAAAATGATTGTTAGATATTTCTTACTTACTAATGTGAATGTCCACTAACAAAATTCGGCAAAGTTTCTCCATTTTCAATTAATTCATTAGTACTCCTACTAACATCTTTCTTTGAAAATTCTTTTTTGTGTGCTGTTTTCTTCCGCAAATATGAATGTACTGATTCTTCGACCAAATACATAATAAAAAAACTAAGAATATATAACATAATATTAAATTCTTATATATTATTTTTATAAATTTTAAAATCTTTCTTTTAAATGTAATAAAAAAAAATAAATTAATTTTATTTCATTCACCCAGTACAGGTAAGCATTTCAGATAAGGAAAAACTAAATTCTGGAAGTTTTCCTTCTTTTGTAAGATGTTCTAGTCCTTTCTTTACTTCGGGTAATAAATGAAGAAACATCGTGCAAAAAAGAACACCACCACCGAATCCAAGAAGAAAGCTTACTAATTTTGTTGACCTACAGCAAAAATAAATCAATCTTTAATACTAACTTATCAATTCATTTTTTCGATTTTTATTACATTTATGCTTTTATATTCATATATAAAATTATTTCATTTTCATTTTTATTAGTACTTTGATAAGTTAATACTTATTATAATACATATTATGTTATAATCAAATTGATAAAATTTTGAAATTTATTTTTCATAAATAATATAAATCTGACATTTGTTTTGTCTTTTTAATTTTTTTTATTTTGATTAGGATTTATATTTACAACAAAATAGAAATATAAATAAACAATTTGAATTAACTTAATTATTAATGAATAAAAGAGATTACAAAATAAAAAAATTTTTTTATCATCTAATTTATTATTAATTATGTTAATACCTAGGATTTTCAGTATTAGAAATATTCCATTTTAAGCACTTTGCCATTTGCATAGGTAAAATACCCATGCAAGTGCTTACTATGCATAAGATAATCATTGTGATTCCTTTTGCGATCAATACATTCGACATATTTTCATCATTGTGATGATATTCTTCATATTTTTCATCATGCGGATGGAAAGTTGTCGTCAATATTTGAATAAATGAGTTATTTTCTAACAGAGACATGGTTTTCCTTTATCAACAATCGAGATTCTAAAAATTAAATATAATTTACTATACTGAGTGAAAGTTAAAATTTTAATTAAATTAATTTTTTACTTTACCAATTTTTCATATTTTATGATATCAATTACACATTATCAATTACATTTAAATTTAAAAAATTTTAATGTTATAAAGAATTTTTGTACATAAAAAATATTAATATATGAAGTAAAATATAGGATTCCTTTGAAGAATAGATTTTAGACATTAAAACAATGAAAAAAGTTTATATGTATGTATACATATGATAAAGTTTAATTAACGAGTTATAAGCATTTTAAGTTTATATTAAATAGAGTGAGAGAACGCTTAGCTGGATGAGCGATAATATTGTATTGTAATGTCTCTTGTATAATAGAGCTTTTCAATGAAAGTAAATATATTGATATTTTTTTTATATACAATTGATTATTTCAAATGAATTTCAGTATAATGTAATATAATGTACGTATTAATGTAACTCCTTATTTAACAAAAACTTACTTCGAATAAATTTTAGTAAATTCTAAAATATTAATACATAACTTTATTTAAATCTATAAGTAATCATTATATATATATTTACAAATATATTATTTAAATTCATGACTGAATTATTGCATAATATTCAATTTGTCTATTCAATTTGGCGAAATCTATAGAAGTGAGTCAAAATACAATCTCATAAGATTTCAGATTAAAAAAATGTGTTTTTCTACACATAAATTTGCTTATCTTCACATGTACAAAAAAGTCACTAATAATATTTGAATCAATTTAAAATTCATCGATCAAAACATCAGTTGAAAATCTTGTGTTTATTTCATTTGAATTCATTGTGTTTATTTCATACAATTCAAATTTTTTATTTCGATATGAAATTATTAAACAAAAAAAAATAATAGCCGATATAGTTCAATATCTATATTTTATCATGTCATACTAATATCTTTGTAAATCTTAAATCTCTCCACTAAAAAAATCATATAAGCATTGCATTTTTTTTTTTATGTTATGTTATTGCATATTAAATATTTTTTTTTATATACTTTTTATACACATTTACATTTCTTTGAACAAAATTATTTAGATTATTATTTTTTATTGTACCATTCAATTTTATATGAAAATTATTTAATTAAAATTTTATTTTAAACAAATATTTAAATTTAATATTTAAATTTAAATATTTTTTATTGTACCATTCCATTTTATATGAAAATTATTTAATTAAAATTTTATTTTAAACAAATATTTAAATTTAATATTTAAATTTATGTATTATTTTATCAAACTCTAAACTTAATTCCGCGATATGTATTACTGAAATAGTGTTGCTAACAATTGAATGCTGATGGATGTTAAAAGAGATTTGATAAAAAGAAAAATAAAATAGAAAATCGAATATTATTTTTATATGTATAAAAATACGAAAGTCTAGATCAATAATCTTTCCCATTGGTAAGATAGTATTGCTTTGTCCTGAATTCGGATTGTTCATAATGTTCGTGTAACGTATATCAGAAATAAAAATATAAAAAAAAAATTAGTAAATTTATAATATATTCATTCGAACATGCATAAAAAAAGCAATTGCGATATGTATTTTTTATGGATATATGATATATTAATGTGTAATATTGATTCATATTATTAAAGGTAATATCCAAATCGATTATTATTTCTCTTACATAAGAATAAGAAATATCTAATGCAAATGAAATAAAGATAAAAATTTATGTAATTTGATTGAATGTTTAATAATCTGAAATTCAAAATTTAATGCGACATGATTTAAGTATCATTATTACTTCGGATTTTTTTGTACATGTGAAAATAATTAAAAAAACAATTGTGCATATAAAAACACAACCTTTCTAATTTGAAATTTTATAGAAATGTGTTGTGATTTGTTTCTATGGATTTCGACAAATACGTTGAATGAAATACAACAATTCATCAATGATTTTAAATAAAATAATTTATAATCATCGTAATTTCAAATATTAATAGAATTTGCTATAATAACTATAACTTTGCTATAATAAATTCCGAGTTAAGTTTCTGTTAAATTATAAATTATATAGATTTCAATATGCATAATTAAAATTTTTTTTTAAACGATATAAAAATGTTGAATAGTTATATTACAATAGTTATATTAATGTAAATTATATATTATCTTACTGAAATTATATATAAATTATATAATACTGAAATTCATTTGAAATAATCAATTGTATATAAAAAAATATTAGTGTATTTATTTTCATTCCGATATTGCAATACGGTATTATCGTGCACAGTTGAACGTTTTCTCTGTTTCATCTCAGTCTATCTAATACAAATTTAAAATGCTTATAATTCGTTAAGTAAACTTTATCATATATGTACATGAATTTTTTTCATCGTTTTGTATGTCTAGAATCTATCCTCCACATTTTTATGAGTACCCTATATATATTTATAAAATATAATTTGTAAATTTATAAATAAGTAAATTATATATATACAATATATATACAATTTTTTTATATTGATAAAATTTTTACTTCATAAATTTTTGAAAATAAAAAATATGTATATTTTTTACATGTACAAGTTTCAAATTAGAGCTTCAAGTTTTTTACAATTATAAATAAAAATAGATTTTTTATTTTTAAAAAAAATGATATTGATACAATATTTTATCGTTAAAGTTAAAATTTTGATATCGAACATCAATTATACAATCAGAAATTATACAAATTAATTGTAAATAATATTAATGCAATAGGAGCATCATTCAAATATTCTAAAATTTGCTTTAATTAATTTATTTATATTATTTTATATAATATTTATAAATAATATATTGAATTCATATTATTTACAAAACTTATTAAATTCTATAATTTTAATTGAGACGAATTTTATAAAGTATACAAATGTTTTTATTTAAAAAACATTTAAATATAAAAAATAAATACATATTTTTATTCCCTTTAAAAAAAATAAATAATAATTTTAATTATTTTATATTCATTACTACAATAAATTATATATTAACTTATATTGACTATATATGTAATATATAATAATTGTTGACAAAATATGTGAATAATAAATTATTAATAATAAATTAATTGTAAAAATTTAAAAATTGAAGATCCATGAAAATTAAATATTAATGATTATTAAAATTAAATTAAATTAAAATTTAATATTAAAATTAAGTAAAAAAATTGCATAAAAAGATTTGAATTAGATACATTATTTAAAATTGTTGTTAACATTTAATATTAATATAAAAATTTCGCAATTTAAATGGCGATATCAAATGTTGCATATTTCAGATTAAATCGAATTTTAGATAATAGATTTAACACTTGTAACAATTTTAATAAAAAAATATATTTTTTAATATTAAAAAATATTTTAAATTAACGAAATTTTTCTTTATTTTCTTTTGTAAAAAGAGAATTTTCATTATTTTAATGAATTTTTACATGTTCTATCATTTTATATAAAATTATATATATAGAATAGTTTGTCATTTATTTATTAATATATATTAAAAAATTATAAATATAATGGAAAAATTACTTTATTGATCGATTTATTGAATTAAATTATATTGAACTAAAATCAACTTCAATTATACTTTAATATTAAGATAAAGTTTTTTTTATCTTAAATTTTTTCTTTATCATATAATATTTCTGATCATGTAATTAAAAAAATATTAAAAGTAATCATTATAATTATAACGAATTATTTTATATTTTTTAGAATAGTAAGATTGTTCTATAAAATTGTTTTTATCTGCTCACCATTTGAATAAGTATTTGAATGTAGCGGCGTTAATGTGTCGATATCTGTTCGTTTAGTTATCTATTCACTCAACTGAAAGCATTTCAGATGTTTCGTGTAATTATAAAAGTAGACGCACTACTAATCATCTTTTTCAATGGATTGTATATATGTATATCTATATACATACATATAGATAGCGTGCAATGTCGAATCGGCTTTCTATTCGTAATATTATAAGTTGCGATAACATTTACAATGAAATGTCTTAATCAGAACTAAAGACTTTTGATATCTCTTTAAAAAAACGTCTTGAAAAAATTTTTAACACATAAGTAGGTTCGTAAAAATAATGTTAACAATTTTTAAAATAAATGATATCAATTCAATTTAGAATATTTTATATGAATATCCAGTTTAATATAACTTTATATTTTATTATTATTTATTTGTTATTGGATTTAGATATATATATAAACTATTATCGATAAATATTTATCAATAAAGATTATTATCGTCCAAATCAGTCACCAAAGGACCTATTCCTACTCTTACTCAATATCTCTGTGGATAAAAATACAATAATTCTTGATATATACTTGCTTATATATATGTTTATATTAACAAAACATTTAAATCACATGCAAACACATCTAATATTAAAATACTTTGTGTATGAATATCTTATTATATATGTAATTCGCGAATTCATATTTACCGATTATATTATTATATATATATATATATATATTAGATATCAAGTTAACATTGTTATCCTTAATTTTATTTTTTCAATGTCACATTTGAAGAAAGATTGTTTTAAACGAACTGAGAAAAGAAAGGTTACAATTTATCAATCACGATGACCTCGAGAAGCTATGTAGTTTACCTTGAGAAAACTGAAAAGTTATTTCTTCTCTCTTTGTTTTACTAAAGAAACAGAACAGATATACTTTCATTGTACTCATAATATTATTTGTTCTAATTTCTCTTTCTTTGTTTTGTTCCTTTGTTTTTATATTTAACAATCATTTCATGCTTTTAGTTGAAAGTAAGCTCCTCTATGCGCAATACTATATTATATATATATATACTATATTTCTATTATATTTTTTCAATTTTAATTAAATTAAATTATATTTTAATTAAATTAAAAATTTCAATTTTATAATTTCAATTTTATAATTTTATAATTATATGTAAATAAATTTAATATCTATACATAAATCATATACGTAAATCATGATTATTATGTTACAAAATATTAATATATTGATGAGATACTTTAAGAGATCACAATAAGTACAAAAGTTATTATACCAAAATATTGTATGAGATTTATTTATTAAATCATAAACATTTTAAATTCAATTTAATTGAATAAAGTAATGGAGACATATAACGGAGACAAAACAGTCTCATTCTCTTTCCATTTCGATACATCTAACATAAATTTCAATTGCTTATGATTTAATAAATAAATCTTAATCAATATATATATTCCAAACTTTTGTATTTGTTTTAACTTTTAGAATT
Organism: Apis laboriosa; assembly: GCF_014066325.1. Lineage (NCBI taxonomy): Eukaryota > Metazoa > Arthropoda > Insecta > Hymenoptera > Apidae > Apis > Apis laboriosa. Next base: position 3,076,023 of record NW_025220694.1, on the reverse strand, counting down.
GATTTTCCAAATATATTTAATATATTCTATATTAATATCTTATATTCAAATTATAATTATAATTCACACTTACAAGTGATATATATATAATACATTGCGTTAAATAAGAAATTTTAAATAAATATAAAATTGGTTGTAGTTACAAATTTTTGAGATGATATGATGCACATTAATTAAATTTTTCAAATCTTTGAAAAGATATAATATACGTTTCGATGATTAAAGGATCACTGGCTGGCTAGTCAGTTAGTGTCCACCAGCTGTCCGCACATTCGCGAAACCAGTTTTAGCTGGCATAATAATCCGAAAAGCCGACAGAAACGATAAAAAGTTCCTTTATTTTATCCTACAGTTTGTAGATGTACACACAATGATTCTTTCTCATAGAACATTTTTATTTCGAAATCAAATAATTCGTTAGTTCTTCAATCATAATAAAAATTTGTATACAAAATAAAAATAGAAGATTTCTTAAATTTTTTTTTCAATTATTGATAACTTTGTATAGATTGTTAAAAAATTTATTAATTAACAATTAATTAAAGTATAACATTCATTGTTTAATTAAATTATATTATAACATGCATGGTTTTTTTTCTTTAAATCATTTGAAAAATATAAAATACTAGTATATTCAAATATAAATGATGTTGTCATTAATTATCGTAAATATGAAGAATATATATATATATATATATATATGAAAAACTGATATTTATATTATAATTTGAGACATTGTAGTAGTAATTTGTTATCTGATGCTATTTTTTATTACATAGTCAATACATAATTATATATAATTATATTTTTATTATAGTCAATATTTTTTATTATATAATCGAATGACAAATTTGAAATCTATCACTATTATTATGATCACTTTTAATTGTTCTTAATTAGTGATTGAAATTTGAAGAATTTTATAAATTTTTTAAAATTATCATATAATTTTATCTATAAATCACTAGATATTTGTTCTTATTAATTTTAAATAAAATTTTATTTAAAATAAATTTATAATGTGATCTTTATAACTTAGTTTTTTTTATTCTAACATATGATTAATAAAAATCAATTTTATTTTGTAATTACAATTTTTTTTATTTTTATTTTAAACATAATATATATCCGATAACTTATAGACAAAAGTTTTTGTATTATGAAAATATATACTATAATGCATGGAATATACTGATAATAATTTAATTTATATTAATTAAATAATTAATTATTTTTAATTAATTATTATTGTATTATTAATTATATTATGGAAGATTACTACTTACAAGAAACATTATTCAATTTATGATAAAATTAGATTTTTTTTTAATTAAAAATGATATTAAAAAATATGATTTGGCTGAGAAATTAAAGGAGAAAAGAAAAAAAAAAAAAGAAAAATGAGGGAAATGTGTATTCAAAATTAATTTCATATTTTTATTGTAATGCTAGACAAAATGATAGCCAAATAATTTGATATTTTTAAATCATATTAATAATTAAATTTATAAGAAAATATATACTTTATACATCTACACATAATTACTCATAAAAATATTCGGATATTAACGTATACTTAATCTTAAAGATTTATATCTTTGTTAATTATGGAATTCTTAAATTTTTGATCCTTGTGATTCTTATTGAATGAATTTTTTTGATAGAATATTTATTGTACTTTACAAAATTTATTTATTAATTTGATATAATAAAATAATGTTAAAAACTAAATGAAATCACAATAATTTTTTGTGTCAAAAATAAAAAATTCGGATATTTTAAAATATATAATAAAATAACTAAAATAGCAATTTTTTTATAAAAATTAGAGATTGGTTTTAATATCCATTTAATTTTACATTTTAATTTTACAATTTTACATACAATAATTCATTTTAAATCTAAAATATTAAAAATTTTTTATTAATAATATATTTGATATCTTATTCATTTTCTACGAATTTTTCTTTAATATATATTATTATATGTATTGTTTTTTATGTATTTTTATTTATTATTATTTATTTATTTATTTATATTTAATTATTTATATTCATGTAACTATATAATATTAATTTAATTTGATAAATTTAAATTTTCAATATGTCTGAATATTCTTGCAAAAATAACAATGCGTTTCTCTTCGATTTTTCCAATAATAGAAAATTGAATAGAAAAATTCATTTGAGCTTAAGTAAAAAAAAAGATTAAAGAAAAATAAAATCATTTAAATCTTATTATTATGATTTAAAATTTTAGAAATCATCAAATGTTATATATAATCTCCTAATATTATATAATCTCTCAAAAAACTATAAGAAAAAAAAATAAATTTGATTTGTTTATAATAAAAGCTCTTATCGATAGAGATTATTAAATGTGAAAATAAAAAATAATAAAAAATATAAAATAAAATTTTATTATTTAAATCTTTGTTTTGAAAAATTAAACATATACAAAAAATTGTATAATTAATAATTATTAAAATTTGCATTTTCGAAAATTAATTTTTGAACGAAATAAAATTCTGTATTTTTGCTTATTTTTGTCAAATAAATTCTTATTGATAACTCATTCAATATCAATATTCAATTGAGAATTAACCAATTTCATTTGTAATTAAAAAATTTTCAAATTCGATTCTTTCAAAAACAAAATCTATGACGAAGAAATTTTATTCCTTTTTTTTTTTTATTTTTTCATAAGAAATTATTCTATATCAGTTATATGTTATCAAGCTGAACCCGGTAAAATAAGGTGAATATATATATATATTTTTTTTAATTATATAAAATATTTAAATATATCAACTTCTATCTTTTTATTTGGTACTATATAAAATAAATTATAATAAATAAATGATAATAAATCAATGATAATATTAATAAAATCAGAACAATGTATAATTATCTATTATAATGTAATGTAATGATATTTATAATAATTATGATAATAATTATATAAAAAAATTAATTATAATATTTATAATAATTTTCAGAAAATTTAAAAAAATTAAATATTAAAGCAATAATAATTTTCAAAATTGCAATGAGCGAATACTGCTTCTTTTATATCTTTACTAGTGAGATAGTCATAACTTAGCATTTTGAAACAAAATACGGTTTATGTTTCAAAGATAACATTGTCCCTTTCTACAATATAGTTTTTCTAATTTTTTTTCAAATTATTATTTATAATTAAGTTATTATCATTTATTTATTATAAGTTATTTTTATATAATAAAGATTTTAAAAACCATTTTATTATTCTTTTTCTCTTACTTTTTTCTATTTTTTTCTTCCCTTTTTATTATCTTTATTGATTATTTTTCTTAAAATTATTTTTGATAGTAATTTATATTTTCATGATTTTTGTAATATATATTTTCGATTTATATAAAAAAATTTGTACAACTTTATAATCAATTGAATAGTGTTCTTTGATATTTATTTATAGTGTTCATAGATATTTATTCGATTCAAAGTAAGCTATACATATATAAATTATATATTCTAATTAAATATTTCTAATAAGATTTTGTAAACAAAATTCTTATGTTAAAAGAAACATTGTAATAACATTAAACATAATCAACTATAAACAACATATAATAAACAAACATAATAAATAACATTCAACATAATCAATAATTATTTTTTTCTTGTTCTTTTTTTTAAATTGAACTATTCATAATTTGCGATATTATTAAATTTTATCACCTATACATTTTATCACCTATACAAATTTCAATGAAAATGCATTATTGAACATCGTTAATATCATCAATAGGACAACTATTCACAATAGTTCGCAAGATATTTTATATCTTGCGAACAGGAAACTTTTAATAATTGTAATTAATAAGCTTTCAGGCACATCTGCTAATATAAACTTTTGCAGATTATTTTCAAACGAAAAGTAAAAGCACTGTGATATAATATATTTTGTTTTTTAAGTGAATCAAATATTTTTGTTTTTTTACAGAATTTAAAAATCATGCAGTTTATATGAGTACTTATATATACTTATATACTTATATATAACAATTTAGTGACATTCATAACATTATAGTATCAATGATTAAAAAACAAGATATATAATTAGTCATATATACGAAATTATGTAAATTCAGCAGAAAATATTTTTAAATAATTTTCTTCTAAAATAAAAAAATAGTACTCTCTCCCCCTCTTTCTGTAAAAAATATATCTCTATCAGTTTCAGAGAAAATATATGAATCTATATGAATATCTATCTATATATGAATCTATCAAACAGATTTAGATTTCAAATACATATGTGTAATTAAATCAATTATATTAATAGTAATTTTTTGTTTCGAAGTAATAATTTTTTGTAATAAAATTTATATATTTATCAAGAATTTTTAGATTAATTATAAAATTGTAAAAAAGTAGATAAAAAAAAAAGCTTTCTTATGTATATACAAAAATATTTTATGAAACATATTGTAAATAAATTTTTTGATTTAATATATTTAATGAAATGCTAATTAATAAATTATTATGCCAGAAAAACTCTAAATTAAATGTTTCGTACATATTTGCAGACAAAATATTCAATAAAAATTGATTATTATAAAGATTATTAATTCGAAATCACATATAAGTCTACATGGTAGTTACATCTACATCTACATAGTACTATTTAACATTTTTATATTTCATCAAAAAATTAAACTATTTCATTAAATAATTTTTATATTTTAATAAATTCTTATTTATTATAAATGATTACACAAAGTAAGCATATGTATATATGTATATCACGATCATTGATCAGAAAAAAAACAATAAATAAAAATAAATCATATAATGTATTATCGATCAATTTTAATATAAACTTACTAGTATTTATTATATACATATATCATTATCTCAGATAATTGATAAACAATTTTCACAGATAAACAAAAAAAAACTATCAAACTTTAAACTAACACTATAGAGAACGGTGTAAATGGCACTTGCAATGGTTGCGGCGAATCACAGCATACTAACTAACAAGTTGTATGAGTGAATGAAGAATAGCAAATAATATATGGGAGAGAGTAAGCAGAGAGGCGACAGAGATAACTTTCATACCTGTTTATCGGGATTCCCTGACATATGACGTTCCTTTTCGATCTGGGGATTCCAGAATGCAGATTTAATCATTGATTCCCCTAATCATACATACAAATATGCTGCATTCATAAATAATCTAATACGTGTAGCATCTATTTAATGATTATAATGATTATTATAATGATTATCAAATGGAAAGAAAGAAAAATTTTTTTATCTTCATAATAATCTAATTAATTAAATTTAATTAATTTAAATTAATTATTTAAAATAATAAATAATAAAACTTTAAACGTGTTTAATTTAACAAATTTTTTGAAAAAAAAATTTATATATAAGAAGTAAGTATATTTCAAAATAATAATAAGAATAAAGTAAAAATAAAGTAATAAATTTGGAATTACAAAAGATTTTTTTACAATGTCTTTACAAAATTATTTATAATAGGAATTTCCTTGACAATTCAGATTAAGAAAATTGTGCATGACGATACTACTTTGCTAATAGTTAACTCAGATTATTTTTTTTTCACATACATAATGCGTGATCTGCAATTCTGTTAGAATAAACATGAATCACTAACACGTAGAAAATATCATATATATTTTGTGATATCATATATATTTTGTACTATGAGAAAGAAAAGAACTTCATTAATTTTATTTTTTATTTTATAAATGTTAATATATTTTATTGACTTTTATATATATTTTATAATAATAATAATAATGATTATATACTTTGATGATATTTACATTTATTTATATATATAGATAATATTATTAAAATTTTTATAAATTTATGATATATGATAAAGTTCAAAGTTTTTAATTTACCATTTCAAATTTTCAAATTTTCTAAATATAATTATTGTTAATGTATTTATAAAAAAATACAATTGAACAAAAAATGATTTTATGTGAAAAAAATAATACACATAATATATAAAATATATAAAATATATAAATAAAATAAAATATATAAAATAAAATTTATTTATTTGAGATTTTATTTTTGATTAAAACAGTTTGAAAAATACAATTAAAATTGGCTATTTGCCAATTAGAATTAATGAATTAGAATTATTGTAGAATATAATTCTACGTATAAAATTAGCAAAAAAAAAAAATAGAATAAATTATTTTTCATATAAAAATTAGTTTTTCAAAAAATTAAATTTAGAAATTCGCTAATCATATGATTTGAAAACGATTTTTTATAGATACAAAAAATTTAAACAATTTTTTAAAAAATTTAAAAATTTAAAAATTTTATTTTTAAATTTTATTTTTTGTTTATTTTCATTTGTTGTCCACTCGTATCTAATTATAAAATAACCAATTTTAATTATATTTGAAAATTTTTCGATTTTTTATTTTATTCGAAAATAAAGTTTTAAATGAAAAAAATTTATTTTATATTTTCAATTTAGGAAACCCTAATACATACAAATTAAATATTAATCATTAAAAATAGAAAATAGATATGTGAATATTGTATACAAAAAATTTAATTAAATTCTTAAAAGTTTTTTTTATAACTTAAATATTTAAAATTATTATTTACAAACTCTTAATAATTATAAACTCTTATTTATGAACCTTTAATAAATTCTAAATTCATTAATCTTTTTAATTTTTCAGCAAATATATTATGTTATTTTTATGTTAATTTTTTTTTAATTCTTATATTAGAGATAAAATTTAATAATAATAATTTGAAAAATACAAAAGAGTATGTGGCACTTCTTTGTTCATAGAAAAAAATTTCCACTTGAAACTAGCTAATCATAATAATAAGAGATTAAAGAGAATTACCAATGTATCATTCACAATTACAAAATCATTTGAAGATTATCGGTAATGAATTCATTTATTTGAATTATTTCTTGCCCACACAATCAATTATTAATTTGTAGTCAGTATTGAAAAGCATATGATTTTAACGTCGTCACTTGTGCACTTTGCACAAATACTTAAGAATTTTCTTTCTAGAGGTCACTGCACAAGGAAGTGAACGGAAACTTGGTCTTCCAATGGAACTTGATAGAAACTGTATTTGAAAAGAGGACAGAGAAAGCGGATGGCTGTAATATTACTTGATTGTATTATGAATTGTATCGATTTAATTTCTTATTATTCAGATTTATAATAATTTTAAAATATCATAAATTTATTATAAACTTTTCATTCTGAATTTAAATCATATTTCTTGGTTTTCTTTATTTTAAAATATATTTTAAAATATTTGAATAAATTTTTTACTAGATTTGAAATGATAGATTTCTATTAATAATTATCAGATAAAAAAATATGTATTCATTAAAATAATAATTTTTATTATGCAATTTGATGGCAAAATATTTTATGTTTTTGCATCTTAGTTAACTTGACCATCTTTAACTATTAAATGGTATATTTTATGAAAATTATAAAACATAGAATTTAAATAGCTTCGAACAATATATATATAATACAATATACAATACAATATATATATACAATCATAAAGTACATATTTTTTGTGGATAAAAATTTTGATGATTTCAAGATCACTTTGATTTTCTTATTTCATGAAATGATCTATTTTTTCTATTAAATTAATATGAAATTTTGAAAAATATGTAGATTTATACTTATAATATATTATATAAAAATTAATTTAAAATTAACTCAATATAAATTAAGTTAAAATTAATTTCTAAATTTAATAGTTAATGAGATATTAATGACATAATTTTTAACATGTAATTATTATTTAGAAATTAAAGTGGATGATTAAATTAATCCCTTAAGTTCAATATAATATAATTATATGTTTTGTTAAAATTATTATGATTTTGTCAAAAACTTTTGCAACAAATATATTTTTTCTATAAAATGTCTTATTTATGGATAAGACGATATAAATATCTGGTAAGATATATTCGATAATAAGATAATTGGATTATATTTCATTGATGACATTTAAACAAAAATACTTAATATATAATTATTCCTTTTTTAGAATATTATCAAATTTATAAGATATATTATACATATTCATTTATCAATATGATTTCATTTTACATATTAAATTATGTATATACATATTATGTAAAAGAAATATTGCAGAAACAATTTTTCAATCGATGGATCGATCAATTTCAATCAGAGAATTTTCATGATTATTATATTTACTACTATTCTTTAGATTTTTTCGTGTAGACAATTAAAAATAAAGTATTGTATTTTAATTCATGACACAAACAAATATCAAATAAAAAATTTAAAAAATTAAATTTAAGAATTTGAATACTTAATTGATTTGTAAGAATTGAATACTTATTACACAAATAATTAAAAATAATGTTTTTTCATTAAAAAATTTCAATAAATAAGATTATATATATATCGTTATGTTGAAATTGTTATGTTGAAGAACATCAATTCAAACACTTATTTTGATTTCCAAATAGTAAATTTTTATTAACAATTATTATATTAATATCTTGTTAATTATTAGTTAATTAATATATTTTATTTCAGAATTTGATACTCCATTAACTCCATTAACAATACAAAGTAAATTATTCTATTTAAAAAAATCAAAGATCTTAAAATCTTTGAAACATCTCTATTTAAAAAAACCATGTATCTTATGAGATATGCTCTTCGAAATCATTTAAATTCTATGTTTTATAATTTTTATAAAATATATAATTTTTATAAAGTATATTTTTTAGTAATTATTCGAGATAATCAAATTAGTTGAAATAAGTTACTCTATCTAATAAAATCTTGATTAATTAATTATTATCAAAAAAATCGATAATGAAGAAGATTTTATAATTGAAATTATGATTGCATTTCATGTGAAATATGATGAATTTAGGACATATTATTATGTCCTATATATAATTTTTTCTTAGTTTACTAATTTGATTAATAATTATTTTTGTTTAAAGTTATTTCCGCAGTATTATTTTCTTTTTATATTTCATTTCTTATTCTTATTTTCATTATTATAAATATTTTTGAAACAACAATACATGTATAAAAATAATACATTATATTTATTCAATACATATATTTATTCAACTCATATTTTCGCTACTCTTAAATTTATTTTTTTAAAAATTAATTTAATTATCGTTAATATGTAACATCCTATTTAATTAATTTATATTTAAAGAACATAAAACAACAAAATTTATATAAATATATAAAATTTAAATTTAGATAGGAAAACATATGAAAATTTATAAATTAATGAGCTATGAATATAATTGAATAATAATGTTATAAGTTTTCATAATAATAAGTAACCAGCCTCAAACATTTATTTTTATTGAAATGAATTGTTTTTTATAATTTTAAATTATTTATATATATAAAAAAATATTGCAATAAGTAATTTATAAACAAACTTTAAAAAATTCAGTTAATATTTATACTAGTATAATTATATAATATGTGAAAATAAAAAAATGTGTTCCAAAAAAGTTATTTACAAACTCAATTTTTTTGATAATCATGAATTAATTTTTTAATAATATATAATGTATGTTAAAAATTTTTATTTATATATATAAATTATAATAAATTTAATTTTATTTTATCTAGTTCATTTTTATAATTTTCAATTTTACAATTTGAGCTATATTGGATAGATAAAATTATATCTTAAAAGTATTTATTTTAAAAATAATATGTTTTAGTGAATATTAAAAATTAAAAATATACAATATTTATAATATTTATATAATTTATAATTATATTTATATAATTTATTTATATATGTTCAAGTTTAATGCTTTAATATTATTTAAATATAATATAAAATATGCATAAAAATGTAATATAGAAATTTTAACAAAAAATAAATTATATGGACTTTTGAAATTTAACGACTGTATGATAACGTAATGCTAAAAAATATAACATTAATCTTTTTAATGATTTTTTTTGATTCAAAAAGACATTATAACTTTTAATAACAATATTATAGAAAATTTTACCAAAAAATGATTATATTATTATTAATATTAATATTATTATTATTAATATTATAATTATTATAATATATAATAATATTATTAATTATTAATATTATAAAAATATTATAATTATAATAATTATAAATATAAAAAAATTTAATTTCAGTAGACAACAAAACACTATTTAATAGATTTATTTTTTATTTTATGATGTTTTAAAACAAAAATCCGTTGATTTAGAAGAATGAATCGTCATACATAAAAATAAAAATCATAAAAAATTTAAAAATAATAATGATATTGTTAAACAATTTTAAAATGATTTTAAAATGATAATTGAGTATAATTTATTATTTAAAGATAAAATAAATAAAAAAATATTAGAAAAATATTGAAACATTATCAACTTGCAAATAGTTCTTATTTACAAAAATAATATTGTATAAATTTGAAATTTATATTTTACATTTTAAATTTACATTTTAAATTTATATTTTATTATATTCTATATTTCATATTGTATAAATAAATATAATAATATAATATAAATATAATGTATTTAAAAAAAAAACAATCCAGAATAAATTTTCAATCATCAAGTAATTCATTGACTTTAAAATTTAATTATATCGAATTAAATATTTTTAAATTATAATTAAAATTTTCGTCATCAAAATAATTTATAGCAATCAAAGTTTTTGAAAACATTTTATTTTATAATATTTTATTATTATTATTTTCAATATTTAATTACTACCAGTATATACTAAAAGAATGCTTTATCGAAACTAATTTTTACTTCCACTACTTACTATTAATACTTTTATTTGATAAATAAAACAATAACAAATAAATTCAATTGTTATTTTTATTATTTTTTAATGTTCTAAAATATTTATCACATTTGTTGATTTTCAATATTAATACATAAATTATATTTTAATTAGTTATTTTTTTTTCAGTTAAATAAATGATTTTATAATATTATGTATAATAATCTCTATAATGTATTCATATAATAGTATTGTAAACTTTTTCTTGTTATAAGCCGATTATTTAACAAATAATAAAATATTTGCCAACAAAAATAATGTTTATATTTAAATAGCGATTCAATAAATAGTGTTATATAAAATAAATATAAATATAAATATTTATATAAAATTTAAATATCCGCATTGAAGTTACAAAAAGTTCATGTTGAAATTCTATGATATTTAATGTTTTAAGTCTATCTATTATTTTCTATTTGTTCTATATCTTTGTCCGTACTTTCTTTCTCATACTCTTATACTAATTAACTTCTAATAAGTTCTGCCACTGCGCCATTCTTGTCTATAAACCCTTTATTATTGTATTTTTTTCAGTCAGATTTTTTTTTCGCTGGAAAAAATCCGATTTTAGTGGAAGATTTTGAGTATAGGCATGTATCTATTTTCGCCATTCGATCATCTACGTTCTGTCAAATAAAATATCTTGTTTATGCGTAATTCGAGTTATTATTTGATTATTTTGTTTTGTGTTTGTTATCATTCTTGTTAATTTATACATTAAGATTAAAATTACGATATGTCTATTTTTATTAAGCAGCAATAAAGGCTTTATTTCTATTAACAATTAACTAAAGATATTAAAAAATATCAAATCAAGTAATAAAAAATTCTAAAAAAAGGAAAAATTCTTGATTAATTGTAAATTTAAAAAATATGAAAATAATCCGAACAAAAAACTATTTTATATATATATAATATTATTGTATAATATTTTTTTATAATCTTTTTTATATATAACATACATTATGATCAAATATTTTTTCATGTATTTTTATAAAATAATATCTGAAATTTTAAAATTGGATATAGAATATTGAATCTAAAGTTTGGATTCATGTATATTGAATATATGTTTGTATATAATGTATAAATTAAAAAAAATATCAATCATTTTACTTATTTGTAACAATATTTATTATATTTATATTATATTTATATTATAAATTACTTTACTATTTATAAAAATAATATAAAAATTATAAAACACTATATTTATATTATAAATTTAAATATAAATTTATTTCGATAAATAATTTTTTTTTATTAACATAATTTAAATTTAAATATTTCCTCAGTTTTCGTATTCTAAAAATTAAAACTTTTTTCCAAATTATATTAATTTTTAAAAATTATTTTTTTTTGAAAATTATTAATCTATTATTAAATTGTATAAAAATGATTTTTTTTTTTTCTTTTTAGAAAGTAATCTATATTATGAATACTTTTTTAAAGTTTGGATTTTTATTCTGTTAAAATCTGCGAAGAATGTATATCATATTTAGGTTTATATAACTGATACAGATTTTTATAACAGTTTTTCGCTCTTTTCTAAATGTATATCTAATTTAAAAAATTGAAAAGAAAGAAATAAATAATGTTAAATATGTTTATATAATTAAAAAGACAATCAGTTATTAATGGATAAGCATTTTATTTTCAGGAGAATTATTATTTATGTTATCTTTCATTTTAATTTTGGAAGATTACATATATATTATACTTATATTATATATAATTTAAAGATAATAAAATATTATAAATAAAGATAAATAATATTTTATCTATGAAATATATGTTCATTGATAATGTTTTTAATTGGTTTTAATTAATAATAGAATTTGTTATTTATCAATATTTATCAATTTGTTACATTTTTTTCCAAGAAAAGGATTTCTGACAAAAAGATTTCTATGAATTCAGTTTATTATTTTTTAATTATTTTAAAGTGTCTATAATTATTTCAAAATATTAAAATAAAACTAAATAGTTTAAAATAATAATTAAATAATAAATAGAATTATCACATCATAAATAAATAGTTTTTGAAAATGTAATCTTATATTTTTATTGTAAAAAAATTTTTAATATTTTTTTTGTTTGCTTGCATAAATACCTGATTTATAATTATATTTATGATTTTGTTTTAAAACAGTTCAATATTATTATGTAGCAAAAAAAATTGAAAATTATTACAGAATTATTTGAGTTTTCTTTATTTATTTTGAACAAATAAGATTGCGGATATAAAGAATATTTGTTTAATCCAAACAATATAATATGTTTAAAAAAAAATATGAAAAAATTATGAAAAAAAATATTTTGAAATTATTTATTATGAATATATTATGCAACTTATTATGCAATTAATAATTTTTTTATAGTTAATTTTTTAAATGAAATTATATAATTATAAATTATGTAATATATATGTAACTTTTATTACATTAATTGAGCTTATTATTTCTTACAAAAATGAAAATATTTTTTATTTATATCAAAAAATTTTTAGCTTAGAAGATTTGTAACTTAAAATTTATAAAATTTAAAGTTTATAAAACTTCTGAATGATAAGAAATAATTCCAATTTTTGAAATATTAATGAAAAATCTTTGATATCATATTGAATTATCTATATATCTATATAAAATATCTATATAATTATATATAGATAATTATAATATAATTTTATTGTAAAAATCGTTTTTAAATATCTAATAGCCAATTTCGATATTTATTATTTTCGGTATTTATAGCATATTTTATATAAAACTTATTTTATATGAATGTTTTATATGTTTTTGCTTTTATGAAAATGTATAAATATAAAAATTTTCTATATAAGCCACTTTTAAATTCTAATACCATTACAAGTTTGTTTTTATTTAAAACATTATTATCATAACCAAAATTATCATAACAACAATTATATTAGCTCGTCAAATATTATTTGAAATATTTTGTTTTTACTCTTGTTTGTTAATATCGTAAATTATATTAATATGTTAATTTTTTAAGTAATCAGATTTTGAATAGATTTTAGATGAAAGACGTTATATAAATATGATGTATATAACTAAACATTAGTTACTTACTCTACTCGATTAAATATATTCGATAACGACAATTACTGCAGTGACAAATTATATTAATAATATCTGAATAGATAGTATTCAATATAGTACTGAAAGTTTATTATTAATATTTTAAATGGTAATAAATATCCAAAATTGAAATTCTCATCTAACATTTAACTTTTCTTACTATCTTTCTGAATTTTGTGTCAAGTAATGACAGAGAATTTTTTGAAATTATAGTCGAAGACAATTAATTTTCAAATAAACTAGGAAATATCTAAAAAATAAAAAATAAGTTTGATAGTTATATTTTTTTCTCTAAATCGTAAAATTTTTATATTTTTTAATTTTAATATTTAATATTTTTTGAAAATGTCTTTCTAAAATATTTATGTATAAAGCTTATGTTTAAAGCTTTCAAATTTCGTATATGATAAAAATTGTAGAATTATACATTTCTACTTTAAATATTTATTAATAAATTTATCATTTCGTTTAAGATTTCAGATGGTATATCCTTACTTTATAATTAGTTATAATTAGATATAACTATAGTGTTTAAATTTGTCTATATTGATAATGTAATATATTTGTATTATATATGATATATGATATAATGATATAATTTAATATGATATTCCATTAATAGTAATTTTAAACGTAATAATTATCATAAGAAATAATGAAACAAGATACAATCAAAGATTGTACAATCAAAGATTAATTGCTTTCAATATTTAACTTTCTATTAAAATTGAGAATACTTTTTTGTTACCTCATATTGATTGTATGATTTTATTGTTTTTTTTTTTATTTTTTTTTCACTTATCTTTAATAAGATTATATAAAATAGTTAACTTTTTGATCTACAATTGATTGTAATATCAGTTCAATTTGATAATTTGTATTATATTGAAATCCAACAACTATTGAAATCACATATATTTTAATGTATTTTCAGAAATTAATAGAATTTAATTTCACAAAGAGGTATATATATTAACATAATTTTTCACGATTTAAAGAATTTTAAAGAATATATTTTAAAGAATTTCATATATTTTATCGTTCACTAATGTTTGGCAATAAGACCTGCATGAATTTTCTATTTCTCTATTCTTATTTCTATTTCAATAATTTTTATTCTGTTCTTATTTCTTCTAAATTTATCTTTATTTCCTATCTATAATATCTTTTTTTAAAGTTTCATTTGAACTTAGATAGATATTAGTTGACAGATACTAGCCTGATAGTGACTAAATACTAGATGAATGTCTTTTCATTTTTCATTTTTTATGATTTTTTCTGTTCCAATTTTTGTTGCATATTATTTTTGCTTTCTTCTTAATATTTTTTCTTTTTTTTTCTGTATCTTTTGTTATTTTTTCTAGTATTTTTAAATATTTGCATTTTCGTTACAATATTAATTTGCAAACATTTACGTAATAGACTATTTGCTCATTGGAAAAGTTGACCGAAAATGAAAGTTTTATTTTTATTCAAAATTAATAATTTTTTTCCCTATCTTTCTGATATCTTCTGATTTTATCTATGCATATAAATAAGCTACAACTTTTCTTTTCATAAATAACAACATTTAATAACAAATCGAGATTTACAATTCAATCATTTTTATGATCCAAAAAATGTCAAAAATCTTGCATAAAGAAGTGACTTTTCGATAAAGTTTTGTTATTATTCGCGAGATTATAAATAGCTTATTCAGAAAATTCCTCATAGAAATCCTTTTCTGTTATTATCGCTCATAGATCTCTATTAAAGAAAAGATGATGTTATCTGAGAAGACTGTCATTTTTGATAATTTACTTAACACTTATAATTGTATATTTTTGATATACTTTAGCCTAGCTGGAGCGAGCGATCCCAAGAGTGATATATTCCAGATACGTTGACTCAATAACAACCACCATTATAATTAGGAGATATTTTTAATATATTTTACATAATTTTCTTCTAACTTGGGGGTATCAAATACTGATCGCGATATTATTAATTATTATCGTGCCCTGGGAAACTATGATTCTCTCATTTGAAAAGGGAAAGGGATTTTTCATAAGCCTCACTTAAAAAAAATCTCATTGTGAACAAGTCATATTCTGATTGTCCGATACGACAAATAGATAGTTTTGTTCTAACACTACATCATACTCTAATCAACGATTATCTATCGTTACTTGAAATAGAATCTTATGGTGAACATGTCATAGTCTGCCGCATACGATAATTAGATTGTTTGTAAATATATCGTGTTTTGATCATCGAACATGATTATTTATTATTACATGAAATAATTTCATTGTGAATATGTTATATATTCATGTTGTGATGTATTCACGATAATTAAATAGTTTTGTTCTAATACCACATCGTACTCTGATTGTCGAACACGATTACTTGTATACATTGTGAGAGATCCAGTTCTCGTATAGACACGCACTTGTAATCACTAATACAATTCATTCATCATCAAAATATATCAACAATCACAAACATCAGTTTTTACATAGACATATACATCTTAGTCGAAAAAGCATTTAACACATGTATACATGCAGTTAATAATTCATTATCCATCATTACAATACTATTACTGCGGGCGCGAACAAGTTTCATATAATCGTGAATCAGCATCATATTTAAAGAAAGAAGAGAAGAAGATTCTAAATATAAAATTTTAGTTTCGGAAATTTATTGATTTCCAAGATATTAATTGTCCATGGATTTACTGACTCAACTCTTCATTATACAGTTTTAATTATTTTCATGAAACAAATTGGTCTTCTCACTGTTTTTAAATTTTAATCCAATATAGGATCGCTATTATTTGAAGTGTCCAAATTAATAACAGTTATCACAAATGTATAACAAATGTTTTTATCTGTACTGATTTTTTTCTACTTTTGTTTTTACTGCATATTCCTTTAAAAATGATTTACCATTTGTAATTTAATTAACACTTTCAATTTTATAATCATTATAATGATTTCATGATTATTTGATCACTTAGATTAAAACATTGAAAAACTTAGTTTAAAAATATTAGAATCTAAAAATAGGATACTTTATTTATCAAGTATTCAATTATTATTGACTAAACGAAACTTCGAAGAATGGAAAGCATGAAATAAAATTAATAAAAAATATACAATAATGTAAAAATTCTACCATATGATTTACTAAATGGTAATAATATTTCGTAAAAAGGATCATAATCAAAAAAATATAATTCGAATTTATATATATATAGAATAATATTCACAATGAAAGATTCATTTATTATTTCATGGATTTAAATATAATGATGCTCCCAATGAAATTTCCCAATAATTCTTGATCTGTACTAAGTATCAATATAATAAAATTCTCTACAATATAAATTGAAATAATAATAATAGTTAGATTGATGATATGAAAAAAATTATGCAAATGAAATAAAATTCGATTAGCAAATATGAAGAAAATTGTGTGATTAAAAATTGGTGGATTTTTGAAACTTTGGAAATGAAGACAAAAGAATTAAAATTAAAATAATAAAAAAGGATAACAATACATGACTAAGCATAATTAAAAATATATAGTTTCAGAAACAATAATATATTTAGATTGTTGAAAAATATATATGTTAAGGATAGGGCTTATGAAGCGATCGAATAACCTGGCCTGTATTTTCAACAATTTGAGTACTGTTAATAGCCTGGCAATAATTTACGAACAGGCATGATTTTCCTAACTTTTTCCAGATCTCTAATTTAAACAAAGGTATCACAACAACGGCCATTTTACGTGCCATTTGCACGTCATGTGATGAACCGTGGGAGCGAGCGCAAAAATCCTGATCCTCATGCGCTGCGACGCGGTATCGCGAGAATCCATCCTTCAAGGCTATCCTCTAGCGTAACCATTGGTCTCCAATCATCTCTTTATGTGCATTTTTCCCGAAAAGCAAGGATTGAAGGAAAAATCAAGGCTCGCGATAATTTTGCAATAGAATTGATATAGAAATAGAAATTAGAGCAGATAGAATTCGACGACGATACAGTGCATATCAAAATATAGTTAAAATCATCACAGTTAATTGTAAAGAGTCAAAATACTATGTTTACTCAGAGCTCATAATATAAATGAATATACAATTCTCTAGTAGTAGATGGTCCTTCGAGCAGTTTAAGCACCCCATTTTCGAGTTTAACATTTGTCCGGTCCTTCGAACCGGATACAGCCGGATACTCAGAATATTTAAAGTGAGTTCGATTCAGAAGTCAGTGAACAGCAATCAAAAATCCTTGTTATCAAGAAGGATTCATCTCAGCATCAGAGAACTGCCAGTACGTTCCTGATCCGGCTTGAAAGGAAGGTGAACGCAGTCATCGGAACGAGAAGTTGTATCAAGTTCCCGATCCAGCGGCATCCAACATCAGACAGTTACACAGTCACATTGTTGCTATTTTTATTTAACTGCTATTAACTTCAGCGTCGTCCATCTAATCTCCTATTTAATTCGGTAAATAAATTCTTGTCATTACATTAGCAGAGATGCTCAATTAAAATTATTAATTAATGAGCGTTGTTCAATCAAAGTCTTATTGACGAGATTTAAGAAATTCTTTGAAAAATCTAAAGAGTTAGTTATGCTTATGGAAATTAGAAAACAATATGTGACATGTGGTTCTTTATATGACAAATATATCAATATTCAAAAAAACATAGAAGAAATTGTTGAAAGGACCGAATTAGAATCATCACATTGCAGCTCATTTTGTCGAGTTTGAAAATGCGTATTTCAATATAATGTCCATAGAAGAAGATTTTATAGAAGACGCGCGCAAAAAAGAGAAAAGAGCGTCCCTTCATTAGGATCGAACACTTCTCTCCATACCCAGCAACAATCTCCGGCAATTTTGCTCCAAATAAACTTACCGACTTTTGACGATTTCTCTAATTAGATTAGTTTTAAAAATATGTTTTACTAGTTCAGAAATGATGATGAATAATGAATCTTTATCGAACTTGTAAAGATTTCATTATTTGCGGGCATCGTTAGGACAAAACTGTTCGCACGATCCAGTTCTTAGGCATATTCGAAACAAATTACAGGGTGGATTGGGAAAATTTATAAACTCGATATAAGAAAATCACGAATCTTCCTGTTTTCTATTCGGGTACACTTCTAGATCTACCATCGATCAAAACCAGATCTTTCAACGCTTTAAGAGAATTTATTGATGATGCAAAAAATCATCTTCGTGCGCTGGAGAAATTAGGTGAATACCATGATTTGTGGGATATCATGATTCTGATTTTTGCAAGAAAATTAGATTCAACAATGTTAGGCAAATGGTGAGAGCGAGCATTAATTTAGAGCGTAATCCTACGTTTAAAAATCTTTACGAATTCTTAGAAGCACGAACTACTTGTAGAGTTTCTCGGAAAATAATCAACAACAGCATCCAGTAAATAATCAGCGGCAACGTCCGACGAATTCTTTAACGCGTCGATCGAAGCGAGCAACAGCATATGTAATCAATGTTCCCTCCGCGTATCCAGCTTGTTAAAACAACCACTTTTTGTCACAATGCAGAAAATTTAAAGATTCAAGTACAGATGAAAAAACGAAAATCGTACAGCAGGCGAAACTTCAATTGTTTCATGTTTCAATTGTTTACAATTTGGATATCGCGTGAAGACATATACGCACTAAGTTTGTAAGATATGTGGAGCAAGCATCACATGTTATTATATCGAGATAATATTAAAATAAAAGAATTCAAGACTTCTTCAACAGAAAGTCTTAAGCTAAGAAAGAATAGTTTAGTAAAGGATATCCCATCAGTTTCATCCTATATCACAAATATATTCAACAGAAAGTCTTAAGCTAGGAAAGAATAGTTCAGTAAAGGATATTCCATCATTCTATATCACAAATATGCGACTCATTTCTCCCCTCAGAAATATGCCGTATTATCAATCATGGTCGTTTTTGTGAAGAATAGTTAAAGAAAAAAACAGAAATGTCGAGTTCTATTGGATTCAGGTTCTCAATGTAATTTTATTATCCAAAAGTTTTATAAGAGGCTGGGAATAAAACGAACGAAATTGAACATTTCAGGTATCAGAGGTTCAGTTAATTCGGTATCAAGAGAAACAATTACTAACATTTTTTCTGGATATAACGGTTTTAGCACCAACATCTCTTGTTTAGCCATAGATAAAAAAATTACTATAGATTTGCCAATCTCTCATTAGTGAAGGAAAATTTAGAAATATCACTACACATTAACCGTGCATTAGCCGATTATCAATTCAATCAGTGCAGGAAAATAGATATACTTATCGGAACAGACACATTTTGGACATTGTTATATATAGGTCAACACCGAACAGGTTCTTGCCTGTTGTGGCAAAAGATTTAACTCGATTGAATGCCAGGCAATACTTTCACTTGACTGACAAAATCCGACACGCGTTAGGTGTCATCTAACTAGAAATAGTGATTTAGATAGATAGCTTGCAAATTTTGAGAAATAGAAAAGATATCCACGAAATTTGTACAAGGAGAGAATTATTGTGAAATTCACTTCTTAGAAAATACGCAATAGACAATACATAGGCATTACGTAGTTAGTACTGTTTCGAAACAACATATTTCAATTAAGTCGCGCAACAGACGGAAAAATGATTGTATTTGCTTAAGAGAAAATTAGTTAGGCAAATCAAAATCTAATCTAATTTGTGCATTTCAATCACATTATGTGCATTTTTAGATGAGGATGAAATTATCAGAGATAGCAGATTGCGAAATGCATTCATACACTTTCAGAAAAAACACCCTGCAATATTGCTCTCCAAGCATCTATTTACAGAAGTCATAATAAGGAATGAACATATTAGATTATTACATGTGAAATGCCAATAATAGCATTATGTCGAGAGCGATATTGGCCCATAGCAAATCCTCGGTAAGGAAAATCGTACGAAAATGCATAAAAAATTTCAAGACAAGGCCACGATCCTTAGAATATAATGGGCCAGTTATCTGCGGCTCGAGTAATGCTGGCACGGCCGTTTTTTATCTGCGGTCTTGACTACACAAGTTCGTTTCCAACACGTGAAAGAATTTGTAGTAAAACTATAGAGAAATCTTATTTAAGTATTTTCATATGCTTCACGAGGGCCATACATTTACAGTTAGCCACAGACCTCTCTATCAAGGCCTTTTTGAATTGCTTGCGTAGATTCATAGAATTCTCGCAGAAGATTATGCAGGATTATGCAATATTTTCAGACAACGGAACAAATTTCATAAACGCGCGAAATGAACTCTATGAATTCGGTGTGGTTTTGAATAGTAAGGAGCATAACATAAGCAAGGAGCAACATAAAGGTATCTGATGAATTAGGAAGATATAGCATAGAATAGTGCCTGAATCTTCTACGCGCCACATTTCGGTGGACTATGAGAGAGTGCGGTAAAGGCCATCAGTAAAGACCATCAAATATCATTTGCAGTCATTGGTGTATGAGTAGAAATTAACATTCGAACACCTATACACTCTGCTAATGCAAATAGAATCATCTCTGAATTCCCGATCTATCACTCCTTTGTCATCCGATCCAGACGACCTGAATCCGTTGACTCTAGATCATTTCCTGATCGGCGATGCGTTGACTGCAATACCGGAGAACGATTTGTGAGAGGTCAAAGTGAATTGTCTCGACCGATATCAGCTAATTCAGCAAATGTTCCAGCACTTTTAGCAGCGCTGGAGCAAAGAATATTTATATAATTATTTTAACAATTAAATAAAGCAGAGAAATGGCACAAGTCGATAGAGAACGACTTCGTAATAATACAAGAGGAAAACCTTCTCCTACACTGGCGCATGAATAGGATGATGCAGCTTTACTTTGGGATAGGCGGTATTCTACGTGTAGTCACCGGCACACAAACTGCTAGCGGCATCATCAAACAGTTAACGGCGAAGCTGTGCATCCTGCTTATACATAACGACAGTAGATCCTTGGATCCAAGCAACGATCAATGAAAAATGGATTAGGATACTTCGCCCCATTTGGATGATAAAAAAACATAGGCAAAATTAACGTGTTAGCGTTATTAGCATGTATTTAGACTTGAAGTCGCTAGCGGCATTTCAAGACAAGCGGCATATTAAAGACAGGGCTTGTGAAGCAATCGGGTAACTTGGCCTATTTTCAACAGTTCGAATCAATAGCCTGGCAATAATTTATGAGCGGGCATGGTTTTCCAAATTTCTCAATTTAAACAAAGATCACTTCACGAATTACATTTGCATGCCATGCAAAGTACTACCGTGGGAGCGAGCGCGAAGGTCCTAATCCTCACGCGCTGCGATCCCGCGAGGATCCATCCTTCGAGGCCGCCATCCTTCAGCGCGACTATTGATCCTTTCAACTCCCTCTCTATGTGCATTTTTCAAAAGCAAGGATTGCAAAAACCAAGGCTCGCGACAAAAACAAGTTTTATAATAGAGTTGATATAGAAATGGAAACTAAAACAGAATTCGACGACGATACAGTGTACATCAAAATACAGTTATAATCATTACAGTTAGCCGCAAAGAGTTAAATATCACCATTTGTTCATTCAGAGCTCATAATATAAACGAATATACAATTTTATAATATAGTAGATATTTTATAGTAGGTATAGTAGTCCTTCGAGCAATAACATTAGTTTAGGGATCCCATTTATGCAATATTCAAAGTCGTTCGCCAGACTTTAACAATATAATTATCTAAGAAATGAAGATTTTCAACATCTATTTATCATTTTCTCTAAATTTTATAGATTCTAAAACTGTTAATTAATATACAGTCTATTGAATAACAAGTTGAATTAATGTTTCCAAATAGAAATTATTTCGATTACAATTCTTACAAGAAAGATGGAATTTGAGCAAATGATTAACTTAATGATGATCTTTGCGAAAAGAATTTAAAAAAATGGTCAAATTTTGATTTTTTATAAGAAATTATTCGATCAATTCAAAGAATTTGAATAAAAAAATTAAATTTTCAAATCTATAAGCAATAACATTTGTAAAAAATAAATTTAATATTTTCAATTTCTTGAGAACAAATGATTAGAATTTAAGTTAATAATTATAAGTAGAATTGTGTTAATAATATTTAGTATAAGCAATACTCAATATGTATCAATAATATCTATATATGAAATTTTTAATGTATAATTTTTAATATATAATTTATATATAATACTAACTATAATATATAATTCTAATGTAATAAAATTTTTTATTCATATTTTAGTAATTTAATAAATTTTCGAAACTAAAATTTTATATTTTATATTATTACATTTGATTACAGGAAATTATAGCTGATTTTTTCAATATTTATTTTTTCATATTTTATAATAAAATTAAAGAAAGTGAATAAAACTTAAAAACATATAATATTTCCATATTTATATTTCCATTTTTGCAAAGATAAATATATAAAATAATATAACAATTTTTTTTTACTTTCTTTTATTGTTTTGATGAAATAAGAAATTGAAAATAATATTCTTTTTTTGAAAAATCAAATATAATTATTTTTTTTTAAATCAATTACTTTTTTTATATCATCTTTTTATTTTTTATTAATTCTTAATATTTAGATATTGATTTATATATACATATGATTTTTAAAAAATTACTGTCAATTCTTAAGTATTTAAGTTATATATTTTTATAATATTTCATTATTAACTTTATAAATTTCTTTATTATGAAATATGTAATTGGGTGCGTAATGAAAATGAATGTAATAATTTTTATTTAATTATTTAGTTATTAATAGTTTTAATATAGATTTATAATCTAATCTTATTATTAATTATTATCATTTGAATATTTTTTAATAAAAATATTTAAATTCTAAATAATGTAAAAATATATTATACTATTATAAAGTGTAATAAATTATTATATAAAATATATTATTATATATTTTAAAATATAACAATTAATTGACTAAAATATTCTTGATTCTTAGCTTTTTGAGCAAATATCTATTGAGCATCATATAATTAACATTAGTATTATTATTGTTTAATATATTTAATTAATTATGGATTGGATTACTTTGATTATTATTAGCAGAAAATAGTTTTTTTTGATGGTAATTTTATTAATTTTAATTTGATAAGTCTTTATTGTTTTTGCGATTAATTAATTTTATGAATATATATTTTATAAACAAATTCTGTTTCGCTATAAAATGATAAAGAGATAAAACTATAAAAGATATAAAAGATAATAATAATTGTAAGAGAATTGCTTATGCTTATTATGAATATTATTTTTGTTTTTTTTTTGGAATATATTTTGATATTTATGTTATAAGAATTTATGAATTTTTAAGAATTTATGCGCATTATTATTATAATTCGATAATTGTTGAAATCAATGTTAGTAATTTAAATTTTTGAAAGAAATTTAATTAATTATATTAATTATCAAGGACATTTAATAAAAGAGTTAAAAAAAATTAATTCTAATTGAACACATATATGGAAAAAAAATATTTATATAATCTTTTTAATTTAGTATATATATTACATAATATATCCATTTTAAGTATATATATATATGCGATTATTTTTGTAAAAATATGTATAAATATTTTTGATGAAAAATATATAGTAAATGTATTAAGAGGCACATATGACGATAGTTTTCGAAATAATCGTTCTGTAAAAATCATATTTAAATTTTTAAACGAAATTTTATATTTTTTATTACATAATCTTATATTAAGACATTTTTCAAATTATATATATTTTTCTTAAAGCCATTATTGAATTATTATTTTCAAAGTTGACATATCTGTGGTATTAACATTATTCGATATATTATACATTGCGAAGAGATTATTTTGTCCGATTTTATATATCATAGCGTAAAATTTCTTTACTTTATAAATTTTGATGATTTTGTGTATGTATAAAATAGGAGAATATATTTCTATAAATTGCGTTTCTTCTTCAGCATTTCGTATTATTTTTTTGCATATACTAATTATTTATTGGCATAATTCGTATTTTCAATTAGAATGTAAAAAACTATTTGTTTTATATATTTCCAAAAAAAACTCACATGGCGAATATTTTCGATTTTTGGCTACTTGACTTGTGTTAACTTGACTTGTGTTCACTTGTTGTGTCCTATTTCCAAAATTTTCATTTAGTTTTATTTAGTTTTTCATTTAATTTCATTTAGTCATCTTTTTATTATAATATTTGATATGTAACATTAGAAAAAAATATAAATATTTTCGATATTGATTATTTTTCTTCAAAATTGAATAAGAATTTATTATAGACATTCTATTAAATTGTCTATTAATATTATTTATTATACTGTTAATAAATTATAATTATACTGTTAATAAATATATATTAACAGTATATTTATATATACTATTAATAAATATATATTAACAGTATATATAAATATATGTTAATAAAAATATATATATATATAAATATAAAATATATATAATATATGTTAATGAAAATACATTCATCCATTATTATAAGATAATAAACTCTAGATTATCACTAATTTTTTTTTATGCTTATAATGCAAATCGTATACATGTCAATTGAAAATCGTATATAAATCGAAAATAATACATGTAATCAAAAAAAGTTTATGTATTATTGAAATCTAAATGGTTTAAATTTTTTTTTAATTGTAATTTTTTAAATTAAGATTCTTATTAATATTATTTTTAATGTTTCATGCACGGTTAATTTAATAATCCTGTATTATTGATGATGATTCGAATGGAAGTTCTCGGATTTAATATAATATCAGGTAAGACATTAATTTCTTAAAATTATTAAATTATTTATAATAAAATAAAATAATAAAATATTATTATTTTAAAAGATATTTTAATTTAAATATCATATTATTTTTTTTTGCGGAATAATATAATATATATCGCAAAATCAATTTAATTTTATTTTTATTCTTAAAAATATGATAATTTTGAGCTAGTTTTTTATTTGCAATATAATTAAAAATGTTTGAATCGATCTCTCAAAAAATATATATGTATATGAAAGATAAAAATGAAAATAATATTAAGAAATTGAATAATATTATTATTACAAATTAGATCTTATTAAATTAAAAACATAAATAAAAAATGAAACAATTCCAAAACTTTTGCGTGTTATAAGATAAAAAAATAGTTTTACTGATATGTATTTTTGTGTCAATAGTAATATTATATTTGATAAAATATTTTTGTAAAACAATCTTAATTTCATATCTTATCTATCTATTCTTCTTATCTATTATCAATCAATGTTTTTTTATTTTGTTTGATTAAGATCACTTCATATTCAGATTTTTTTAAAATCTTTTTCTTATGTATTTCTGAAATTTAAAGATATCTATAATATGGTTAATCTTAAAGATATATCAAATATAATATATAAAATGGGTATATATTTTCATCTTTTATTTTTTACTAGGATTGTAAAAATGAATGTTATTTCATTCATATAATAATTGCAGAATTTATAATATCAATAGAATTCAAATTAAAGAGTGCTATATATAATTAGTTAGATAAATTGTATTATATAAGTATTATTGTCATACATGTGATTTCATATGAATCGTTATGAATATATCGCTATACGAAAAAATATTTGAACACGTATCGCATATGAATCACCATATGTATAGTTTTTAGCGGTGAATCAATTTCTTTTTATGCAATTAAAAATATTTCAAACTATATTTTTAAATTTTAATTTAAATAATAAATAGTATTTATTATTGAAAAGATAAAAAATAAGATAAATTTTTAAAATAATCGTGAAATCGTTTCTTTTTTTATAAAATTATAATCAATTAATATTTAATTTAAAATTGATATATCGAAAAGATGCTCCTAAGTGATAAAATTGATACATATACGTACACATATATATATATATATATATATATATATATATATATATACACACATATATCAAATGATTATTTAATTTTCAAAATTTTCAAAATTTTTATCACTGAAATATAATATAAAATAGAATTATAATAAATCATCATATTAAGTGTATTTCTTCATTTATAAATGAAGTTAAAATATGATATTAATACGATTTGTTTTTTATAATAATATAAATATATAATATAAATATATAATAATATATATATATAAATAATATTGTTTTAAATAAATACAAGTTCTTCTATATAATAATTTTTTTTCTTAGGTTTTTAATTATAATATAATTTATTTCGCTTTTTCGGCTCAATTAAATTTTTCGTAGCTATTTAATTTTTAAAGACTTAATAATCAAATGTACAATAAAATTATTATATGTATATATACGCAATATATAAATTTTTGATTGTTTTGTAATGATTGAATTTCGAGTTTTTATAATGTTTGAATTTATTTATTTTAAATAAATGTTTAAAATATTTTTAAACAATTAGAAATTGAAATCTTTATTTTAATCAAATGTTGTAAATGTTGTATTTGGAATAAATTGCATTGAAGAACTTTAGTAAAAATTTTAGTTCTTTGAACGTGATTTAGTATGCTATGAGAGAATTTAGTAAAATCATTTTGAATAATTAAAATATATATTTATATACAGATAATATATAGGTATTGTAGAAATTCATAGAAGAATATTATGATAGAAGAAGTATTAATTAAATTTCAGAGATTTCGTTTATAGTTGATTTTGATATGATATCAAAACATACAGAGATAAAAGTATACTATTAATAAAACTGTTAACAATGAAAATCTAAATATTAAATTTAAATTCTGAAAATGCTAATGTAATTACTACTAATAGTATTGAAATTATATATTATATTAATATTATACTAATTTATATTATATTATATTATACTAATTTCGATTGTCTTTAAATATATTAAGATAATATAAATATAATAAGATAAATATTATAAACTATATATTTCATAGTATTCTCAATTAACTGTACTTGACTGTAATTTCAAAAATATACAAAAATAGTTTCTGTATTAGTTTCTGTATTAAATAGACATTATATTTTTAAGATTTATTAATTAAATATGAATTTTTCAATATATATAATAATTATGATAAATTATTAGATTTGTTGTTTAATTCTATAATAGATAGTCGTCTTACAGTATCTTCAAAAACTCTGTATAAGTTAAAATTAATCAAAATCTAGCGCACAGAAATAATATATTTAATAACAGAAATATTTTTATTTAAAAGTGATCATATATTATTATTTATATCATTTAGTAATCATATATATAGGAAAATTGTTTAAAATGATATTTCTGATCATATTTCAAAATCATTTACTAAAATTAGTAAGATATAAGTACTATTCTTAACTTAAATTATTAAATTATATATGTGAAGATTAATTATATATGTGTAAGAATATATGTTAAATTATATATTCTATAATTATATAGAATATATTATCAAATGATATATGTATATGTATATGTATATAATATGTATATAATATGTATATATATATATAATCATCAAAACAAATACAAAAATTAAGTATGAAAATATCATAAAATTGAGATTTATTTATGAATCTTAACTTAAATTACGAGCAATTTATTTGCGTTAAAACCGAGGTAAGAATAATGCGACAGCGCATAATGGTTTGGATATCATATACTATATAAATAAAATTAATTTTCAAATCTATAAAAAATAATTATTTCAATGTATAACAACTTTATATAAAAAAATCTTACATATTAAAATTACACAATAAAACATTTAAAATTTTAAATCCTCTTTTTAAATGTTTACAAAATACGCATATATAAGTAGACAATTAACTGATCAATCACATTTAATAGTAGAAATATTCTGTAAATTTATTAAGAAACAATTAAATTTCAATTTTATGATAGATATAACATCTCAAAACATCTATTTTAATTTAAATTATTATATTATATTATATTATATTATCAATAAATTTTGTATATTTTATAAATTGAATTTAAAGTTAATTTAATTTAAAGTAAATAATCATAGAAATATATTTATTAGAAATTTACATAATGTAATGATTTGTCAATGATTTATTATATGTTTCATATTATTTCATACAACAAAAGTTAAATGAAAAGTAAAAATTTTCTATTTTTTTTTAGTATTTGATTTGATTTGTAAAACTTTGCAAAACTATATTAAAATTATTTTAATGTTCACGGCCATCCTTAACATATACAGCACAATCGTCATTTAACGAATTCTTTAATTTAGCTATTGATTTATGAATTAATTTTTTATTTTATATTATAATATATATATATTTATATTATTGTTTATGTATTATATTTTGGAAAAGAATATATGTATTATATATGTATTATATTTTGGAAAATAATCAATAATAATATTTAACTTTCAATTTTTTTATTTTTTTTAATTTTTGAACAATCAGTATCTAAATTTTTCAAATTTCCAGAAAAAAGCTCTGAAATTACAGGAATTGATATAATATTGTTAAGAAATTTAGGAATTTTACTGCAAACTTTGTTGTTTGACTATAATATTATAATATAGAAAAATTTACACAGTTTTGTTATTAAATTTATATTTAAAGAAATATTTAAATTTATATCCATAATATAACATGCCAATAAGTTTGCACAAATTATTTTATTATGTAGAAAATATTGTTCAATTTTTTATACTTTCAATTATCTAAAGAAATGCAGGAAACAAAACATAAAGATTTTCATAAGAAATTTTCATTCAGATTCAAAAAAAAACATACCCGTAAAATGATAAGATTATATATATATATTTATATATATATATATATATTTATATTATATATATATATTATATAATATTTTATATTATATATATATATATATTTTTTGAGAGAATGTTTTTCTTCTATAAGAATGTTATTAGTAAATTCCGAGTATGAGTAAATTTCTAAGTAATAAACAATTTTCGACAAATATCGAAAAAAATTAAGTTCGTTAAATCAAGAAATCAGAAATTTATTAGAAAAAAATATTAGATAAAGAAGAAGAAATTAACATATGATAAAGATATATATGATGAAGATAACATAGATGAAGAAATCATCAGATTCAGATTCAAATAATGAATAAAACTCGCACATTTTTAATTGTATATATATTTTTAATTTTTTTATTTTTAATTATATTTGTAAGAGTTTATACTTAAAAAGTCATAATTTTGTTTTGTTTTTTTCATTTTTATTTCAGTATTTATTGATTTTTTTGCTATTTTATTTTAAGTTATATTATATCTTTTATTTTTTTGTATATTTGTATATTTTTTATATATCGGTTATTATATATTTTCTTTATATTTTATATTAATTAAATGCAATATTAATTTTTTTATATTTTTATATATTTAGTCATATTTTTATATATTATTATAAATATTTATATATATATTTTTAATGAAATAATAAATTATAATAAAAAGTAATATTATTTTCTAAAAATTAAATCTCCATATAAGCTTAATTGGAAAAAAATAATTTTGTCCAATTAGTATTTAATATTCAAACTGACAGAGACAAAATATAAGACAAAGTGATTTTATTTTATTTCGTTTTGCTTTATTTAATATAAACATCAATTGTTTATAATTTAATAAATAAGCTTAATTGATATTTTTGTATAAATTTTTATGTTTATTTTAATTTTTAGATTTGTCCTTTTAAAAATTTTATTAAGATTTTATTAATTCTTAATTTATTATTATAAGATATATATATGTATATAATATATATATATTGATATATTATTAATATTACAGATATTTCTTATTATTATTAATATACAAGTAATTCTCATATAACATATTTACATACCAAAATAAAAGCTATTTTTTTTGCAATTGATCGAATAATAAAGAAATTATAAATAAAATAAATTCGAAAATTAAATTTGAAAATTTAATATTTTTTTTAAAGAGAATATTTAAATTGCAATTCATAGTTCCTTTGAGATTTTTCTGTTTGCAATAAATAGAATATGATATAATAAAAAAAATTTGATTTTGAATTTTAAGGTAATTTTTGCATGCATTTTTATTTACAAATCTTTATCGATTCAGAGATATAAAATTATTCTATAATGTTTATGTTTAATGTGTCTTGTATATATCAAATTTATAATCCAAATTTTATATAAACATAGCGAACATATTTTAAATTTCCATCATTTTATTATTTTATAATGAAACTTGGAATTTTTTCTTTTAACATTATATTTTAATCAAGAATATGATTAAATTTTTTTCTTATTTATTTACCGAAAACACCATGAAAATATGTTTTTCATTGCTTTAACAAATTCAATAATAATAATTTTTATTAATTAAAAGTATTTTTGCTTTTTCTATTTTTTTTCACAGTTTTAAAATGAGTTTAAATATAGCTTAATTCTTAATGTAAATTTTATTTCTTGAAAATTTTTTCTTCAATGAATATTGAATCTATTTCATTGAATGAATCTATTTTATTTTCTCTATCTTTTTTAAAAATAAGAATAAGACTAAAAAACTAAAATAAGACTAATTTTTTTCATTAAAAAAAATTTTATCAGTTATAATAATTAAAATTTATTTATTAAATTATAAACAATTTAACTTTGCATTAAATGAAGTGAAACGAATATAATTTTGTTTGAAGTGTTTCCATCTTTGTCATATTATTTTTTTATTAAATAATCAATTGACACTTTCTCACGACGAGTATTATACAATACAATAAAAAATAAATTTGACTTTGAATTTCAAAATCAAGATCAATATTATTTATAATAAATTTTTTTAACAAATCTCCTCCGATTTTTTTTTTATATATCTTGTATATCAGATAAATCAATTATTTCTATATAGAAGAAACAGTCAAACTGTTAAAATTTCAAAATCATGAAATTTTAGAATTATAAAAACTGAAATCATGCATCCAAAATGCACGCATAGTTACGTATATAATTATTTGATTGTGCATGGATAACAAGGATATATAATATATTTTTGTAATAAATATTTTTGTAATAAATATTTTTGTAATAAATATCAGAATCGTATGGATTATGTTTATAGGATAAAAAAATAACAAGCATCGCTATTAAATAATTCAAAAGAGGAAATTTTGTCTAGATTCAGAGAAATCTGTGCCGAGAGTAAAAAATAGTATAGATTTTTGAGTGTCTGAAAATGCTAAAACAGGATTGCATGATTCTTGATAGGATTGCCCATCGAATATGGAAATATGAATAAATTGTTTAAAGGTTTTAATTAATACAAGAAAAAAAAAGAAAGTAGACCTCAAAAATATAAAATTTTTCAGTTAATTATGTATTATTTTTAACAATTTTCATACATTGAATAGATGTAATTATTAATGTTGTTTTTCCAGATATTACTAATATAACATCTTTGTTGCAATAGTTCGTTGTTAATTGTTAAATAATGATATTATATGATACTATAAATAAAATTAATTACTTAATAATAAATAAAATAAGTCTTAATCGATATTCTTGCATAACAATTTTTGTGTTTATTTTGGCTTTTAAAATCTTCAAATACATATATCTCACGAATACATTAACACACAATTGTTATAAGAATATATATTTATATATTGTATATATTGTATATATAAATATATAATTAAACTATATTGTATATATATGTAACTAAAAATATATAACTAAAAATTTATATAAATATTTTCTATAATATTATTAAAATATTAAATAATTTTCAGACAGCACATTTTTTAAAATAATCAGTATATATCATAAATTTAACTCATATGTAAATAAAATATCTATATATATAGATTTATAATAATAAAAGAAAAATCAAAATTAATTTTGAAAAAGAAATTAAATTCTGTACATAATTCTACACATAATATTTCATCTAAAATATTTGAATGAGATGATTTTTAGATAAAAAATATTTATGAGACTTAGTTTTATAAATCAAATTTTTGTATATTTTTAATATATTTTAAATTTCTCTTCAATTTTCATATTTAATAATAAATATTGTCTTTATATTATTTTAGAAAAATTTTTTATTCATCTCCTCAATATAGAAATTGAAATACTAAACTTTGGATAATGCATTAATATCTATATAGTTTTACTATAACTATTTCTGCAATATTCAGCAGTTTTCAATAATGCTTGTTCATAATTTTTTATATGTATTATTCTTTTTTTTTTTATATTTAATAATAGAATTTCTAGATTTTAGAAAAATGTTTATTAGGTACTAAGTATTGTTTATTTTTATAGTAGATCATTTTACATATAGTAGATCGATTTTATTCGGTAAAAAATCATAATATACTATTAAAAATAAATCTGAAAATGGGAACTCTAAAAATTAGTTTCATAGCCTTTATGAAGTCGATATATTTTACCTAATCATCATCTTACCAGGAATTATTCTATATATTATAACTAAAAATGTAATACAGGAAATAATCAGAGTTAGAGAAAGAAAAATAGGCAAATTTTTTTTATGAATAATCAAAAATATATTATATTATAATCACAAATATATATGAATATGAAATACTTATTTTATATTTTCTAAAAAATATCAGAAATAAATCAAATAATAAATCAAATGGTTTAAGAAATTTTATACAAAATATGTTGCATGAACATAAATATTATTTATAGAATTTTTGATTTTAATTTGATTTTTTTGATTTTTAAATAAAGACAAAATTGAATTAGTTTAAAAAAAATAATTAAAAAAATAATAATAAAAACAGATAAAGTTTTTGCAGAAGATTATGCAAAGTTAAGAATTAATAAAAAGATTTTATTTAAGATTACTTTTTATTAAGATTATTTTATTTAAGATTTTTTTTTATTAAGATTATTAAGATTTTATTTATTTATATAAGCATAATAGATCGTATAAAATATAATAAATTATACAAACAATTTATTTTATTTTACAATAATCGTATATATTAATATTGTTTGGACCTACATAATCATAATAGTATAATTATCATAATAAACATATATAATTTGTATAATTGTATAATTTGTCTTTAAAATCTTTAAATAATTTTAATTATTATTGTTATATAGTATTATTGTTATATAACATGAATATTTCATGTTTCTATTAATTTGCTATTTCATTTTTTCTTATTATTATATCATTTTTTAAATACAATAACAAAAGAAAGATATATCAATAATTGCTTGGGAATTTTAATTATTATAATATTTAAAATATTATCATTGTCAAAACTATCAATATTATATATAAATTAAAATCTGATATCTCATATTTCTATTCTATTTCTTATCCTTTCTTTTATATACATGTATAAATCATCCTTTTTTTTTTTGTATTTACAATCTTCAACAATGACCAACATATTATTATTCAAATTAATTATTGCAAGAAAATAATTTGCAAAAAAAAAAATATTGCAAAAAAATAAATATGCCTAAAAAAAATTTCTATTTTTTCTTACCATTTTTTATTTTTCTGTACATATAAATATTTCATTTTATTTCACTTTGAAATAATTCATTTTATCCTACATATGTATATGCATGAAATATTTTAATAAAAATTTCATATTTAGGTACTTCAACTAAAAAAATTAAATAAAAAATTAGTTAAATCATCAAAATATATAATGTAAGAAATATAGAACTTTGTTATATATTTGTTATATAATTTTTTAATACTTGAATTAAAAAAAATATTATGCTATAAGATATTATTATATTATTATGAAACTATTATACATTTTATATACTCTACACTATAACAAATTTTTCATACTTTAATTCATACAAGAAAACATACAATTTTTACAAAATTGTAATTAAAATTAATAATGCTTTGTTGATTGAAACATTTTAAATTTATATCATATGATATTTTCTTATTTGTATTTTTTATTCAAAAATTGTATTTGTATTTGTATTTTTTATTCAAAAATTTTAATGTTCCTTTATGCGTTGTTCCACTTATTCCATTTTGATAAACTTTCTTTTATAGAATTATTGATTTTTTTAAAATTATATAATTATTGATCTTTTTTAAATTATATAAATATATATAAATATCAAAAATGATTTAAATATATATATATATATATATATATATACATATATATATATATTTGAAAAATAAAAAACAAATATAAAAAGAAAAAGATTAAATAAAAAACAATTTATTTTCATGTATTTAAAATTATTTTTCACTAACTTCTGCGAATAATTTTCGTATATCATAATTAAAATTAATTAATTTTTTCTGCTAATATTATTTTAATAAAACAATGTTTGACATTTTGGATAAATTTTATACGCAAAATTGAACAAAGTAAAAGTAAGACTTCATGAATATTATCGAACAAATGAAATACACTTACAAAAATCTTAGTATTAAAAAATTC
Organism: Apis laboriosa; assembly: GCF_014066325.1. NCBI lineage: Eukaryota > Metazoa > Arthropoda > Insecta > Hymenoptera > Apidae > Apis > Apis laboriosa. The sequence goes on along the minus strand of NW_025220694.1, from coordinate 3,040,501 downwards.
AGTACTAACAGAATAGTGTTTTAAAAATAACTATTGTATTATATTACATTATATATTTCAATATATTATTGCGTCATCGAAACAACATCGTAAATTTAGTTACATTTATTTCGTAATAATATTGAAAAATTGAATTGACAGCAAAACGATGAAGAATTAAAACACATGAAAAGTTATTGTTGAATCAATGTCATTCTATAGTGAATTCAAGATAAATCTTCTTAAAGTTTTCTGTTATTTCAAAACCTTGACTGGAATTGAACCGAATCATCTTTTAATTTTGTTTGATTTTAGAAAATAAAATAATTATGATAGATTATATTTTATATTTCGATATATCTAATTTGAAATCAATTTATACATAATGGCGAAAAATGATTAATTTTGTTTGTTTCAAATTGAAAATTTTCAAATTGAAAATTTTTCTCAAAATTTTTTACAGAATAAGATTATCTTTGATTCAATATATTTCTTATCACATTTAGATATTAGATATCTTAAAAAGTAATAAAATATAAAATATTTTTTTTACATAATAATTGAATAAGTTAAATTCTTAATTTTGTTGTCATATTTATAAATAGAAAATACAAAATTTATGAAAATTTATGAGATATTCTATCTACTCGACACGTGAAGATTATGTGATATATATATAGCAAATGGATGTCCTTAATTATTTTTATTAATTAATTATTAATTAATTAATTTTTTCTTTAATGTATTATTATTATTAAATAATATTATTACTCAAATCGAATTATATATAATAAGATTATAATAATTATATAATTATATAATTTAATGAAAAAACAATATCATAATTAAAATATATAATGCCTAGAAAAACAATAATTATAAAACTATAATTATAAATAATTGTCAAGATTATCTTGTTTTATTACATTGTTCCATTTATATCTATATTTTAATCAATGTATAAATGTATGAATGTAAGGCAAAATTCACATTTTTAAAAACTAAAAAATAAGATAAATAGAAATTTATTGATATTTTGTATTACTTATAGTGAAATAATTAATTTTTCAATGATACAAATTAAAATGATACAAATTAAAAATAAAATAATCTTTTTTTTTAGTATTTTTTTACTTTAAACAAAAGTATTTATTATGGCATTTTTTTCAATTTTTTATTCTCAAAATTATCTAAATAATTATTTCATAAAATAAAATAAAATAAAATGATATTATTTAAATGATATTATTTAAATAATTATATATAATTATTATTATATATATGTAATTATCTAAATAATTATCTCATAAAATAAAATAAAATGAGCTTTATTTTATAATTTATTATATAGTTTTAATGCGGAATAAACAATAAAATTATTAATTATGATTAAATTAATTATAATTATTAAATATAATAAATTTTTATAATATAAATTATGAGATTTACATAAAATTAATCCAAAAATAAGCTTTAGATATATTTATTATGAATTTATAGAAAGATATTTTAATAGCTCATAAAAATTAGAAAATCTTGAAAAGATCATATAATTACATTTTAAAAAAAATCACAAATTCGCAATCACGATTGCGAAATTTCAAAGAATAAAAATATAGGAAAAAAATAAAGAAAAAAATAAAGAATAAAGAAAAAAAAAACTTAAAAAAAGGATTAATTACTTAATATGTAATCAACCAGATCATGATCTAACATATGTCTAATTGTTATGAATTTATAGAAAGATATTTCAATAATTAACTTATAAAAATTAGAAAATCTTGAAAAGTTCATATAAGATTTGTTATTTTGGGCAATTTATCAAACAATCTATATAGAAATAATGTTTTCACTTTCATCGAAAATAAAATATAAAATATTTTATTTTATAAATTTAAGCTTTAATCTATTTAGTAAATATAGATCATAGAAAAAATTAGAATATTTCAAATAATTCAAAAATCTGCAGTTATTTTAAAATAGGATCTAAAATAGTAGAATAGAAAATAGATATATTAAAAATAAATACAAAAAGTTAGATTATCTAATTATAGAATATCTAAAACGCGGAAATTTCTAATAAAAATAAATAAATAATAAAAAAAATAAATAAATTTCTAATAAATAATATATAAAATAATATACACTAATATTATGTAATCAAAAATATATTTTTAATTTTTTACTCTAAGTAATCATAAAAAAAATCTTTAAGAATAGACTACATACAAAATTTAAAGTAGACTACACACAATCCGCATCAACGATCACTTCCATTAATACAGATAGAGATATATAAGGTCTATATAAAGAAAATCTTTCATATAGATCATTATAAAAATATTCAAATATATTAGTATCATTTTGATTTATTTATTAGATCTGAAATAAAAATACATAAGTCAAGAAACTATTTTGCAATATATCTAGATATAAAATATAAAATATTTTTATCTTAATATAAACTGTTGTTTATATATTTATAAAAATATTCAAATATTATTGTTCTTGATTTTGTAACATATTTTGAATATGTTTTACAAATAAGTTTAATTTATTAACAAATATTTTGAAATAATTATGTTACAAAAATCACTTATATATAATGTATTTTTATAATTTTATATATAAATATTTAAGAAAATAATTATTTTTATGTAAAAAATGGATTATATAGACTATATAAAATATGTAGAATATAAAAAAAAACAATACACATTATATATTTGTCTGAAATAGAAATAAAACATAGAATCTATTATTGATAAAACATAATTTTCAACATATTAAATTATTTAAAAAAGTAAAAAAAAAGGGATTATATTTAATTTTTATAAAAAATTGTTATTTTAGTTGTTTTCAATTTAAATTTGTTAGTCCAAATTTTTTCAATCTTAAATTTTATTATTATTTAATTTATTATATTATAAAAATTTATTATATTTAATAATTATAATTAATTTAATCATAATTAATAATTTTATTGTTTATTCCGCATAAAACTATATAATAAACCATAAAATAAATAAAATATTAAATAAATAATATATATTAAATAAATAGAATATATGTTTTTATTAATTATAACAAGTAATTTATACCATATTATACTATAATATATATTAAGAGATAAGCAATTTAATTAAATTATAATAAACAAGTGATAAATAGAAGTTTAGAGAAATAATCTTGATTTTAAAATATATTATTAAATTTATCTCTTGAATAATCTTCAAAAGATTTTAGCTGTTGTTCATTATTCCATAAAAAATTATAAATAAATAAAATTGAATATTAATATATGTTAATTTTTCATATTATATTTCTAATGTTTGGAATGATTAGATTTATCTGTTACATTATAAATAATTATTGGCCAGCTGCTTCATAATAGTTGGATTAAACCTTATTATAAGACAAATCAATTCAAATTAAATCATTTCAAATATTAGAAATACGATAGTTAAATATATATAATTATTCTCAACTTTAATTATTAATAAAAAAACTGCTTATAACAAAAATAAAATTTTGTTGAAAATTATTTTAAAATGATTTTGATGATGTATTCTTAATCTAATTTAATTTAATTTAGTCTATTCAATGATAAAAAAATATATTCTATTTATAATTTTATACTAAAGAATTAAAAAATAGTAATTTTTATTTTATTTTTTTATATTTAATAATATTATATAAAATGAAGAAATAAAAAATAAATATATGATTTCAATTATTAATAATTTTTTGTTTTTGGATGCAAAAAAGTATTTCATGACATTAAAATTTTTTTGTATCTATTTTCTATCATAGATTCAACAAATAAAAATAGACACAAAGAATATCGCAAAAACAATATTTATAAAGAAATTCTTAAAAAACATTTTGGATTCATTCGAAGATTTTTTGAATTGAAAAATTACACTGCAACATTTCAAAAATTGATAAATATCCGTGCTGAAAGAAATTAAATATTTCATTTATTTGGATAATATTATTTAAAAATATTTGATAAATATTTAAGAATATATATACATTAATAAATATTTAAAAATGTAAAAATTTAATAATTAATTAAAATTTTTATTATATTCAAATTGGGCACATAATTTAATACTTAATTTGATGCAGTGAATACAATTCGTAAACTTATTAGTGATAATAAAACAGAATAGAATTTATTTTCCAATCATATGTCCTGTTTCATGATTGACAAGTTATATATTATAGTTTTTTTAATAATAGGCCAATATTATTTAGATATTTATTTAGATATTTAAATATAATGATACATAAATGTAAACTTCAATATAAATTTCTATCATCACGATTATTAGCCTTAATTTTAAATTAAAAAGAAATATATATTTCTAAATTATTAAATTATCATAAAATATTATATCATAAAAAGTTAAATTGAAATAAAAATTAAAAAATTTTATAATCATTTTGCAATCATATAAAAAAATTGATTTCACAGCATTATCAATGAAAATTTTTCAACTTATCAATATAATAATGGTCATATAATAATGCATCATTTAATAAAAGAATCAATGACATAGCATCTTTCACTGTCAAATTCAATTCATTTTGGAAGTCTATTTAGAACGACAATAATATCGTAATCATTTAAACAGAAGAATTTATCAGAAGAGTTTATCAGACATGTTTTTAATTTGCAAATAACTAAATAATAACTAAATAATTATATATTTTAATAAATTATTAAAATAGGAAATATTTCAAATTTTCAATTATTGATTCCGCTATTCTTTTCATGATTTTCAAACGTTAATTTTAGTTTATTTTTTTATACCTGAGTATAACGTTCAAATGGACTATATCAACGTTTTTCAATTTTCTTGTTATATAACTCCAACATATGGTGATTATTTATAAAAAATGATATTAACTTTTTCCGATCTTAATGATTTTTTAATATGTTAATATTTTAATTGTATTTTACTTGACGATTGTTATTCATTAAAAAGTTATTAACAAAAACTGTTTAGGTTAAATCAAATTAATTTTAATCAAATTTATTAGTAGAGACAATTGATGATTTGATTAAGAAAATTAGTCCAAATATAAATTATTAAATCAGTTTTAGTTAGTTAAATCAATTAATTAAATGAATTTTTATTTAAAATGTAAATTTTAGTTTAAAGTAAAATTTAAAATTAAATAAAAATTCATTTTACTGTTTATAATTAACATAAATCAATGTTAAACAAAATATGTTTTAATAAAGAACAATCTAATCTAATCTAATTTGATTTAAGTTGATCTAAACTGTTTCTTTAATAATTTTAATAAATTTAATAATAAACAAACAAATTTTAATAAACAATGATCGAAGTTTCAAAATATTCAGAAAATTTTAATAAAAAATTTCACAATATTATTATTAATATAATGATCTTTAATATATTAAAAAATTATTGAGATTACAAAATATCTTTTTAAATATTTATTTTAATAATCGCATTCCACATTAATATATAATTTAATTTTTAGTATAAAATTTGTAAAAACTTGATACTTTGAAATATTTTATACATATTATAAAAATGAATAAAATTATGCACATTTGAAAATCATAATTGATGTATTAATCGATAGCTCTATATTAAGATTGAAATATGTTCTTTTTTGTAAATATTTATCCAACATTATTTATTGCAACTGATTGAAGTGATTCAAGCGGTTTTGTAGCTTATTAAACAGATAACATTTAAAAAGAAATAGTAGTAATCCGGTATTTAATTGATATCGAATTTGAAAAAAAATGATAAGAGAGAAGAAATATATTGAATATAAAATTTTTATTTCGGATATTCATTAATTTACGAGATATTAATGAAAAACTTTTGCTATATTCAATTCTATTGAATTCTATTTGTACAAAAGTTACAAAAGTTATTATCTATAAGTGTAATAATCGGTTTCAATTATTCTTAAGAATCATAATGTTATATAGAGTATGTAAGTATGTAATGTAATTGTTTTTGCAACTTATATTTATTTTATTTTTTTTAATTTTTATTTTATTTTATTGATTTTATTTTAATTACACTATAAGACATAGGAAAGAAGTTTTGAGATAAAAGTTATTCCTTTTAATTATATTATATTAAAATTATATATATAAATTAAATTGTAAGAAATTTATCAATTTTTAAATCATTAAATGGTTTTTTAAAATTCGTTCTTTTTTGTGAAATTTTAAACTTTTATATTTGAAATGCAAGTTGTCAATAAGAGGAATCTAGATGACAATTAAGCTACTGAACTAACTAAATCCATAAGAACCAAGCAATAATTTTATCAGCCATCTAAGGTATTACAATTAAAAAATATATATGCACTTTAGGAAATGTAATAAGTCCAAAAGTTATATGATTTCGTTTTAAGAATTTTAAATGACAGAATATGTACTAAACAAGAAAGGCATACAGCCAAATAGTGTTCATACAATCCTGAAATCAATGAAAAAAGCATAACACCAGATATTACCACAGAGATAGATCCAACATCGTCTTTATTCGCATTTCTAACCAAAGAAACATCAACAAATCATGATATAAATATAGCATTTCAATCTGAATCTGATTAATTCAAAATATTAATCATTATTAAAATTACTATTATTGCAAACGCTCTCCGAAACTGTGTCTAAGTTTATAGACGCAAATGATGCAAATGATATACCATTCAAATTACCAACAAAACTTACAATTGCAAAATTGAAAAATACAATTAGTGCAAAAAAACTAAACAATCGCAAACAAGATCTCAAAGTCCTATGCCCGAAAAATTAACTGATCTTCTTGAATAAGCAAAAATCATAATTGAAGAAACTATAAAAAAATGCCTTTAACTATCAGCAACTAGTAAGTTTTTTGCAAAAATTTTGATGTTATTAACCCAATAGAAATAACTAAATTACATTCAGAATTCAATTTAATCGAAATGTTAAATACAATCTATCCTTTGTTAAAGAAACACAATATTAAAAATAGGATGTGCAAATAATTGAAAGATCCAGATTTACAAATCTCAGAAAATTGGTCATCGGAAATTGATTCCGATATTTAAACATAATTGCAATATTAAATAACCTTATAATTCTAGAACAAATTTTAGATCATGATCAACATATTGTAGTAGAACATCAACAGTTTTTACTAGATTAGAAAGGATAATTATTAATCAACTATAACTACTAATACTATTATTAATAAAAAAAATTACCAACTAAATATCACATACATATAGGAAACTAATTTTAAAATCAATATCAGCAGACAAATTAAATATTACCAATGCTATGCTAAAAATCATTTTGATTTTGATTTTTATTGAAATGAAATTGCAATATCCTAACTTCCACCTTCGCAAAAAATAGCTTCTCCAACTACAATGAAGAATTTAAAACATACAAACTATAACTTTAAGAAGCAAATACAATCACTAAAATTAATAATTCCAATCATTTGTATCTTAACAATCCTATTTCTAAGAAAGAGAACTTTAGAAAGTATTAAGAAATACTACAAATTTCAGTTCAAGATCTGACAATATTTCGAAAGAACTAATTAAATAATTGTCAACTATAAGACACAAGACATTACTCGATTTATACAATTGCACTAATAAAATAATTCTAAAAAAATGAAATAAAGTCATAATTATACCAATATTGAAGTCTGGCAAGGATCCATCCAGATCTAATAGTTACAAATCTATTGCTCTGACATATAATTTATGAAAAAATACTAAAAAAAATTGTGAATTATCTACTTGAATAGTTTTTCGAATATAACAAACTTATTGTTAACAATGAATTTGGATTTCAAAATAATCATTTTACTACATCTCATTTAATTAGTCTAAAAACATATATACAAAAAGCATTTAACAATAAATAACATATATTTGCTGTTAGTGTTGATATCAAAAAATATATGTTTCAAGTCTATAAGATTTGGAAACATCACGTTCTAACCAAACTCTAGGAGCTAGAAATCATTGGAAACATGACATTTCATTAAATATTTCATTTACAATAGAAACATTCAAATTCATATTAATAGTACTCTTTCAAAAAAAAAAAAAAAACGGAAATCGAAAACGGAGTATCACAAAAATCTGTAATTAATATTATATTGTTTTTAATAGCTATTAATGATGTAAAATCTCTATAAGCTCCATCATCTCAAAAGTATTTGCTGATATCATAGTTCTAAAGGGAAAATAATAATAAAGGGAAAAACATTATTTCTTAACTATTCAGTTGATTAATAAGTTGTATAACTTGTCTCTGAAGACAGGTTTTAAATTCTTGACTACTAAAATTGAATGCGTACTCTTCATTAAATGTTATAATATACATATACTAAGTAAATATTGGAAATAATGCACTTAAATTTGTTACATGTATTAAAATCTTTGGAGTATACTTTGATTATAAACTTACGAAATAAATATATTAACAATATGACCAATAATGCAAGCAAAGATTAAATATTATTAAGTTTTTACCAGATAATAACTGGAAAGCATTCTATTATAGATCTACAAAGCGATTATTTGGAAATATATAGAAATAGATTATGCATTTCTAATTTATAACTTTACCAAAGCAAAAATTAAAAAAAAAACTAGATTCAATTTATAATACAAGGCTAAGAAAGCAACAAGATCGTTTCACACAAGTCCAATTGGAAACATACTAATTGAAATTGAAAAGCTATCCGTATAATATAGAAGAAAATTTCTAAGTTTAAAATACACAATAAGGGCAGCACAATAAGAGATCTTCTAGCTCTATTATATTTTCAGATATTTATTTAAACAGTCGAATTAAAGTAAAATCCAAATCAAGGAATATACCACTTTACTAAAGAGTTAATAAATATTTAAAAGAAATAAATTTCAATCCTTCTGTCATAAAAAAACACAAGTTTGTAAAGTCTCTTTTTAGATACTTAAAATACTCTCTATTGATTTAATACTGCACAAAGATGAAAAATTAACGAAGATTGAGAAACTGTATTTAACAACTTATATCTTAAATATTCTACTTTTACCCATATACATTAATTTATATTGATTCCAAAAATAAAGAGTATGGAACCAGGACTGCTTTCTTCTCCCAAAATATTTCAGTTAAGCATAATCTGAATAGTTTTAACAGTATTCGCTTGGCTGAAACATTTGCACTCCTAGATTTCAAATTTATTGATAATGATTTCCTAAATTACTTTAAATATATTATATTTTTTGACTTCCTTGCAACACTACAGACTCAAAAAACTATGTAATCGACAGAAATATACATAAATCATATAATATATACATACAAGAATTATTCAACAAAGTAGAGAAGGTCGGTAAAATAATAGTTCTAGTATAGTTTCCATTCTATAAGAATATCTATGGAAATATAATAGTTGACAGCAAATAGTAATAACATGAATCAGAATAGGACACAGCAAGGTCTTTCACCTTCATATCTATTAAGCAGAAACCATCCATCAATATGAAAAATGTAACATTACGAATTACCACTAAGCACATCATTCTTGATTGTCCTAAATATAATGAAATTAGGAGAAGTTGGGCATTGATAACAGTCTCAATGAAGCCAACTTATCCACCAATTACTAGGATATCCTAGTGAGATTCTGTAAGAACATTGAAATTTTCATCAAATTAGTTGCGACATTAAATTTATTATATATATATAAAAAAAAAAAGAATAAAATATAGCATAAAATAATATCTCATATTATATTATAGCATAATATAATATCTCATAATATAATTATATAAATATGTTTATATAGATATGTATTGTATATAATTATAAATTATTTTATATAAAATATTTTAATAAAATGAAAATTTTATTAAATTTAAAAAGAAAATTATTTTATATATTATTGATAATTATTATATATAATATAAATAATTATTGATATATAATATATATAGTTTCTTATATATTATGTATTATATAATATACTTATATAATACATAATATATAAATATATAATAAATATAAGATTTTCCCTTTATAACTTTATAATAATATATATTTGTTTAATTCAGAATAATAGATATTTAAAAATAAAATTATTATATCACAAAATTTCTTTATATAAAAATATTCAAGATAATTATATAAAATATAAAATGAAATAAACTAAAATGAAATAATCAATTACTCATTTGTGAAATTTCATTTTTATTACATACATATCAGATAAAAATATATCAGCTGAATAAAATAATATATCAATATAAGATATCAACATAAAAAAATTTTAATGTAACAAATATCTACATTAAAATATTGTCATGCTTATTAATTCGTATATCGATATTGGATGAATAACATTAAATATGAGAAAATTTTCGAAATTTGTTTCTATATATAAATTGTGTTACATTCTTATTGTTCTGTTTCATTTTAATAATGAAATTAGTTTTATTAATATAACTCCCGATAAAAATTATTCGATTATTCTTTAAAATAAAAATAAATATTTTAAAATTAAATCAAACTACTTGAGTTTTCTTGAAAAATTAGAAGAATTAGTTTTATTAGATAATGTATAAAAAAAATTTTTGTTTTAATTTTTTTAAAATTGGTTGAAATCGCAAAAAAAATTTTTATAATTTTTTTATTTGAATTTATAATAAAAAGTTAAATTATATATTTTTAAGATTTATATTAACATTATATTAGATTAACATTATACATGCTGGAAATTTCATTGAAATCGATTAATGTAAAAACATTGCGAAAGATTTAAAACTTTATAAATTTTAAAGGATGATCAATCTTTTTTACTAAGAGTTGTATTAATATTCTTTTAAAATATTCTAAAACTTATTTTATATTTTATATAAAATTTTAAATATAAATGAAATAAAAAAAATGAATTAGTAAAATTTAATATTTTGTAAAAAAATATTTTTTTTAACACTTTTATATTAAAAAATTAATAATTTTTTTCTAGAAATTTAATTTTTTTTTATATTTTTAGTAAAATTAAAATCCGGAAATTTGAATAAGACCTGGACTTTTTTCGGCTAAAATATTAGGCTAAAAATTTAAATATGATTTGATTTTTGTTAATTATTTTAATATATTCGATTTTAATTTGATATATTTTATATTTACATTTACATTTTATTTATTTTTATTAAAAATTTTATTACCTTTTATGTAGATTAATACATAATTGATTGTTGAGATAACTTTTAAAACAGGAAAAAGAGGATTTGATAAATGATTAAAGATTCTTCGTATACGTAATGATATGGAAATCCTATCAGATAAAAGAATAGAAATATCAATATATTCAATGATATTAATGTTTGTTTTTAAATTTAAAATATAATTTTTGGTATTTATATATTTAGCTATTATATTTTATAATTTTTTAATTTTAATATAAATAATATAAATAAATAAATAAATTATTAAAGTTTGCTTTAAAGATTTTTATAACGATAAACGCACTTAAAAATGTTTTTCTACAGAAATATTGTTGTTGTATATTAAATATTTTTTTAATTTTATCATTAAATCATGATTTTAAATATATAATTTTTCATTTAATTTTAGAATCTTCAGTTTCAAGATTTTATATTTATGCTTTTTCGATTTGTTAAATTTTTATTGATAATATTATTAGATTTCTACATGTTGCTCATTATTTACAAAATAACATTCTTATTTTTTAATGTCTATAATTGTTTACCATTTTCAAGTTTTTTAATAATAACAATATATTCTTATTTTTTAATATCTGTTTATCATTTTCAAAATTTTTAATCATTTTATTTTTTTCTTCAAAATTTTTAAAATTTTTAAAATATATTACATATATTCATTCTCATTTCTTTATTATACAGAAGATAACATATATAGATAAACTTGTGTAAGAATAACTTGTTTTTTTTTGTCAAAAAAGATTTGCTTTTTGATGTTCAATAATAATCTTCCTTATCAGTTCTTCATTGTTAATCCAATTATTGAAACTTAAGTATAGTAAAATTTTTTTTTAAATATACTCTTCCATTATTATTTATCGAATTATACATTTCATAAAATAAGAAACAATTTTCAATTAGTTTATTAATACTAAAGCATATATTATTAATTTTGCATATATTATTAATTTCTTATATACATATTTACACATTACTCATTTTACATATTTTATATAATTAATTATTATTTAATAATATTAATATATATTTACTGAACTCATCAAGTTATTGTTTTGTTATTAATAATAGATGGATATTCTATATTTATAAATAAATATTCAAAGGATTAGATTACATTTATTACATTTATTACATTCTATTTATAAAATGTTTAATTTTAAAATACAAATAAAAAGTATAAATACTAAAAGAATTTTAATATCATCTTTCAAGAAAACATAAGTTTTGACTAATAGTTTTTTTACAAATTTGGTTCTTATGATAAATATATGAAACAATAAAAAAATTGACTTTGAATATTTCAATTTAATTTTGTAGTAATATTTTTTAGATTTAATTTTTATTAATTCAAAGATATAGAAATCATTTTTAATAGTTGCAACATATACTTTTTAATGGATACTTTGTATCTATTACATTTAATTTTTCTTTTTCTTCTTCTAATTTGATTGATCATATGAATTTCCAGTTGGATTTTTCTACTTTTGAAATCATTGTATTTTTATTTTTCAAAGAATAGTTAATAATTTCTATATAATCAAAAAAATAGAAATATTCGCATTCTGACTTTAAAATGATGTTCAGTTTTGTTAAAGATTTCTAAATATTTATACGATTTATTCTAACTATAAATTAGAAAATTTAAATTTGTACAATTATTATTTTTTCTATGCTGAGAGAATTGGTTATAAGAATTAGCTTTTAAGTTTTGTTGATATTTTATTAATTTTTAAAATCAATTTATTTTAATAAATTTCTTTAAGATTTGTGAATAGAGCTTTATAAAAAAATTTGTAAACTTTTTTGCTGTGCTTTTTTGATTAGAGTATGTATTACTTTATTTTTTTAATGCTATAATGAGACAAAATCAATATGGAAAAGCGATTGTTGTTCTATTGATGTCAAATTATAGCATGTTTTATATCTGATAGTATGTGTTATTTGTATGTGTATTATATGTATAATTGTATTATTTATATTTATGTCAATCTTCATTTTTATTGTTTATTATTAAATCTGAAATTTAATTAGTTTATAGATAAAGAATTTTTTTAAATTTAAAATAGTTGAAATTATGGTACATTTTTTTGTATAAACTATAATGAATTTATAAGATTTAAGTTAAGAAAATTTAAATATTTAATATTTGAAAATATTATAATTATTCTTGTAAAATTTCCATTCTTTCTTTGTATCTTGTACAGATGTATAGAGTCTTGTACAGAGTATTTATTTTATCAAAAGATAATGAAATATCTTTTAAAAAAAGAATATTATGAATATCATGAAATTTTTTATTATGAATATAATTTAAATATAATCTTAAATAAATAATGAAAATAAATTTTTTCATAACATAAATGTAATTTTTAATATGTTCGATCATTTTTTTCTATAAAAAAATATTAAGCTATTTATCATTAGTCTAGAAAAATCATTAGATTTTCTAGAAAATATTGTAATCTAAAGTTCGTAAAATTGATCGAAAAGGAGCATGAACAATAGAATTGTGTTAATTTTGTCTTTCATAAAATAAAATTAAAAATTAATGATTCCATATAAGAAAACAAAAAGCTATTTTTATATGACTTCAATGCATTCATCTATAGAAAAACAATTAATGATATTAATACTGCACAATATTGTATCTTCTTATAAAAATTGTTATACAAATATCTTTTTTATAATATTTTTTCCTTAAAAAATATTTGTAACTAATATTGTAGTATTTATTATTCATTATTTATTGTATTATTTAAATGAAATAAACTTGTGTAATGTTTGTAAAATTTTCTCATTAAATATTTGAAATCGTCGTTGATTATCGAGGGACTTTCTTGATACAGTTTAAATGGTATTTGATAAAATTTTTATTACTTAGATGTTTTTTTACAATAAATCATTGGAAAAATTATTCATAATTTATTCACAAATTTGTAAATTGTAATTTCTTTATTTTCTTTATGAGATTTATTCTATCTTATGTTAGATTTGATTTGTATATAATAATAAGGAAATATTTATGTATTTATTCAAAATTTCAATTATAAAAATCTACAGAATGCACATGATATGCAAAAAAAAAAACATAAAATAGTATAATGTGATATTTGAAAAATAATACTCTAATTTCTATTTAGAGTTTCAGCTTTTACTTAATTCCACTTTTTTAATCGTGTTCATAAAAATTTTATTTTATATAAACATTTCTGATGATAATTATTATGAGACAATTCCATTATATTTCTTTTAATATTTAATTTTTGACATCGTTAATGTATTTCATCTATATGAAATAAATTTGTTATCTATTATTAAATATAATCTCAAAAATTTTAAGACTTTATATGTTATATATTTTATGTTATATATGTTATATATTATATATTATATATGTTATATATTATTATATTATTCTATTGATTTTAAAATAATTTATATTTGATTTGATATTATTAATTAAATTAATATAATTAATTAAATCTTTTCTTTTAAGAAATTTAGATCGATATCTTTCAGATTTCTACATTATTTGTTCTATTAATAGATAATTTCAAATGAATAGCTCTTATACTGCTACATTATTAACATATGTAATATGCATTTTTTCTATTATTCTTTCAAAGATATTTGAATTATAAATATTCTATAAGAAATATTATAACATAATATTTATAGAAGATTATAACTTAATATTTATAAGATTATCTATTTATCGACAAAAATGAAGAAATAAACTAATTATTTGCAAATTTTTGTATATTTTTTATTCTTTAATATTAAACGCTCATAATTAAAAATAATAGGAAAATAATATTTCATACATCAACAAACAATAAGTTTTTTTTCAAATATATAAATATTTTTGTGTAAAAAATAATTGAAATAAGCGATATGAATTTAAAAAATAATAATGTGTAAATATCTATAATTTTCATGATATTCTATTCCAGACATATATTGATATGAAGTTATATCTCACAACGAAATAAATGATTCGTTATTCTTGTTATTAATGCTGAAGATCAAAGATTTGATTAATGAAGATTTATTGACAGTAAAAAATATATATTTATACAAATATATATTTCTTTGCAATCTACTAATCTAATCTAAATATTAATAATATATATTTTATAATAAAGATAAAAATGATTCACAAAAATATTGCAAATATTATTTATTTCTTTTACTTATGAGTAATATACTTATTATTCATTTAAAATGAATAATAATAATACTACTAATAATAATAAAATTAATGCAAAAAAAAAGAGTTACATGACATAATAAAGAATATATAATTATTAAATTACAAACTTTGAACATTTTATTTTCAATGAAAATTGATGTTATTAGAATTTTTGGTACTGTTTAGATTATATTATATTTTGAATTTATCGATACATTTATACGTGAGAAATAGAGAAGGAATAAAGATCGAAGAAGAAGAATGTATAATAGAAGAAGAAAATATTATTATTTTAGACTATAAAACAAGTGCTGATTTTGAAAAAATGATAACATATATATATATATATATATATATATATATATTGTTTTCTGTTATTATTTATATTATATATATATTTATTTATTTATTTATTATAAAATTATTTTATATTAATTATAGAAATGATATAATCATTTGATATATATGTTTTTTACATATGGAAAAACTTTATACAAAAATTTTTTAATCTTGTAATATTGCATGATTATGGTGTTGATTTTTATGTACAGAATAAAAATATTAAATTAAATTAAAAAAATTATTATTATTAAAAATTAAATTATTAAATTATAGTTTCTTATTCATAATTTTTATCAAAATTATGACGTATATTTTGCTATAAATTTCATTGTTTTATATGTGATAGTCACACTATATAATATAATTAATGTATGTGTATAATAAATTTTTAATTTCAAAATTTTAAATATTTTTTTGAAGAATTTTATCACCATGAAGAATAATCCATAATTCACTGGATATTTTTAAAATTATTTAATTGCTATTATACTCGAATTGCTATTATACTTTTGCATATTATATTTCTATAGTTATATATATATAATCAAATTATTATATTCATATAATTTCATTTTTTTCGGGAAAAAATGAAAATTTGATAAATTTGATAATCACATTAAAAATAACAAGTTTTAATAAAGATATATAAACAAAGATATATAAACAAATAATTCTTTTCATTTCCTTCATTTCTATCTGTTTTAATATATAATATAAGTTATCTTATCAATAAGTATTAAAATAAGATTACTTTTTATGCAATATACATATATATAATATTATATGTACAATCAAATTTTTCAAATTATCAAGAAAAAAATATATTATAAAATAAATACAATAAAGCTTGTATTTAATATGTATAATAAAAAAAATATTTGTTTTTTTATATTTTTTTTATTTCATAATTTTTATTTCATAATTTTTATTTCATAATTATTGAAATTATTGATTAAAATTTCGCATAAAAAAATTAATATTTTTTTATTTATAACTTTTTTTAATCATATAAAGAATTTATAAATCTTTTATTAAATATTAATTTTATTAAATATAATAATATAAATATAATAATTTTATTAAATATATAAGATTATTATATTTATTATAAGATAGCTTTCATTAAAAGAAATAACTTTTGTCTGAAAACTTTTTCTTTATCACTTATTGTTCGCAAGTTATAACCAAATTTTCATGAGTCCTTTAAAGTGAATTTAGATAGTGAAATTGTATAATATATATCTATATATGCATTATAAATGCCCAAAGTTTTAACATTTTTAAATTTGATTAGGATTGTATTTTCTTTGTCTTTTCTTGTATTTTTTTTTCCTTCTCCATCCATATTTTCAAAAATATTATCATTTTCACTTTCTTGTTTTTATCCTAATCTTTTTTTAACTTTTTATTTTAAAATCATATTTAAACAATAATCTTTCACTTTTATTTTTTTTTCTTCTTTCTGTTTATATCTTTGTATTCTCTTTCTTATTCTTTTTTTACTTCTTTTTTCTTTTTTTATGGTATTTCTTCCTTTCTCTGTCTTTTAATTTCTACAATTTTTTTCAATACCTTTTACATTTTTCTCTGTTTCTCAAATTTTAAAATAAAAACATAAAAATAAAAACTTTCATTATTCAATAATATACACTTTACAAGATTATTTCTAAAAGCCGTGAATTGAAATTTATTGTTTCTATATAAAACAATTTTAATAGTAACATATTGAATTATGTGCCACTATTATTTTCAGAAGATTTAGAAGATTTTAATATTAAACATTCAATACGAAATTGTATAATATATAATAATTTGGATAATTTTCTTAAAATTAATCAGTAATAAATTTTCTTAAAATTATCAAAAATAATAATTTTTATTTATAACGTATCTACTTGTTTATGTGTAGCTTTTTTTGGATATAGACAAATTTGATTTAATATCTTCTATAAATATTATCTATCTAATTTTCATATCTATTTTATCTAATTTAGATAATTAGATTTTTCAGTTTTCTATTATTTCAGTAAATATTTTATTATTATAAAACTAGGATTAAAATATTTATGCAGAAGACTTCAATTACTACTAGGATTATTTTTTGAATCTTTAAATAAGTCTCCAGTTGGAATAGCTGGTTAAATTTAATAAAGGGATAGATATAAAATGCTATTATTCTATCCATTTTTTAGTGAATACAGATTTATTACATTATACATTGTTTAACTCAATTTATTCCTGATAGAATGACAAATAGTCATTTTTTAAAATAATTGAAATACTCTCTTATTAAAATGAAATAAAACTTTATTTTATTGTTTAAGTTCTTGTTTTTGAGAAAATCGAATTTGAAAAAAATAATTACATTCTATAGCTTTGGTTTAATTTTTTATTAGTTTCTATATTTTTTATATTAATGATTTATTAACTTGATTTATTATTATATTCGTTTTTTGTATCTTTATCTCATATTTCTTTTTTCTATTGCTTTTTTTTTCTTATTATATATCTTTCAATGTTATTTCTCTGTAAGTTATTCTCTATAATTTATACTCAATTCCATAAATTTAATATTCTTTATTTGACCATTGATTTAGTTTTACTTTCATCGAAATATAATACTAATATCTTTATTGAATTACGTTTAATGCATTTTGGATAACATAATAATCCCATTCTATTTATCAATTGTAATCGTTAACGATTCTAATAACGGTTTTATCGTATCTTTCACATTGATTCTTGGAATAACTGTATTTAAAATAACTGTATTTAAAATATGTTTTTACTTATAACAAAATATTTATTTAAATATTTATTTAAATATTAAATAAAAAATTATTTATTTAAATATTTATTTAAGCTATAAATATTGTATTTGTATTTGTATTAGTATTTGTTGATTCAGATTAGCAAACAAATATATACTGTCCATAATTTTATTTTTATACTGTCCATATATATATATACTGTACATATATATATACTGTCCATAAATTTATTTAAATATTTAATTTATTTAATTTATTTAATATATTTTATAATTTTATAATTTTTATATATATTTTATATATTTTATAATTTTTTAAATCGAATATTATCAATATATATTTTTTTTTTATTTTTTATTGTCCATTTCAAATGTTCTATTCTAAATATTAAAGAGAGATTTTTTATATGTATTTGACGCATATTAAATTTTAGAACCATTTGTATGACACAATGATGACACAATAAAGAAACATATTTCTATTTTTCAACAATTTTCAATTGTTACCTCAAACACTCTCATAATTATCTCAAAAGCAACTTTAAAATTAAATATAGATGCAATATATAATATTTAGATTACGATTAGTAAAATTAATATATCAATCAAATTTCTTTATTACTTTTTAAGATTTATTTAATATTTTTAAAAATATATTTTTGTCTAATTATCGGTTCTGTTAATTCTAACAAGTTGTAAATCTATTTGGGATAATTTCTTGTTTAATCACATGCGAGTATGTGATTAAAGTAGTAAAGAAATGAAGTTTATTGACAAATCCATAATAAATCTAGTGTTTTAGCGGCTTTAGTGTTTTCAGCTGTTATTTTTATTTGAGCAACGATGTTTTGAGAATCAGCTAAAATGAAGATTATTTCCGCAAAGGGAATCTGGCTTGTGTTAGATCCTAAATTTCCCATTGTTTCTGCTAGATTTTCGATATTCATATTCGTTAGCAAATTATTGACATAAAAGTCTTTCATTAAGCTAATTGCTTTGGAAGTTTCGACGCACCGAATTTTTTTTTTTTTTTGTATACATGTAGCTATAAGTAATAGCTATATAGTAATAATGCAGATATAGTATTGTACATGACTATGTTTAATTCGTATGCTCATCAGTGCATTTCGATTCAATCTTCACAGGATGTTGAAATCTGCGGTCTTCGGCTTTAACTTATAATGTTTGGCATATTTTTTCTATATTCACGATAATAAGGCATATAAGGTATTATGAAATTTATAAGGTATTTATGAAACTGGAGTAAGATAGAGAATAAATTAGCTTGAATGATCAGTCATCATTTATGATCTGAATATTATTTAATGATAGGCCCGATGAAATTTTTGTCAATTCATCGAACATAACATGAATTTTCGTTGTGTCGTTGCTGCTTAGAGACGATGTAATAGAATATGATTAATCTTTCTTGTTTTGAGAGGAAATTAATCCTGTTCTAATCTTTCATATTTTTCCATGAAATTCTGATATTGCGCTGGCAATTCTAATTGTTTAATTAATTTCTTTTCAAGAAGATATAATCACTTTTTGACTTGTTTATGCAAATCATCTATCTAATTGGAGTATATTATTTCGAAATGATATATTAACAATATAACATCTATCTATCGTTTGTTATTTGTTTGCTTTCTGAGAAATGGAATTCATAATAATCTTGTCTCTACTCAAATTTCACGGATATCTTTTCTATTTTCCAAAATTTGACAAGTTGTTTATTCAAATCATTGTTTTAGCTATATGACAGCTATAACATGTGTAAGACGCTTGCAAGGTAAAAGTACCGCAGTCCTATACAAACTTATTGTCTTATATACAACAATATTCAAAATGTATCTGATTTGAAAAGCATATCTATTTTCTTGTATCGATTAAACTGAGAATTGGCCAATCCATCAGATATTAATATGTAGCAATATTTCGAATTTTTTTTTGTTAATGAAAGATTCGGCATATTGTAATTGTATTTATGATCAAACATGGAATGCTAAACTTAATTTAGAAAAAATATTAATATGTATTATCTCTGATACGGAATTAACTAAATCAATATCTGAAATTTTCGATTTCGTTTGCTTCTGCATTTTATTTAATTTGTTATAGTTTCTATATAATGAATTTACATTGAAATTTTGAATCTAATAAGATTTGGAATTGGAATTGGAATTTCTGTCTATTTTTTCAATTATCTCTCATGTAAACGATCCCGATTAATAATACGATATATTTATTTGACAATGAATAAATTGCAACATTTGTAACGTAGGCTGAGATTGATATGGTATTCTTTGCCCAATTATTTTTTTTCGATCAAAACTATTGAAGAAAATTTGTGTTTTTTTGCCGAGAATATAATAATATGTAATGCTTGCATCCGCACATTCTACAAAACTGATTTTCATGAAATGTCTTGATTGCAAACAATTAAAGCAAAATTTTGCATATTGTTTTTTAATCTAAATTTGACTTCTTGATTTTTTTGCATTATGGCACAGCTAAATACACGAAGAAGATTATTATAATTATTTTTCTTTCAGGTCGAATTATGAATACATTGGCAGGTTTTTGATGCTAAATTTTTTTCTGATGATAAGGATTCTTGACTGCTATTTATTACTTTTCATTCGATGCTGAATTGATTAAGCTCATTTCTGAATATTCACTTCTTAACAATATCCAGTTGAATCGAGAAAGACCAAATCTTAAAGTCAAACTAAATATATATATATTATATATTATATAATATATTATATATTATTATTATAATTATATATTATATATTATAATTTTGCTTAAAAATTATTATATTGTTTAAAATGAATATTGCTAATAAAATGAACTGATTAAATTATTTCAGAAAAATAATGGGATTTTGTAATCTATGCATTTTTTTTGTTTTTAAAAAACTCAAAAAATTCTGATTCATTTTTGGCAACTTATTTTTATATTAAATTTACTTTAAACATTATATTAGTTAAACATAGAAATGTATTAAGATTTAGAATTGTATTTAAGAATACCTTAAACTTTGAATAAATTTCAAAAATTGATTTTTCTTTTTTTCATTTTGACGATTTCGAATCAATGTTTGAAAGGGAGGGTAGGATATTTGGACAGAAACTTTTGGCTTGCTGATAGTTATTCAGAATTATTTGATTTATTTATTTGATTATTTTTATTTATATAAATTAGATATAAAATTTATATTCTTTGCATCTTACTATTACTTATTATTAATTTTAAAAAAAATATTTGCAAAAAATTGCTATTATTAAATAAATTTTTTAAAATACATAAGCATGATCGCTATTTATTTATTATATTATTATATTATATTATATATATTATATATTATTATATATTATATATTATATTATATTATATTATTTATTATAATAATACTTATATAATAATACTCATTGATTAATAAACATTTGGCAGCAATTAACAATTAAAATAAATTTATCGTATAGAAAGAAGTGAGAATTAGTCAAAAATCTATTTCTTTATAGATTTGAGATTTTAAATTCATTATAATTCATGTCAATTTATATATTTTGAATGCTATTTATTACGATATATTTATACAGAAAATAGATAGAAAATAGCAGTATATTTATCCATCATATAAGAGAAATTTTATGTAATAATAGCAGTTTTTTTTTAGAAATATCTTGAAAACTAAACGATAGTTATATGATAGAAAAAAAATTGTTTAAAATGTTTATTTTTGATCTAAAAATCATCGAAATCAGTGAACAACTCCCTGTTCTGAATAATTATTACTTTTTTCAAATTTTGTTTAGTCAAATTATATTCCCAATTGATTAAAAAATATTTAAAATTTATTAATCAGGAATATTTTATCATAACTTCTCCACTTTTACTTAATCAAAATGGATATATAATATTATATATATATTATGTTTTATATATATATATATATATATATATATGGATAATAAATATTATATAATTATATTAATATAATATAATAATAATTATATTATTATATACATATCCACAAGGATTTCCTCCAGATAAAGATTTCGATTAAAAAATAATTACAAATTACTTACTCTTATTATATGTATATCTTATTATCCTTTGGAAAAACTCAATTCATGATATATCTTTAAATATAGAGGAAAATAAAAATTTTAAACATGTAAATGTTTATTTTTATTAATTCTTTTAAAATTCGGTTTCTTTTAAAAACAAAATAGTTTTAAATACGATCATATTAAATATTGAATCTCACGAGTTCTATTAATATTTTAGAATGAAATAAATTACATAAATTAAAAATTTTGGCAAAATAGTCAAATCAGAGACTATCTGAATTCTAAATTGCAAACTTGAAGAAAAATTCGAAGAAAAGAATTTCTTATAAAAATTTAAGTCACTAATTAAAGTTATTAAAAACAAATTTAATAAACAATAATTGATAAAATGATATCAATCTCTTTTAATTGAGAATTTTCTGCTTATCTTGAATAAAGAAAATTTGTATTCCTAATACGGATAAAAAAAGGATCTGCAATTTCTCAAATTCAATCGTACATTTAAGACAATGTCTATAATAATTATAATAACAGAAATTATAATGGCATTATTAAAATCTGATTTTTAATAATAAAAGTAATATAAGGATTACGGAATTAAAAAATAGTAAAAATTATAAACATAAAAGAAATGAAAATTAAATATTTTATAATGTAACAAAAAATGAATAAGAACAATAAAAAGATATGTTAATAAGTAATGTTGTAAAGAAAGAATTGAAAACAAGCTTCATAATTTTGTGGATTATTGCTATTTTATTTTTATTACTATTTTTTATTATTATTTTTATTATTTTTTTATTTTATTTTATTTATTTTTTTTATTTTATATATGATATTATTTATTAATTTTTTATATATGATATTATTATTTTGTATGATTGTAGTTTTCTATAACGATATATGTAAATCCGCAACTGTCTGCTAATTCAAAATAAATAATTCTTTTTTGTTTAAAATCACTTCTAAAGATCCATCAACAAATGAAAAATTCAGGAAAATAAGAAACCATATGAAAATTTCTTCAAAGAGAGAATTTTTGTATCCATTTGGGAGTGATAGAGTGAAATGCCATTTTATTCTTTTTTTTAGAATAACATTAATTATATGTATATATATATACATATAAAAAAAATATATATATATTTAATTAAATTAGAAGTTTAAACAGATTAAATTAAATTATATGTTCTCTGTATATTTTCTTTCAATATTTCTTCAATTAAGAAAATGTAATGACATAGCAATGTAATAAAAATAATAAGAGATTAGAAAAAAAAGCATAACAAGAAAGATTATTATATCTTTCTTATTTTTTCAATTTCTTTTTTTTTCATTCCTTTACTTTTTTTTTCTTCATTTCATTATTATTATTTCATTTCTTTATTTTTTCTTTTTTTTCATTTCATTTTCATCATTTTTTTTCTTATTTTATCTATCATTTCTAATTTGTATTTTGTTTTTTTTTAATTTTTTCTTTCTTCTTCTATAATTTTTTTTAGTTTTCAATTTATCTTTCTTTTCTTAATATCCAATTATTACACTTTTTCTCTTCTTAATTTATATTTATATTTCATAAATTTTTGTTTTATGTCTTCTATTCTTATTAATAATGTATTTCATTTTTTTATTTCTTTTTTTATTATTTATTATTTTTCTATTTTTATTATTTTCTTCTATTTCCGCTTTTTATTCCTTTTTTCTTTTCTCTTCTTATTTTTCTTTATCTCATATTTTTCATTTTTTTATTTCTTTTTTGCTTTTTTTTCTTTTTTTATATTTTTTTAGATTTTTTTTAGATTTTCTATCTTTTTTTCTAGTTATTTTTTCATCATTTTTCCATCTTCTTTTTTTATTCCTTTAACTTTTTAATTTGTTTCATAATTCTTTTTTCTTGTTATTTTTTCTTCGTCCTCTCTTTTTTTGTATCTCTTTCTTCTCTTATTTTTTCTTACAGCAATTGTTTTATCTTTCTATGTCTTTCTTTTGTTCCTATATTATATAATATTTGTACATATTATATAATATTTTTACATAACTTTCTTTTTTCCATTAATAGTTTCTTTTTTTTTCTTTTTTTTTTCTTTTATCTTTTTTATATATCTTTTATCTCAGTCTCATCATAATGATGGAATTACATTTATATACATATTTTTTACATATATATGGAATAACATTTTGTATCATTTTAAATCTATATATAATTCGATAAAAATTCAAAATATTTCGAATATAATTCAAAGAATAAAATTTTTTAAAATCTTGTAATAGAATCGAGTTCAATATAAAAAAAGATAGTAAATATGCAAGTAAAAAAGTTTAAACATTGAAGCAATAAAAAATACATATAAGTTGGTATAAAATTCTAAAAAACTCTGATAA
This sequence comes from Apis laboriosa, assembly GCF_014066325.1. NCBI lineage: Eukaryota > Metazoa > Arthropoda > Insecta > Hymenoptera > Apidae > Apis > Apis laboriosa. The sequence continues at coordinate 3,015,501 of NW_025220694.1, read as the reverse complement.
AAAAAACTCTTATATAAAATTTGAAGGAAAAGGGAAATGAATTTTAAATATAAAATTTTAGATTCAAATATTTATTAATTTTATTTATTAATTTTCGAAATATTAATGAAAAATTTTCAATATGTTGAATTTTTCTTATGTAGATGTAATTTATTTAACTGTTTCTGGTAATGAAATCGTTGCATCAAATGATAGTTGTCTATCTCAGTATCTGTAAAATCTTCAATTATATTTATAAAAATATTGATAATCTTCTCACGAAAGTTTTTTTTAAATTTTAATTTAAAAAAATACTTATTACGGAACTTTATTGAAAGCGTGCCCGAAATAATAACAATTATATTTGTATAGAAAGCTTTTATAAATTGTTTCTTTTCTATTTTCATTCATATTTGATATTGTATTTAGCATTTGATATTTTTACAAATTTCTTGAAAATAAATAATCAGATTGTTTATGAATTTTAAATAAGATATAAATATGAGATATAAATATAACATATAAATATTATAATTAAATATTATTAACATATATCTACCATAACTCATATTTATATCTCAGCGCTCGATAATCTAAAACTTCATTCGAAAATTATTATAATAAAAATTGTTGTATTAATAATATCTAGATAGAATGCTAATATATTAGTTTATATTAACTTTCAATAAATAGAAAATTTTTTATTAATATATGAGAAATTTAATTATTTAACCTAAACCTTAAATTTTAAATCAGAACTTTCAAAATTACAATTTGTATCATCGATCTATTTTTTTATCATTTTCAATATTCAAAATTGTTTTTCGTTTACACTTATTTTTTTTTATATTTAACTTGATTTTATTATATAGAAAAATAATAAAAATTTTCTGAAAATTTTAATAGTTTCAAGATTTTCAAATCTTGTAAAAATCAATAAGCTTCGAATTGTATCGAAGTTTCGAATATCACTATTTATATATACAAAAAACATATCTGTATATATTTTTCTTCTTCTCTTCTTCCAATTATCCCATTATCCAATATGTTTTATGATTTATTTGTCTCTTATTTATGAAATAGATTTAAGGATCTTATTCTTATTGTTAGCATTAATGAAACGAAGCAATCAAGGAAAAGTAAAGGAATCTATGGAACGAAATAAAAATATATTTATTAAAAAAAATTTTAAAGTAATTATCATTAATTACATGCTCATTTAATACAAAGTTTAAATCATCTTATGATTTACGCAAATTTAATATATCAAATAAAAAATTATTGATAATATCAAAATTGTCTAGCAATAAAAAATAAGTCACACTGAATGACATAAATCGTTTCAACAAAAAATGTTTGTAAATATATTTAGAATATTTTTTTGTGTTCGATCATATAAAAGCTTAAAGATCATTATGTAGTTCATAAATAAATTAGATAAAAATTAGATATATATTATTATTGATTATAGATATATATATTGATTATAGAAAATATTGAAATTTTTTATTTTTCACATTTTTCTAATATACAAAAAAAATTTTTTGATTAATAATAATGTGAATACTAAAAAAAGAATTAAAATCTTATTTCTTTAAATTTACAATTTCTATTTTTAAATCAATATTTAAAATTATGTAAAAAGGATCGATTTTAAACAAATATAAATTTCTAAATATTAATATCCACAAATATTGAAACAATATTTTTCAATTTATAAGCAATTTAAATTTGCGTTAAAATATGATTGTTTGAATATTCATATACAATATTTATTGCTATTTTCTTTAAGGATAAAATCTACATAAAAAGAATATATCGAAATATAAATACATTGTGTATTTATACAAATTATACATTAATATTATATATTAAAATTATATATTAAAATTATATATTATATATTAAAATACTTTATATATTAAAATACAATTATATATTAAAATACTTACATGATTATAAAAAAAAAATAAATTTTTTTGATTTATGTGCGACGAAAATCTGATTGACAAATGATTAAATACAAGAAAAATAGAAGAGAAAGATTTATTAAAAGATATATTATATATATATAAAACTCAAACATCCTTGATTACAATTATTCTCTGTTTTCTCAGATTTTCAAGTAGATAACAAACAATTCATATATCGAAAAGTATGTGAAAAATATTGAATATGAATAAAATAAATATTGATGTCAGCTGACAATATCATTGACTTATACAATCTATCAAATTACAATAAATAGATAGATAGAATGCTTTTATATAAAAATCAAATATTATAGAATTTGCTATAAGAATTTTTTTAACCATAAATTAGGCGAATGCTATTTTAATATTATAAAAAAAAAAATTTTTAATTTTAATAAAGTAAGTAATTAAGTAAAAAGTATTAAGTAAAAAATTTTTCTAAAAATATAGTATATATATATTGTTATTTGTATACATTCTTATAATAGAAAAAAAATTTGTAATATGTATACAATACTATATATTTATATATCTATACAATATTATATTTTAGCAAATTAATCATGCATCTACATTCATATGAATATATGTTTTTTATTCATACAAATGCCTTTTATATTCATATTTTCTAAAAGGAAATTTATTTTAAATGACATGATGTTGTTTCATGTATTCATTCTATTAATATTTTATTCTAATTAACTTAAAAAGTAAGATTTATCCAATATTTTATCCAATATTTTTGCAAACTTATTCTTTTATTTGCAATATTTGTATACATTACTTTATATCTTTTAAGTTTCCCGAAAAAATAATATTCCATATTAAATCTGGATTTTATAGATTGATTATATAATTATAATTTTTATGTCAAACATAATTGATCCTAATTAAGTACAATTCCTTTTGTCTCAGAAGCACTGTTGTCTCATTCCATTCTGAATCGATAATATCGCACGTGACACAAAAATGCAGTGAATGATCTATTCTATACTTAGTTTATACTTACCTGCGAAATCATAAGCAAAGTATAGAATAGACATATCATCCAATTTGTTCTGTCTTTTATTTATAGAGCTCTAGTGCTCTATTACTATTTTCATGTTACTCACAATATTACAAATTATGAAAAATTATTTTAAAATTCACTATGGTAAAAACTAAAATTTAAGTAAAGTTAAAGATATATTTATATTGTGATTAAATAAAAAAAATAATGTATTTTCAATGAAATTTAAATATATTTTTAATATAATTATTTAATAAGAAATTAGAAATACTATACTATTTAAGCAAAAAATTTTATTTTTGTGTATTTTTATATATAATGTAAATTTTTTGTTTAAATATATATATATATAATTAATAAATAGTAAAGGTTTTTAATTAAATAGTAACATTAATTTGATTCTAATGAAGCATGAAAAAGACGGAAGAATTTTAAGTTTTAATTTCTATTAAAATAAATAATATAAGAAATATATATTTTTATTTCAATTGTAATATGAATATTCGAAATAATAACTAAAAACTATATTTTTAAAAACTGTACTTTCTATTATTTGATCAGTGAATTATGATTTCGATAATTTGATAAATATAATATATAGAATTTAATGAAAAAGATATGAAATATAAAAAAGTTTATTAAGTAAGTAACATTTTCATATTATAATAATAATAATAGTTTTTATAATTTTAAATGATTTTAGAAAAGAAGATGCAATTTCTTATTTATATTCAATTAATAATAATAATCTATTCATTATAAAAAAAATTATGATTTCTATGAAAAAAGAATTCAAAAAGATAAAATAAAAAAATTTAAGAATGAATTAATTATTAATTAAGACAAAAGAAGAATAAATTTATAATTAAAGACATAATATAAAATTTGAATTAGTAAGATATTTTCAGGAGACAACAATAATTCCTATTTGAAAAAATTATGTATAGAGTTCGTAGTTTTATTTTAATATTTATTTATTCCTGACTAATAAAAAATATTAATAAATTATACGATAAATGATGAATACGACGAATCTTCGATCTTTTCGTATAATAAAATACATCTTTTTTTTACAAAATACATTTTTTTTTTTTACATTTTACATTGTTTTTTACAAAAAAGATCACAATTATTTATTGATTTTATATAGTTATTTGGTATTTCAAAATTTATTTAATACTTTGGTAATTAAAATAACTAATATAGATGTTTTTTATAAAACAGAATTTTGTTTTTATTTGATGAAATAGAAATTAAAGTAGTCTTTTAGTTTTTAGTTTCCATCTTATAAATTATTGAAGGTTTTAAAGATTTAGAATTTTTTAATAAAATTTTTTAAATAATGCTTGTTTTTATGATAGATATATTTTAGATAATATGATGGTATATTTTAGATAATATGATGCTTATTCAATAATTGGAGACAACAATATTTTCAAAGAAGTGTAAAATTTAAATAATTATCAACGTTATCAAATGCATTTTTAAATGTTTTGATTGAAATTGATTTGCAAATGAGAGCTGTTGTTTCCGATCAAAAAGTAAATAACAAAAGTTGGCAGAAGAAAAAGTTAATATAGAAAATATATATTTTATCAGAAATAGCCAAAAAATTTATTTTCTTTTGATTATTTATATTTATTTAAGAGCATCAAAATAATTGATTAAAATACAATTTTTAAAAATTTGTTTTTTTTTTCGTTAGCATAATGTTCTTTTTTTCTTTCAACGCGTTCTTTTTCTCTTTTTATTATTTTTTTTTTTTTTTTTGCTTTTCTCTATTTATTTTATTTTCTCTTTTCTCTATTTATGTTATTTTTGTTTATGAAAATAATTGCTTATGAAGATTTATCGTACATATGCATAGCGGGATAGAAGAATACATTGGATATATATTATTGGTATAAATCAGATTATATTATAAATAAAAATGATTTGAATTTAATATTAATAAAATTTAGCTTCTTGTTGTTAATATGTTAATAGTAAATTTACACTATTAATAATTAATAAGATTATTATTGATTTAATTTTTCTGATGTTACCATAATTAAAATATTATTGAAGTCAATCATAAAAATTGTAAGAAACAAATTTTGCATATCTAAATCTAAAATATAAAATTAATTAATTTTCAATAATTTAAAATTAAATTAATTTTTTGATAAACATGCAGAAATTTATAAAAAAAACGCATTTTTAAACTATGAAATATCATTTTTTTTTTTTTTAAATATGAAAGTATTCTATAAGTTATTATGTTATGAAAAGTTTTCAGTTGCGAATAATACTTTGCAATCTAATAATAAGTTTGGATAATTTTCATTATTATTATTTAACATTTATTTGCAACATAGTCCTGCATGCAATATAAGCATTGCAGTCACAATTATATTTTGAAAACTTGAAGAAGTGAATTATAATATCCATGAAAGTCGCATACGAATGACATTATAAAATAAATAAATCAAATTGCGCATCAAATCATAAATAAGAAATAGAGATCGGAATAGGTTTTTCGACATTGAAGACATTCTTGAAATTTTCATATTCCGGTGACAAACTTTTAAGTGAATCTAAGGATCAAATTAATGTCTTTTTTAAATTCTTACACAATTTTTATATTTATCTATATATTTGCTTTTAAATAGTCTTGAATATTTACCTTTCGTAACAACTTTAGTAAAATTGGAGAATTCATTCTGACCAATCAAACTATTCACTTCATCTTGTCATAGAGTTCACTGAGGTTCTAGTGTTGGTGTCCTTCGGATATTTAAAACTGCATAAAGTATCTTGTATTGCAATGGAATCCAAAACATAATAAATTCACATAAGCTACAGAGAACTTTCAATTAATTCAATCATCCTATTGATGAAATGAATAATTCTATCGCAAATTGGATCATTATTTGACCAATTAAATTTGCTTAGATCATCAATTTTATAGATAAAATTAACTATAATACTTTGATTGTTAAAATTGATTGGATTGGGATGAATCTTAACCGAAATTTATATTAACTGATTAAATTATCAGGAATGCTGATATATATTGCACATGATATATTTTGATAAACAAATTATTATGAACATTTATTGATAATCTATTTAACTACTCGGTTTTTCTGAATAATGTGAATAAACAAACATTTTTACTGATTAAAAGCATAATTTAAAAATCTACAAAAAGTATCAGTAATATAAAATAACATGAAATAAAAAATACAACAGCCATTCATAAAGCAGTACATTGCATCCAAATATAATTTCCGATTTAATATTTCAAGAAAATATTATTAGAATTATATTGCGAAATTAGCTTCAAATATGTTATCGGTTTTAAATAGTTAAAAAAAAACAGAATTATTAAAATTATTATAAATTTTTATTACAAAAAAATTACAATAAAAATTTCGAAAACAGCATCTTCGTAACAGAGATAGCTTCGTTTTTATTAACAAAATGTGAAATATTTTTGAAAAACTCTTATCATTTTATTGTTTAAAATGTATAATTGCTTATATTTTAAAATTTATAAATAACAGTTCTTGTAAATACTTGTTAAAAGAGTTTTTTAAGTATTTATATATATTTTAGAGAGCTGATGAATTCATATCATAAAATTCATTTAAAGAATATATTAGCATATATTAAATTTTATTAATTTATCGATTGAATATTTAATTTCTTTGAATTTTTTTGTTGAATCGCATTTTTTGAAACGTAAATACTTGTTAAAAGAGTTTTTTAAGTATTTATATATATTTTAGAGAGCTGATGAATTCATATCATAAAATTCATTTAAAGAATATATTAGCATATATTAAATTTTATTAATCTATCGATTGAATATTTAATTTCTTTGAATTTTTTTGTTGAATCGCATTTTTTGAAACGTTAAAGAGAGATTATTACGTACAGATATATTTTACTGAGCAGAGTATATATTTCAAAAACATTCAATATTATTGATTAATCGATTGCTACATTAATTATTAAAAATTCAGTATTCATATAAATAATATTTGTCAATAGTTTTAAGAATATAATTTTTGACAAGAATTATATTCAAGATTGGCATTCGAAACATATATTATTTTACAAATGTAATAGTACTTTTAATAATTGCATTATTCTATCAAATAGATATATACATTTCTCTAAAAAAATTGAATCTCTTCATAATTCTGTGTAAATAAATATGATGATAAAATAAACAATTATAAATATAATTTTATGTATGTATAGAATAAAAGATTTCATTTTAAAAATAAATTTTATATACTTAATGATATGGAAAAGTTATAGATGAAAATTGAATGGTCTATAAATAAAAATAGATGGTTATATTTATCTTTGCTTATGAACTCTATAATTTTTTATTCAAAATAGATATATCACTATGAATATTTTATTTTATTTATATATTTTTTATATAAATGAGTTTCTGAAATATTTTGTGTTAAATATATGAAAGTTTATATTTACTAGGATGATATTTATAATTTATATTATATTTACTAGGATATTTACTGAAATTTTTTATTTAAAGTTTAGTTATTCGAAATTTTTAAAACAATTGTTTATGAAAAAATAATTTATTTCTAAAAAATTTTAATATATTTGCTTGATATATCATTTGTTATAATATAATTCCAATAAAATTTCAATAGATATTAAGAATTATTTATTAATTATTTTCTTTATTATTTTTATATATATTTTAAGAGATTTATTCTTATCTACAATATAATATATTGTATATGAATATATTATATGTTCACATTAATTTAAAAATATAATTTAAAAATATCCGAAATATATATTGCATTATATAAGATAAATTATAAAGATAAATTTACATTATACATGATACACATATTATCATTATTTTGATAAACTCGAATCAAATCGTAGATCTTAAGTATTCACATATATTCACAGAATTACATTCTTTTTGTCTACTGATTTTATTTTAATAAATATTAATTCTTGAACTATTGAAGTAAATTATTGATAAAGAACTCTTAAATGAGTCTTAATTTTCCAAGTAAATATGGCAATGTGAAACAAAAAAGTTTTATTATAATTCATCAATATAAAATAATAAAGTAATTCTATTATTTCTGAACCTAATCATTTTTTTCACCAGAATTGATATAATCCTAATATAAAATTTATATATATATGTTATAATTGGATATATATATCCTAATAATAAATGGAGATAACGAACATAATTGCATAATTTGTAAAATATAGATTTCGAAAATTAAAGAATCAAAAAAATCATTATTGTTATTATATGCATTTGAAATGTTTGGGTTTTACACTTGAATAGAATATAAAAACCACAACGTAATCTTCAAAATTTTTAATTAATTCATTCATTTCTCAAAAATTCTTAATTTTTTCAAATTATATATTTCTAAAATACTTTTAGAAAGAGATCTTTTTAGAAAGAGATTTATTCACTTTGTTTTATATCAGACTAACTTACTGTTAGATAAATTGTTTCAATAAAGTGAACGAAAAGTTGTTGACTTTTTTTTATGAGTTCTTAACCTCATAAAACAATCATCGTAACTTATATAATGATATTTATTATTTATTATTTATATACGATAATTATATATGATAATATAATATTTATTATTTATTTATTTATAATGGACATAAATTCTTTGATATCAAAAACATAAACATAAAAAAAAATGAATATTGATTATAATATGAATATGAATATTGATTAACAAATTAACTAATTAACTTAACCAATTCTTATATAAGTGTTTTGACTTTTTATAAAAGTGTTTCTTATATAAATTTTATATGTATTTTTATTTTTGTTTTTTTTTTATGTATAAATCATTAAAAATGTAATCGTAAGTTTAATATTTTCTTCCACATATAATCAATTGAAACTTAAGAAAGAATTTAAATTATTTGACTATTTATCTTGTTATTAATTCCCATTGCTACCATTTTTATTTTTCCTAAGTTTCAAATCGACGATGATATACAACAAACTCATCAATCAAAACAATATACTTTTTATGTATTGATATAGTTGAACAAATCGAATTCAACGATTGCAAACGCCAATATTTATATTTTATATTTTTATAACTTGTTTGTGCTTGAAGATTTTTCATTAATATAAAAAAAAAAAATTGTTTGATATTTAATGATCAATTATGTGGTATTGCAACAAAAAGTTTTGTCCTTATGATAATGATCTTGCATTTCATATTTACATTGATTGAAGATGATAAATAAATTGATGTTAATTCTTTTTTTTTATATATTTCAATGATAAATGCTGCTATTATGTATTTATTTTATTATTGTTTGCTATTATTGTGTATTCCGTAATTTATTTTCATTATGATATCGAACTTTTATACTTTTTACACATTATCCTATCGATATATGCATTATTATTATTATGTATTATATCATATATATTATTCAACTTTATTCAACTTTAACAAATTTATTTATTATTATTTTTATTATTTATTTGTTTTCTGTTAATTAATTATATATGCGCATTGAATATACAATAAAACTTCGATTAATCAGTTCAAATATAGGACATAAAGAGCCAGAATAAATCAAAATTCATCAAATAATCGAAATTCGAAAGGAAATAACTAAAAATGAATTTTTTTATACAAATATCTTTACAATTTATTTTTTTGTTTTGAATATTCACTAATAATTAAATCTATATCAATCAATCTATATATATATATATATATATATATATATATATATATATATATATATATATATGTATGTGTGTGTGTGGTGAGTATTTAATAATTACCAATTTCAAAACGTAACGGAAAAATAATTAATAAAAAAAAAATCAATTATAAAAATAAAAGTTTGAAAAGAGGATTTGTGTAAAAATGCGAATATATTTGAAAATTGTCTTTTGTTAATACTACATTGAAATTATTATTATTAAATAACATTCTTCTCGGAGTATCTTTTAATAAAAAATAATTCCTAACTTTCAAGTATTTTATTCTCAAATATATTCTTAATAAATAGAAGATACCAGATAATCAATAATAATTCTCGATAACTGAAAGCTAAGATGATCTCCTGAAATCCCATTGTACAATATTTTTCAGCATTGTTCTTATTTTTCCGATTATTGTCTCGCGTAATGACACGTTAATTCGCAAATATACACATTATTTTGGTCTCTCTCTCCCCCCTCCCCTCTCCCCCGTCACTTGACGTCTCTTTTGTCTTCTCGTGAATGAAGATATCTTTACTTCTGAAATACTTCTACGTATTTAATAATATTCTCTTCAGTAATGCTTTCATATATTTCTTAAAGGAATTTGAGAAAATAAGCATATATAATGTATATTGCATGTTATTATTGCATTGAACTCATGACTTGAACTATCGTGTTCAAGAATCTCTTTATTAATCAAATAAATATTTGATATCGCAATATCTAGTTTTCTTAGTTTATTAATTTATTTAACTTTTGGAAGCAATTGTCCCAAATTTTTACTTAATACTCTTGGAAGAACGGCTAAACTGTTTCTTGAATTATTATCAGTAGCATTTTCGTTTCAATTCAATGGTGGTAATATGTTGTTGTAAATTGATACTATCACCTAGCATAGCCCTGTAATATAATACAATAACTTATATCATAGATCATTTTCATCCAATGTTTGGCTAAATTATTCACATAGCAAATCTAATTTTTTATTATCAACTTGACTTTAATCAGATTGAAATAAAAAATTTATGTTTCCGTCATGCTTATTAGCATACAATATATTATATATATAATTATAATTGGCACATGCCAATCGGCATACAATAATACATATAATTATATATAAATAATTTATATAAATAATATTAAATTATTTATATATTTATAATATATATAAAATATATTACAAATTTATAAATATAAAAATACAGAATAAATTAATATTAATATTATATAATATAATTTATATTATATATATTATTTATATTATATTATACTTATTATTATATTTATTATATTTATTATTTATATTATATTTATTATTATATATATATTAATAAATAAAATTATTATATAAAATAAATACAAGACATAATTTTAATTGATCAGTTTTCTTTTAATATCAAAATGGTAAGATAATAGTCGATTTTGATGTTTTTTTCGATTTTTTGAATTATATCAAAGTAGTAAGAAATTAATCCATTTCAATCAATAATTGCATTTCTATTTCTGTGATATTATGATAAGTGTTAATGTTCTTAAAATTAAATATTTTAGTTATTGAGATAAGAACATTCAATTGAAAGCTGTGTAATGATTATCCGGATTACATTAACTCGTAGTTTTTGAAATTAACTTAAATTTTATTGATATTATTGAATCGTAAGATATCAAACAATGAGTTTAGCAATACTAAAAATCCAAGAATATTACACAATGGTATTAGCAAACCATGATGGTAATTTTGTCCCTCCCTCTTTCCTTCTTCTCGTGAACATTCATAAACAATAGAATAAAAAACACATATACATCATAAACAATAAAAATATGTCAAGGAAAAAGAAAATTCAAAACATTCATAAAAAGATATTGACGGTAAACATCAAAAAACTTAGTTTTGTATATATTTTGCCATTTTATTTCACTTGTCTTTTATATTTTTTCAAGCTCTTTATAATTCAAAAGAATTGTGTGTTATATTCAAACGTAAGAAATGATTTTGTAATATGATAAAAGAAACATTAATCATATAGCAAAATCGAAATTTCGATTAATATTAAATGAACGTAAAATAGATTAGTGTTGAGTTTAATATTAAATCTTAAATCTAATTATATTATAAGCGAAATAAATCGATTGAATTATTCGAAAAATTTATCACGGGAAATGAGCGTATGCCGAAGAAATCCCAATTACTAAATAATTCGCAAAATGAGAGAATTTAGACAAGATTCATATAATGATGAGCATTCATGCATGCGATCTATCGTGATTGATGGTAAAAATTGCAAAACTATTCAAGGGAAGAAACAGAATTGCAAAATATTCATGCGAGATTCGCAAATTATAAACACATGATTCCTCTTTCATTATTCAATCTTTTGCGCAATAGTGCAAATATTGAACAATGGATGAACCGTATTGCGTGACGAATAGATGGACAATCACATCGTTTGAATTATTACTTGGAAGTTTTATAATGAGAAGCATGATCAAAGAGTGAAAGAATCGTAAATCGGTTGATCATTAATCCAGTAATTTCGAAAATTTCGTTCACAATTTAGTATATTGTTTGGAAAATTATTAAAACTGCCAACTACAATATATTTTCGGGACAGAAACTGAGAGATTATTATTTCGAAAAGATGTCGAAATTGCATGTTTTCAAGTTCGACATCCTCGCATATATAATATATAGAACGCTATTTTGATATTGAAGATGAGACTATTGAATATAAGATTTACTTTAAAAAGTGTAAAAGTATCTATGACGATGAACAAGATGGAAATGATGTTGCAATAAATTAGCCTCTCAATCGTCGAACTACAATTATCCGAAGTTGTAGTAACGATCAACAGCAAACAATAGAACAAGATCTCAATGGATACAACTGGTAATTCAAACATCAGCTATTTCAACTATAACAAAAGATACATCTATAGAAGCTATCCTAAGATATCTATTTCCTACAACTTGGATCAAAGAGACATTTGTATTTTTTCCACTTTTCGCAATTAAAATTATCTACAAATGTAGAGAGTTTAAAGAAATATGTAAAGGAGAAAGTATGGAATTTCTATTTTATTTTATTTTTTATAGAAAGTCTTAGAATAATAAGTAAAAAAAAATTAAAAAAAAAATTTGAGGAATTTCATATATAATGAATATGTGCATAAATATAAATATTATGAATTTTATAAAAATTTTTTTAATTTTTATACCTTTTTCAAATAAAGACAAAATCTAATTAGTATAAGTTCAGATAATATTTAATATTTTATAATAATAATATTTAATATGAGATAGATTGAAAAAAATAAATTATAAAACTATAAAAAATATTAATAAAAAAGTTTTACCAATATATAAACATAATAGATAGTGTCAATTATAATAAAACAATCACAATTAGACAATTTATTTTTTTTTTTATAATCGCAAAAAAATATATAAATTATACTTTCTGAACTTATACAATTATAATATATCCATAATAATTAGAATGATAGATAGTACAATTTGTCTTTAAAATGTTAGGAAAAATTTAATTATATTTCTATCAATTAGTAATATTTCAAATTTTTTCTAATTTATCATTTTATTTCTTTTTATTATATCATAATCAAAAAAAATGAATATTTCAAATCTTCATTAAAAATTAAAACTATTATTACTTTTAGTATTACTACTTTTATTTCTTTAAAATCAGATAAAATGAAATAAATTTTAATAAAAATATAAAAATTTTTTATTACTGATTAAAATATAAAACGAACAATCTTAAAAAGTAAATTAAGAATATTCTTAGTCTCTAATCAAAGACTGATTACATAAGAAGTAGATTTTACCACATTGGATTTATCTTTGAAATATTATTAAATTTCAATAAATAAAAAATCGATACTAAAAAGAATTTTCGTAACGCTAGAACGGACATTATAAGTATATATAAATACCTTTTAGACAATCTTAATAACCATTTTAAAAAAAATTAATATCATTTTGGGAATGATTTACTAGCTTTTCGTATATCGATGATGTTATTATTCTATCCATGATAATTCTCAACCAAAGAATGTCTTATCTGGATAAGTTACGAGAGAACAATTTCACGTTAAAAATTATTTTTAGAAACAAACATTGAATAATATTAATTTCCTAGAAAGGGAATTTGAGAATCCTTCATATCCTACAAATATCAAAATGAGATTGACAATTCTTAGATTTATACAATTTTGAATATTTCTGTAAATTTATTAGAGACTTTGTTACTCTCTTAAAATTTGATTTCATTGATGAATCTGATTAAAAATGTAGCATCAATAAGGAAAAAAAAAAAAAAAAGAAAAAGATCAAGAGAAAACAGCGAAGAAGATGAAAGAGGCTCTAACAAATCAAATTATATTAACCATTTTTGATATCAAATTCAAACTCAATTTTGATGTTAAATATAATGTGTATTTGTATAGATGCAAGTTCCATTAGGATTGGAAGCGATTTTTCTTTAGATCGCCGAATGGAACACGACAGGTTGCATATTACAGCAAGTATATATAACTATTATTAATTAGTGAAAATATTTTTATGAATTGGAAATAATGAGTAATTTTTGTGCTTTGATACTATATATAAATATGCTTATAATACATTTATTTATTTTATAAAATAATAACTTATTATATATATTGCATTAAGATATTTATTTCGCAAAATTAATTAAAAGTTAATTTTTTCCCTTATATCTTTAAATCTGTATGTAACAATTTTCTTTCATAAATAACAACATTTAATAACAAATTTTGTGAAATTGAGCAATTTTTGTATTCAAAAAAAGTATCAAAAATTATATATATTAAAAAAGTGATTTGTTATGATTTATTATGCTTGATGAGTAAAAATGAAAAAAATATATATATATGATGGAATGCAAAAGCATATAATGTATATAAAAATAATAATAATATATAAAGTAACTTAATATTTTTTTTCTGTAACTTTATTTTTTTTTTGTGGCTTTTATGATACATTATTGTTGAATACTTAAAAACAACACAGAAATTCAAATTCTCTTAAGAGAGAAAGAAAAAGATTTAATAAAATTAAAATAAAATAAAAGAGGCAACGAAAAGAAATGCGCTAAAGATAGCAAAACAGAGAAAGCAAAATACAATAAAGAATCAAAGATGAAAGATAGAATAAAAAATCCTGAGAAATAATTATGACTATAAATGTTATTTATTAAGTGTTATAATTATTATTCGATATATAGTTATAGTTTCGAGATATTATATTATAAAAATATTAATTTTAATAGTTATACACGTAGTAATTATAATTATAATTAAATCAAAAATAAATAAGTAATAATTATAAGTAATACGATATAAATATAACTAGTATACATATGTATATAATGTAAATCGAAAATCATTTAAAATCGTAAAACAAAGATTAAACATAAATAAATAATATAACATGAATTGAAAAAAAATAAATTAAAAAATAATAAAAATAATAATTGTTTTTTTTCGAATAATCAAATATTTATTTTTGTTTGCAAATGATTTTTTTAATTTTTTTTATTTTTAATATAAAATCATTTATATAATCTTAAAAATTTTAAATGCCAAGAGGCCTAAACTACATATTTTTAATATTTTACATTAAAAATGATATGTTTATGAATGAGAATCTCTTGCAGAATATTTAAAACTTCTATAATTTTTTTTTTATTTTCAATATAGAAATATTGTTTTGTATAATCTTTAGAAATTTAAATATAAAAAAAGTACTCAAATTATATATTTTTAATTTTTAATATTAAAAATTGAACGAAATATTTTTTATTAGTTTTGCGAAATAAATGCTTTACATATATTGTTGACGAATTGTAATGTGTTGCGAACAACTTTCATAAAGAATCTCAATGTGCGAATCGAATGATAATGTTTGGAAATATAAAATTTAAATATAAATTATCATAACCTCAATGAAATATGTTTATGCGTTAAATAGGAATTTTGAATGAACTCAAATGATGAATAAAATTGAAGCATACTAGTGGACATCATGAAAATTGATTGGATTTCAGCTAATCATGGAACAAGCAAATTATATGGCATTCAAAGAATATTAATGTTATTAATATTAAGAATTATGTTCTAAAAAAAGGAAAGATTTTCTTTCTATAGAAAATTAAAAACAGACCAATATTATGGGTGGTGACATGATTTCAAAAACCGTGTTATGATGATGCAAGAGATTTTGATTTCGAAAAAACATTGCAATAGCCATCAAAATTATTCACCAACATAAGTTCCTTTGTTAAGAAATACGCTAATGTCTGTTTAATATCGTGTATATTGATTACATAAGAATGCAATAAAAAAACAAGTATCTTTTCATAATAATCATAATATTTATTCATAATTTCATAATAATTCATAATATTTTCATCGATAATTGAACCGATGAAGGATACGAAGATAAAAAAAAAATAAAGATATTATATATATATATATAATGTTCATTAATATCTTTATTTTTTTTATATATATATATATTTTATATATATATCGTTAAAATTATATATATTATAATACTCTTTAAAATTAGTGATCGAAACAGATTTCATTGCAAGAAGTCTTAAAACTTGTTCCAGATATAAAATTAAGCTAATTATCAGAGAATAGGTTGTGAAATGATTTTACCAAAAGTAATGGCAAGCAAGAAAGAATATATTTAATAAATAATAGGAATAATAGAAATAGGAATAAATTATGTTATATAGATGTGGATACTGCCAATAACTTTGCTGTACTATCCTGAGCTTATTATGTCATATCGCACGGTGATTCAAAAAACAGACAAAACAGAATCGAAACAGCGATTATAACGCATCATGATAAACTCCTCCTATATACTTCTAAACTTTTTTTAACAGAACGAGCACCTCAATAAAATATTAGTCACTACTACTAACTTCTAAGCGTAATATTCAACCTTTTTCTATTGCTAATTAATAATTTATGAATTAGTAGAAAATGTTTAAATATAATAATTAAATCTTTGATTAATAATTTATGCGATTCATTAAATTAATGTAATACTTTAAAGTGATTAAATGTATTGCGTGATTCATTTTTTTATTTTTGTCAAACCTGTCATTATTCCACGTGACATTTTGGCGATCCTGCCAAGATAATCAATTAGGAAGAAACTTCACGATGATTTGTTGCAACAACTTGGAAGAAAGGCTACGGCTATACTCACTGGAAGAACGATAAAATCTGAGGTAAAATGGCGATTTAATTTATATCGAAATTTTCCAAATATCATTTCTACTAATACTTCTTGAAAGATAATTGATTCAATCATAATAACTATAACTGGTGGTAGAAGCGGCAATATACTTTAAATTCTGAAAAAGCTTCAGAATTTAGATTTTAGAATTTAGAAGTTAGAATTTAGAAAATTAAAAACAAATGATAATAGAGATAAATAAGATAAGATAAGATAAACAAAAAGATTATTTATCTTAAAAGAAGAAAATAATAAAACAGTTAACGAAATAAAAAAAATAACAAAATTGAGAGTTACCTGTTTAATCTGTTAGAAGACATATCTATTATGAATGAATGAACGAACTTTCCCGGAAATACCGAATGTAGTAACTCAAGAAGAAGAAGAAATGCATACAGCACAACAAATAGAAAGATCAATGAGAAACAATTCACAAGTTAAAGCCATTCGTAGAGATAACATAGGAGTAGAGAATTTCATAAAATTAATGGAATTTATTTGTGGTTTATGTAGTGAAAAAGAACTATTATTAAAACTTATAAGTAATTATAATTGAAAAATAACAGACAATTCAAAACGAAATATCAAATATATAAGGATAGAGATATTCCAGGAATTTTATGATGTCCTAAGACACAATATTCCAATTCCGATTACATTCAATAGCTGCAGAGATAAATTACGGTTCATTAAACAAGGTTTCACCGAAATGATTTAATGTACGTTTCAGACAATAATTAAATGAACTTATATATGTAGTTCAGAATAAACATCAGTAACCTATCAGCAGAAGAATTGCAATTGAAGAGAAAGAAGATGAAGAAATCAGAACTTATCTAATGAATTTGAAAAAAGATCTTGGAACATTAGTAATATCTAGTAAACTAGAGAATTCTAATTGAAGCACAATCAATGGCAATCGAGATGGAACTATTCTTAAAGGACACAAACCGAGTTCAGATAACACTTAAACGTAGTCATGAGCAATTACCAATAATAGATCTATCGAGAACTAATGTAAGCCAGAGATCCATCTTACCTCTCTCCAGATTAGCTCAGAAATGAAATATTTTAAGTGTGGCAAGGACATAGGACATAGTTATACCCAAAATTTTCACATTTAAATCAGAAAGATTCAATCGAGAGTTTGAGTGAACAATATCGCGAAAAATTTATTAGAAGAATGGCAAATGAATTACCAAGAATCAACTGCATTAATGATTGAAATGAATTGTTATCAATCCAATATAAATTACCAAGAATGACAGGAGGATGAATATTAGTCGACACATGCAGTTATCAATATATTAAAACATATAAAATTTTCAAAAGTTACCAGTCAAACAAGAAGAAGAAAAAAAGTTTTTTATGGATCATGATGCTACATTGTTAACCTCTATACCATTATTCTTTGCCAATAAAAACCAAATCTATTCTATGTCATTTCTGATGATTTTCTATCAATTGAAAATGAAATCAAAGGACTCCCATTTTTTTTAAACTACCAATATAATATCTTTAACAATTCTCTCCAATATAATATGTTAAACCAAATTATAATTCTCTTCTAGGACATAAAGAAAATTAATTCAAGACAAATATATAAGGAAACCAGATATCTGAACAATACAGATTTACAACAATTTTTTTCATAAATATTAGTGAATCAGAAATAGATATAAATAACTCTATTGAAAACAATCAAAATAATTTTGACTTTTCTAAATTTTCTTTCAAAATTCGTATTAAGTACATAGATGAACAATATCGCGAAAATATTGAAAAAGTCTTAGTCTCCTACAACTCCGTATTCAATCTTGACAATAATAAGTTGGTCTGTATTAATCTAACTCAATATGAAATAACTTAGAAATCTTAAACCTATTAATATCAAATCATACAAACCCATAGAATGTCACAAAAAGAAAATTGAAATTCAAATTAATGAAATGTTAAACAAAAAAAAAAAAAAATAATAAAAGAATCTGATTCCCCCTTTAATGCACTTATATGGGTCATTCTCAAGAAATTGAATACTTTAAGAAAATGTAAATGGCAGATAGTAATAAATTTCCGTAAACTAAATGAGCAAATTGAGCATAACGCGTATCCTTTACCTAACTTTGATGAAATTCTAGATTATTTTTTATTTTGTAATGCAAAATTTTTTAATGTCATAGATCTGTCATCTGGATTTCATCAAATCTATCCCGATCAAAAATTCAAAAAAATGCATTGTCTTTTCCATGTCACAAAGACATTTTCATTATAATCATATGTTAGGCTCAAAAACGCATCCGCGACTTTCAATGAATAATGGATACCACGTTTCATAGATTGATAGGACGGCTTTCATAGATTGTTTGGACGATATAATTATTTTCGATAATACTATCCAGAAACATAACCAAATCCTTGCGCATTACAAAAACTAAAAAATCTAAAACTTAAAATTCAACCAACAAATATGAATTTCTTAAATTTGAATTAGAATATTTAAACCAACAGTTAGGAATAAACTGAAGGAATAAAATCAAATCCTAAAAAGATTCAAGCAATAAAAAAATTTAAAACTCTACAAACCGCAACATAAAATTATTCTTGGAACTCGCTGGATATTACCGCAAATTTATATGGAATTTTTCAAAAAGCGCTAAACTATTAATGGATATAAAAAAAAACTTACTCTTTCATTGGACCGACGAACAACAATTAGCATTTAACACATTAAAAGAACACTTCTCTCATTAAAAGAATGCAACTATAATACAATATCCCGATTTCACAAAAATATTTATCTTAACTAACGCCAGCAATAAAAGATTAGAAGTAATACTATCTGCCAAAACATTCATGTTATTATATATCTCGAACATTTAGTACCAGAGAAAAATTATACTAATATACCAGAAAAAAAATTATTGGCAATTGTATGAGCAATTGTACAAAGCGATTCAGACAGTATCTGTTAGACAGAAAATTTCTTATATAAACAAATCATTAAGTCCTTAAATGGCTACAAAACATAAAGTCCTTTTTTTTTTAAGTTGATGAGATAACGACTCGAATTGGAAGAATATAATTATGAAATAAAATAAAAGAGAAAAAGAAGATACTGCCCTATCTTGAATACATGTACTAATTTCAAATTCAGAAACTTTACAGTAAATTTCTCAAGTGAACAAGTATCTTCTTCAACGAACTTTCAAACACTATCTGAAAATCCTCCTATTCCAGACGATGTACTGTATTCTGTATCTAATAATAAAATAAAAACATTAATTGAACTACTAAATCAGAAATTACCTGCAAATTTCTACGCAGTAATAATAGATTTTTACATATTTATACTATTTAACTTGAAAACAAGAGACATTCTTGTTAATATGATCAAAGACAAAATTAATTTAGAAACATATGATCAAATAACATTACAAGCATTAAATAACTACGATAAGGAGACGATTGACGCGATTTCATGAATTAGTACTTAATAAACTTTATAAGTTAATAATAGGAATCAATGATGAAAAAATTAATAAAAATAATAATGAACGAGATATCATTCGAACAATGCTAAATTTCATAGCTTATAAATATTCAAATCGATCCATAACTTTTTGTATAAATCTTAAGAGAAAATATACTAACGCAGAAAAATTGACAATTCTAAAGGAAAATGATAATTATATTATTGGATATATCAATGATATAATTAAGAGAATTTCTGAAAATCATAATTGGAAAAATTTAGAAAAAGATTTTCAAAGTTAGAAAAATTTATGATTTTATAAGAAAGTATTCCATGTGTCAAAAGGTAATGATGAAAACAGAGAAAATGCAGTCATACCCGATATATTATCCGAACCAAACGATAAAATCTCGACATAATAGATCTTTTTCCAATAACACGAAAAGGAAATGAGTTCATACTATCCATGAAAGACCAACTAACTAAATATCTTATACTTGTACTTCAAAAACCCTCAAGAACATTCTAGTAACATCATCCAACCTGATGAAACATTATATCTATATATTCTCAACTTCCAAATATATAATAAACAGAGGAGCTTTTTATTTTCTAAATAAAACGAAAGCAACTTTTGAAAAAACCATTGACATTAAACATAACTAGTTTTCATTCTCAATCTAATGGCTCATTGAAAAGAGCATAGAGAGTTATAAAAAATTTATTATGATCAAATCTTTTTGATGATAATAAAATCTTGGATTTTATCATATTAGGATATAACACAAAATTCATGAAGAAACGGGATATACATCCTTCGAACTTACATTTGATCATAAGGTCACAAATCTTCTATCTAGTACTTTTATTTTAATGAAAGATAAAATATACCAATGGCAAAGAAAATACAATTTTAACCTTAATAAAGCAAAGATAAACCTTGACAAAAGTAAACAAAAAGAAAACTCAAGATTCCACAATCTTATCTCAAAGTACTTTTAAACTAAAAGATCAAATACTGTTAGAAAATTGTCATAAAAAAACTCTCTTTCTCTTCTCAGTAGTTAAGATCCTATGAAATTATAAATTGTAAATCTCCAAATTATCAAATCAAGAGTGGAAGAAAAATTGAACTCGTACATAATTATTTTTAAACATTATTTTTTAGGAGAACCATCGGTTCCCTTCTGTTTGCCGTTTATTTCTCACGCTTAACAGAATTAACGGCCAAATGAACATCTTTGACGGAACCAATAGGCAAAAGCTATTTTTATTCAAGTAAAATTATTGTAGTTAATATTATAGACATATAAGAAATCTTTAATCAAAGTCAAAACTTAGGCAATAGCATAAATAGATTAAACGATTATTACAAAAATTGCCTTTAAAGCAGAAATCAAACTACTAAGTAACCGATTTATAACAAGAAGTAATCTGTATAATCAATTAAAATTAATAACTTATTATAAAAAATTAAAAGAAGATTACCCAATATCATAATTTTAATTTCGAAAAATTTATTTGACACACTAGATGAAAACGATCTTAATTTAATAAATCAGAATATTGACAAATTCTATAATAGTAATAACAAAATGTATAATTATAGTCAATCAATCTGCTCAGATCAAACAACACAACAACAACGTTTTGAACGATAACAAATTATCAATGATTAATGATATAGAAAATGACATAAACAAATTAAAAAACAATATAGAATCAAGCGATCTAATAATGTCCCTAATTATCCATTTAGAATGTTTAGTTTCAAAATTATACGTACAAATAGATGAAATTATTGAAACTACCATATTATTAAAACAAGAAATTATAAATCTACAATTTATAGATTCTAAACAATTTCTTATAGCACTACATTCAGTTACAAATCGAAATTATTTGATTAATCACATTGCACCAGAACCACAAAATTTTTAAACACTATTAGACAGTAAAATAGAAAAAGAAAATAAGTTATATTATTTCATAGTATCTATATTATATAAAGACACTTGAACTATTTCTAAAATATATCCAATTCCACATAAAGCGGAAAGATATTCGAAGTAACTATTGCATGCAATAATATAGCATTTAGTATCAATAAAAATCAATGAAAAAAGCATTTAGTATCAATATATAGCTGTAGACGATAACTATATAAACAGAAACTGTAAACAAACTTCAACATTAAGAGTTTGTAAATTATCTCAATACAGCCACTCAAAAACAGGTTCGAAAGATTGCTTGTTAGAATTATTAGATCATATTGAAAAAATAAGATTGTGTGAAATAACACTATTTAAAAAAACACTATTTAAAAAATCCATGAATTAGTTTTTATATCTAGATGATAGTAGATAATTCATACGTAGCATTCCCTGAATAAATGATTGACATTTTGTGCAAACATAGCGAGAGTATAACTATATCTAAATCCACTTTATTAATCAATAATGAACCTTGTGTACTGACATGGGACTAACCTCATGAAAATTGGAAGCTCTAGTTTCAATATCACTTATAATTTTAAAATAAAAAACTAAAAATAGAATACTATGATAATGAAATTTTTTACGATTTTAAACTTATAGAAGACAAAATTAGTCTTCAATACAACTAATAAAATTATTTCTAATTTTGTTCGACATTAAAAGAAATTAATTCTCAGATAAATCAAATCAAAAACGAAAGTCATATATTGTCCCTCAAAGAAACAAAATATTCAAATACTTTAAATAATATCATATGTATTCTAGAGTTATTATTATTATATATTATTTATATATTACATAAAATAATCTTTTCTATCATAAAACATTGTATGTCAAATTAATTATGTATCAATATTCTAAGTATAACAGCCAAATAATAGAATACATCAACACGACCAGTCCCATTCGATCTCTATGAATCAGTCCTAATAACATCCGAAGTATTTGAAGATATCCAACCAAGCAGAAGAACTCAGATTTTCAAGGATAAAAAATAATCTAACAAGGGAAAAAATGATTGTGACCTTATACATTAAAATGGCATACATTGATGCATTGATCAGACTACCAATAGATTAGTTATATTATTATAGTCTATAGTCTATAAAAGCTCTGATCTTTTGTTAGATATATTAACAATAGATCTTTGTTTACATATATTATATATATTATATAATAACATATATTATATAATAACATATATTATATAATAATATATTAACAATAAGATCTTTTGTTTAGATATATTAACAATAGTTAATATATCTCAATAATAATGTATTTCAAATCGTTGTCATTATTGTGAAACTCAATATACGTATATATCTATTTTATTACTTGTTACTTTATAATTATTCGATATAATAATAATTAATTCGAATTATTACGAAAAGTAAAATCAATCGAATAAGTCATTTTAATTAAAACTACTAATAATATCATAAGAATAGCATACTTTAAAATATTCCTTAATAATCCCTTAATAATTTTATAATTAAAAAGTAAATGACAATTGATTGTATTTAAAATTCAATGGAAATAGTTCTTTTATATCAATCAATAAATTTCAAATCGTGAAAAGTGGAGATAGTTCTTTTTTTGAAACAATTAATTAATTATTTATTTAATTTATATTTATATTTAATTTGAAACAATTATTAATTTAATCAATTTTTCAATCATTTAACTCCATTCCAATGATTTGATTTTTCTGCAAATTGACTTAACACAATAAATGCCAGATCAAATCTTGTAATCAATATTAAAAACATTAACAAACCGATAGTTTCTCTATAAGGGAATGATTCAACATTCTTTTCGCTTGTATCAAGTCTTAGTGAATTTAACATTAGGATCAGCAGAAGCTGAAAATAAACTTTGTATGATTAAATTTATTTAATATTTTTTTTGCATAAGCCTTTTGAAATATTTTCAGAATTCTCTATTTCTTTCTATTTGCATTCCGACAAAATATTCAACCTCCGAATATTTTATTTTAAATACTTGACTGAGATTAGGAAATAAATCATTCATTTTTAAACGATTATTACAACGGATTATACTATCATCAACATATAGTACTACATACAATACACACATAATTAAAGTTTCTGAAATTAAGTAATGCATGCAGGCATCATTTTTAGATTGTAAAACTGTACTCATATATTAATTCATTGATTCTTTTATTCCATTGTCTTGATGCTTGTTTTAATCCATACAAACTCTTTCGTAATAAATACACATGATCATGTAGTTCGAAGCTTTCGTGCAGTTCATTGCTTTATGTAAATAGTCTCTTTTAAATCACATAGAAATCATACAGAAATGTAATCTTCACATTTAATTGTATCAATTGTATCAATTCCAGATCCATTATAGTAGTGACATAGATAATCTAAGTATCATATATAAGTATCATATTTCACGACCGAGAACATTTCTTTATAATCAATATCATCTTTCTATGCATAGTCTCTTATGATTAATCTGATCTTGTATTTACAAATTATCCCATCCGTTTTATATTTTCTTTTGAAAATCCAGCGATTTAAAATAATATTAACATTGCTTGGTCTTGGGAATTAGAATCATGTTTTATTTTCTTTAAGAAATTCAAATTCTTTGTTGATTGCTTCTATCCATTTATTCGAATCTTCTGTTTCTAATACTTCTTGAACTATTTGTGGCTCATAAGCAGCAAGAAATATTTTATTCATTTCAATGAGTTTCTATTGAAATTGAATAATTTCCATGAGACAAATAAAGATTTCGTTTAGATTAAGGATTGTCGAGAATTTTTTGTTTTCTTTAATAGCAATTGATTCATCCTTATCGATTTTACTATCCGCTTTCACATTTGTTTTATTTGTCTTGTTATCAATAAATTCAATTATCTCTATAGGCTCATATTTAAGTTTTTCATTAAAAATAACATCCATAAATATAACATTTCTTCAAGATCGAATAATCGATAAGCTTTGTTTTCTTTGCTGTAATTTCTCATCAAATATTTTTCTGAATTTATCTCCCACTTGTTCCTTTGATCTTTTGATATGTATATGAGCATAATAATCACTTCTAAAAATTCGTAAGTGTGCTACATATGGCTTTTCGCCATCATTTTTCGGCGTTGATTCTTCTAAAGTTTCCGTAGCTGTCCGATTTAACGTAAATATCTGTACTTGTCGCCTCAGCTCATAAATATAGCAATAACTGTTTTGCATGTAACATATACTTTGCTAATTCAACAATTGTTCTATTCTGTCTCTCGATAAATCCGTTTTTTGATGCAAGCGATATCATTGTCTCATGTTTAATGTTTTTCGAAAGTAAATAATTTTTGATCGATCTATTACACAATTTTTTACTACAATCAGTTCTCAGTCTTTTTACATTATGTTCGTCTACTTATACATCAGCATAAAACTGTTTCAAATAATTGAAAATTAATTGAGAAGTTCTATTTTCTTTTTCAAAAAGTAATAATATTTTGAGTAATCATCTTTTAATAAGAAATAATATGATCCTTCAATAAATGGTTAACTTGTTTTATTGCATAGATCGGCATGAAATATTTCTTCTGCATATTTGACTTGCATATTGTTCTTTCGAAAAAGTTGTTTGATGCTGCTTGGTACACGAAAGATATCACTTTTTATTATATTTTCATCGATCTTCAAATCTTGCATTCTCGAATTTGTTACTATGTGTCGTTTTAAAATTTATATGTCTTAATCATATCATTTTCTGACATAATATTTTATTTCATTAGTACATTTCTTTCTATTACAAGTATAAATATAATTTGTTATTAAATTTATTTTCCTTAACAATTAATTTATTGTTTTTGTAGAAATATACACTTTGTTCATCAAAAATTCATTCTTTTTTCAGAATTACATCCGATTGACAACAAATTTTTTTTAATCGCGGTATATATAGTACTCCACCAATTGTATGATGCATATATGTTCCATTAATATTTATTACTTCAACATCGATATCTCCTTTGCCTTTGTATAACACACAATGTATTGCCATCGCTCACGCGAACTATATATATATTTTCTACGTACAATTTTATGTTTTTGAACCATTTTTTTCTAAAAGACATGTGTTCCGTGGCACTCGAATCGGCAAATCATGTATCTTCATCTTTCATTTGTGGAACATTTTCTACGTTAAATAATTCAGCTAAATCAGAATGTTTAATAATTTTATTTTCTTTTTTATTCTTTTGAACTATCAAGAATTGTCTTTTTTTATGTGCCTTTTTCAATGTATAATTACGAACCCGATATATTTGTGCAGAAATAACATATATTATTTCTCTTTATGTTTATATCAAAGCCATAAGAATCACGAAAAAATAAAAAGATCCCGGTGAATATGATACTTTCGATGTTCTCTCACATAGTAGATCTTTCTTCTTTCGTCTCTTCACAAAATATTTGTATATCTTGAATTTTTAACAGCATTTCTTCATTTAGTAAGTAATCTGTTAATCGTTCAATTGTCTATTCTATGCTATTCCTGTTCGTGGTACAGTATACTAGGTTGTGCAAACATTATTATATTTTGTTGTTAAACTCGATAAAATTTTTGCAATAATAACAGGATCTTTTTGTTTCATATTCATATCTTTATATCTTTGTATCAGCAAAACTATTTTTGAAATGTGATCTGCGATGAATTCTTTCGGATCCATTTTTGCATTTATAAATTTGATAGAAAAGTACTTGTACTAGTTGATTATTTTTCTTAGCGTATGATACGCTAATCTAGTCTACATCTGTGCAGCAATAGAACAATTCGATAAATGTCTTAATTGATTTAATTCAAGCTCTCTCATAAAAAATACTTGAGCTTCAATATCTTTTTGAATCTACAATATAGCTACTTTATTTTCAGGTCTGAAAATCGAACTATTGATATACATTTTTAATTTATTCTCATGTAAATTTTCATTTATCGTTTCCACAATTCATAGTTTCGTCTATTGAAACAATGAAGGTGATTTTACTTCAGCTATTTTTATTTTATTTTTAATTAATTTTTTTAATTGGCCCAATCTTCGTACTAAATCACAAAATTTCACAGCAATACACTTATTTATTTTTCAAATCATTTACTACATGACAACGAAAGATACTGCGCCCATAACCTATTAGAGAATAAGTTGAGAAATAATTTTACGAAAAATAAGAAAGAATATATTTAATAAAAGAAATAGAATTAATTATGTTATATAAATGTGAGTCGTACTGGTACCTTTGCTCTATTGTCTTGAGCTTACTACATTGCGTCGCACGGCAGTTCAAAAAGGAAAACAAACAAAACGGAATCAAATAGCGATAGCATCTAGTGACACACATAAATATACAAGATATGAATAGCATATATATTACATATATAAACTCAACAATACTAAATACTAATACTAAATATCATATTATAATATTATAATTTTATAATATTACATAAATATTATAAAATACTAAAGTCACTTTACTTTAATAAATAGCTAATGCGAATTTATCATCAAATCACTAATTACTATTGTCGTAAAAAAGGTGATTAAAATAATTACATAAAATAAATTCAAAACATGTTATATTCCATAATATAAAAAGAATAACTAAAAAGAATTGAAGTGATAGTTTATAAAAGCTATGATGAGATATAACGCGAATGTATAATTATTAATTCTATTATGATGAAAAATTGGACTCATGCCATTTTTGTATAACAATACATCATGTTATCGAGAGAAATTCGAAGATGATCACAATCAACGATAGTGTATTTCATCCGAATCTTCTTGAATACAGAATTATCCGCAATTACAAAAAAATCGTCATTTTATTATTTTTATATTAAATCTGTCTAAATTATGAAAGTTAATTTGTATATTTATCGATACAGATTATTGATATTTATTAATTTATTTATAACAAAATTTTCAAATTTGAAAAATAAAAATCAAGAAAAAAAATTAGGAATTCGTAAAAAAAGCATAATTAATAAACTCGATATCATAAATATTTTGCAATTTTATTTTATATCTAATTTTTTGTATTTTTACAAATTTATAGATATTTTGTTTAATATATATACTATGATAATGATTATATATATTATTGATACTGACATATATATTATTATGGATGCATATATGAATGCGCAATTTAATATAAGAGTAACAATTTTTGTTGTATATAATATTTCAAAAAACGTGAATCTGTAGCAAGCCAGACATAACTAATATAACTCTTGAGTATAAGTTTTTAATCGAGTTATATGTCCTCTAACTCTTTATTTCAATAATTAAAATGAAACCGAAACTCATATGTGATAATAAATAATTGGATATTGAGAATATTTAATGTAAATTTTTTTGCATTAATAATCATATTAAATATAATTATTAAGATGATTGAATTTCATTTTTTGTAATATTTTAAAAGAATATCGAAATATAGAATAAAAAATATGGAATTTCATCTAAAAAATTATCGATCTTAAATTTGATCTGAAATTTCGAAGAAGAAAATCTTGAAAAAAAATTTTTTCCACCATAATTAGATTTTTTCCTTAATACAACAAGTTTTTTCTTTTTTTTTTTTTTTTAAATTNTTTAAGCAACTTTTTTCTTTAAAAAGTTTCTTTTTTTTCTGTAAAACTTTTGTTACGGTTTTGTTAATGAGTTATTAAGAAAAAACATTAGCTAATCATGGAACATCGCAGTGTTGTGAGAATAATATTAACAATGTTAACAACGATGACCAAGCTCGAATAGATCCAACTGTGTCAACAAAAAAGAAATTAATATTTTTTTATTGATGAAAATTATAGTGAATTACATTTTATTCAAGAACAATGAATAAATTAATTCATATAGGACAAATAAATCGAATTTATTCATTATTCAAAATAAATAATATTTACAATAAAAAAAATAAATATAAATATATTATAGCTTATATTAAATTAAAAAAATTGACTAAGTAAATAGATAAAATCAATCACTTATTGAAAATTCAGCTTTGAAATCCTTCTTTTTGGGTATGTTTTCTTAACATTGATGATATTTTTTTTTCATATATCCTTAAATTGATCTAATTTTTGATAGATTATGTAAACTAAACTGACTATAGATAAAACATTATCGAAAAATAAAATATACAAAATATTAATATTAATAATAATATTATTATTTTTCGATCAAAATTTGTCATTTACTTCACTGTATGGCCATCAATTGATTACTTTGTAATTTAGTAAGAAAATTGAATTTAATTTTTCTTAATTTTTTTGTATTTATTATTGTTATTTTTATTTTAGCATTAAATATTTTTGTTTCAATCTTTATGTTTCTTATGTTTGTAAGTTAAATAGGTGATGGAAAATTAATGAATGCATAGATAAATTGTAAGTTGAATGGAAAAGATAGAATGTTTTCTCATCTTAATGATGAACAATGAATTTGATTGATGAGTACAATATGACTTATAAGACTATATGAGATTGTTATTTTTCATAATAATTCATAATATGTCAGCGGTCAAAACATGATGAAATCTTAATAAACTCCAAACATCAAAATTCCAAACATCAAAAAGGTAATGCTTACGGAAAATTTCTCCATAGTAAATTTGTGATGCATATTGTAGTCAATAACACTAGGATCAACCTTGATACTTCTAAGCTTAAAAAAAGTTCTTCGAACTAAACTTAAGACGAATGTTGCATAAAGAGAAACATGTGCTGATTCGCATATGTTTACTATAAATCTTATCAAGCATAGTATAATATTGTCATTAAAGCTACCATAATTGGAACATATTCTTAAGTCACATTTGCATTACATTTTAGCTAGGTTTTAAAAATGTTTTAAAAAATATTTAATTTCAAATGTCATCTAAATTTATAAAAACAACATTGTCCTCTTAAGCAATATTTTCTCAAACTCAGTAAGACTTAATATTTCAAATAATAATAAGGAAAGATTTCCATAAAATGAAATCTTTTTCGAATAGACAAATCATAAATCGTGATCATTTACTATTCGCGAATACTTTGAATTTTAAATAGTTTTATTTAAAAAATATTAAAAATCTTAATTTTTTATACAATAAAAAATTTTTTAATTTAATTTAATTTTTTCTTATGAAATAAAAGTTTACGATAAAAAAATTGATTGCTATTTTTATTATATTTAATTATATTTTTTTTTAAATATTTTCCATATATTGTACATGATCTTTAAAAGAAAATTGGTTTTTTAAAAGATTTTAAGAAATTTTTAAAAGAAAACATCAAAACGATAAAAAATGTTTATATACACATATACCTGATAAAACTTAACGAGCATTTTAAGTTTGTTAGATAAAGTGAGAATAAGAGTGCTTTGTCAATTGAATACACAATAATATCAAAGAAAGTAAAATTTTAACAATTGAAGTTAAAATTTTAAAAATAAAGTTATTTCAATAAGTTATTTGAATAATAAATAATAAATTATTCAACTTAACTTATTGAAATAATTTTATTCAAATTATCGAATAATAATAATTAATAACACCGAACAAGCAAAATTATACAAAAAACAGATCTTTTATTATTAATGAATATTATTTGAGCATTTTAAATAAAATTATTATTATAGTAGTAGTATATTAAATAATAAGATAAAATTCTTAAAAATTCAACTATTTTTTGATTTTATGTTATAAGTCGCAAAAAGTTTAAAAAGTTGTTTCTTTTCATATGAATAATTATTTAATAAAACATTTATTAAGTGTTTATATAATTAAAAAATTTTATAAACAAAAATAAAATTAATAATATTTTAAATTTGTTTTTTAATATAAAATTTTAATCAATAGTTTAAATAACTATACGATGATATAAAAAAATACTTTTTATTTTTAATAAACATACTTTTTTTTTTGCTATGTTGACTTTCGTTGCTGAATTTTTAAAAGTAGAAAAATTTATATTATATATATTTATGTATATAAATAAAATTTATATTATATATTTATAGATATTATATATATATTTTTGTCTTTTATTAAATATTAAATCAAATAAATGAATAGAAAAAAATACTTATATATATATAAATATTTTATAAGATCTATTTTCTTTTAATTATATAATAATTCAATAAAGAATTCAATAAAGTATAGATGAAAGCATGTGAATAATATTATGAATTATTTTTCATAATAATGAAATTCTTTAAATTTCAAAAAAGTGTTGTAAACATAGAAACTTGTTACATCGTAACATGATTACTGCAGAACAAGGAAGTCATCTGAAATATTATTACAAAAAACAAATTTTATTGAATTTTCAAAATCATTTATAAACTTATAACATATTTATAAAATATTAATTAAGCTTGATAGAATATATATATGTAAAATTTTTTTATTATTTTGATGTTTAAAATCTACTTTCTAATAATATTCCACATTTTTATAAATATTCTATATATGTAAAAAGTATTAATATATTTTTGAAACACATTTGAAGAATCAATTTTAGAAATTAAAAGAAATATAAAAATCGAAATAATAAAATGTCTATTGAAGTTTATTTCTTAATTTATAAACAATTTATGTTTACATTATATGAAATAAAACGGATAAAGCATGATAGAAATATTTACTTCATTTCTATTTCACTTCTTACACAAACTTATTATTTATAATATAATCAATAAATCTTAACTGTATTTTTGTATACTAATTTTTGTAATTTAATTTTTAAAGTAATCCTCGAAAATATTCAAATATATCACAATGATTCGTATCATCATTTATTATATTTTACATCAAAATAATTTATTATAAATGGTTGCTTATAAAATTGTTAATATGATATTATAATAAAAATATAAATTTAATTTAATAATATAATAATAATAATTTAATAATTATATTATATATTTATTGATTACACACATCTATATTTTTTGAACATGAACAATAGTTTATTCACTTTTGTTGATAACTTCGGAAATACTATCTTTTTTTCCAATATTTTAGTTCGCAACAAATGCTACTTTGAATTAAATTTGACACTTTAATTATTAATAGTTGTATGTATTGTTTAATTAATAATTTTTTTTAATAATTCGATAAATTTTTTTTAAAAATTTCGATATATTTAGACTATTTATATATATAATAATTATGATTTTTAATAATTTAAAATTTTTGTTAAATAAATATTTTTTATTTAATAAATATTTTTGATTATATTATTTTTTATTACATTATTATTCAATTATGTCCTCAAATACGAATTTTTTTAGGAAAGTGAATAAACAAGATTGTTAAAATTGTTTAATCTATTCGTGAAATTATGATATATAATAATAAAATTAATTTTTTATTCAAGATCAAGAGTAAAGTTCATGAAAGTTTACGTTTGTCTATGAATGAATTTATAAGGTTCCAAAAGTTCTGTTAATTTAAAATTACAAAGTTCAAAAATTCAAATTTAATAGTTCAAATTATTTTAATAGTTCAATAAATCAAGATATTTTTTTCATTCAAATAATTCAAAGTTCAAAATATTCTGCTAGTTCGAATAGGTCAAAATTTTCTTTTAGTCCGAACTGTTCAATAGTTTAATAGTTCAAAAATGTTTTGCTAATTCAAATAATTTAATAAATCAAAATATTTTTTTAATCCACATTGTTCAATACTTTTGGTTTCCTCGGAGTTTCGAAATTAGAAGAAAGTTTAAGAATTCAAACATACTAATTCAATAGATAGTTCAAGATATTCTCTTAATCTGAATAATTCGAAAGTTTAAAATATTCTGATTTTTTTTTTTAATTTTACCAAACATTCGTGCTCTTTAAAATTCTCTCCACGTTCATTTCGAGATTGCGGATTTTCAATGGAGCATATAAGTGGTCACACCATGGATCAGACTTCTGATTGTGCACCACTTTTTAAGGAAAATTGTTAGAATTAGATTGGAGAGTTATTTCATCCATAGAATTTTCCCAGGAAACTGAAAGTATGAGGAAATAAATTTTCTCGAGTAGGATGATACTGATTGCCATTGAGATTAACATAGCTGGAAAATATCATCTCAAGTCTCAAAATTACATTCAAATTTCAGCCATATCGAAGTTTTTCTAAAGATATACAATTCCAAAGTTTTTCTAAATTCTTCTCTCAAAAACGACTTGTCTTCACGGAATATCACTCTGTACTATATCTTAGTTCAGTATCTTAACAAAAATTGAAAAAACAAAGTTTGCCGAGTTCAAATGAGTTTTATGGGAATGATTAGAATAATGAGAATAATGATTGATTATTTATATTTATATTATTAATAATATATTATTTATAATGATGATCATTTGCAAAAAATTTCGGAAGAAATTTCGGAAGAAATTTGATAATATTTTATAAGTTACGTAAAATGCTCTTTTTAAAAAAATCATTACTTCATTCAATAAAATGATGATTGAATGATGTAATGAAATTGTATGATGTATGGAAAGTTTGTGAAGAAATTCTGCATATCATTTTTATGATTTTATCACTTATTATTCTATGCTCAGAATTCTTTTGTCACATACATATTTTTTTTATCTTTCATATCTCGGTTACGTAACAATAATCTTGTAATCGATACTCGTAATGTCTCATACATAACATCCATTTGTATATCAATCTTAGAATACAACACAATATATACAAAATATAATTTAATATTTCTTCTATTAATAGAAAATTTTTTTGTAAATAAAAATTTAAAAACTTTAAATAATAAAAAAATAATAAGAAATCAATAAATATAGAATATCAATTACTATGCTTTCTTATTAAATATTTTTGAATATTATGTATCAAATATTATACCTTATACATTATTTATTTATTATAAGATAAAGTTTTATCAAAAAGCTTTTTGTAAAAAATATGATAATTAATGCATTATAAAAATATTTACTACAACATAGCAATAAAAATATATTAGTACTAATTACTAATATATTAGTAATTAAAATAAATTAGTAATTAAAATATATTAGTACTAATTATTAATATTTGATTTTAATTATAAAATTTAAAATTGGTTCTAATTATCTAATATATCAATGTATTATTTTATCTCCTATTTATATAGCTCTAATATCTATTATCATTTTTATGTCACTCATAATGTTATTAATAGATTGGAAAATGACCTTAACGTTCATTATATTAAAGTTGAAATTTAAGTAAAGTCAAATATACTCTTATATTTTAATATAATAAAAATATTAATGTACCTTCAATGAAGTTTAAATATACAATTTTAATATAATTATTTAAGATAACATAAAAATATTTTTACTATTTAAATATTATTAACTAAAATTAATTAATTAAATTAAACTTAATAATATTTTTTATTTTTATTTTTATTTTTATTTTTATTTTTATTTTTATTTTTATTTTTATTTTTATTTTATTCTTATGTAATAAATAATCACAAATTTTTTGTTTAAATATTTAATATAAAACTTTCTAAAGTAATAATATAATCTTAATTTTATTGTAATAATATTAATTTATTAATAATATAATCTTAATTTGATTGATAGAACATCGAAAAGACATTATAAAAATTCATTGTAAAAATATATTCTTATTTCAATTATAGTATTAATATTTGAAATAATATTAAAAAACATATTTTTTATTATTTTAAACAATAAATGATAACATTAATGAATTGCTAATGAATTGTGATTTGAATTGAAATGATAAATACGGAATTGAAAAAAAATTTATTAATAATTAATATTTTTATATAGATAGTTTTTATAATTCAAGTGATTAAAAAAATGCGATTCCTTATTTATATTCAATTGATAATAATAAATCATTCATTTATAGAAAAAATTGTCATTTTTAATAAAAAATGATAAAAAATACGATAAAATAAAGAAACCTGGATGAATTAGAAACAAAAATGAAGAATAATAAATTCATCGTTCATAATTAAAAACAAAAAAATAACAAAATAAAATACTAAATAGAATTAATAAAAACTATTTTTTCAGCAACACAATATATACAATTTTTTGTTTGAAGAAAACAATCAAATTCATGATTTTATTTTAACACATTTATATTAATTTTATACAATTAATCTAATATAATTAATTTGAAAATCTATTAAATTTCAAATATTGAAAATTTTCAAATTTTCTTTATATGATAAAATGTATGATATTAAATTTCATTTTGTAAGTCACAATTATTCATTTGTTCGATATAATTGCTATTTGATTATTTATCAAAATTTATTTAATGCTTTGACAATTAAAATATATATTAATATTTTTTATTAAAATTTTGTTTTTATATTTAATGATATAGCAATTAAACAGTTTTTTAGGTTTTATCTAAATAAATTATTGAGGATTTTGAAAATTTAGAATTTTTTTAGTAAAAATGCTGCAATGGGAATTCAACTACTCATTTTATATTTTTTGTAATAAAGGACTTGCTCAGTAATTAAAAACAATCAATAACATTTAATATTTCAAAAAATAATATAACGTCTAAATAATTATTAACATTATTAAATCTTACTTTAAATGTTATTAAACATTTTGTATAAAATTGATTTGAAAGTCAGAATTGTTTGCGATAAAAAATTTCCAAACAAAATAACAGAAAAAAGTAAAATATAAAAAATTTATATTTTATTAAAAACATGTAAAAAATTTATTTTCCTTTTAATTGTTTTTAGAATATCAAGAATATTTTTTTTAGAATATCAAGAACAATTAAAATATAAAATAATTATTAAAATAAATAATTATTAATTTCTTTAATAATTGTTTTCTGATTCTTTGTTCATTAATATGATACCTTTTTCTTCTTTATTTTTCTCTTTTTCTTTTTTTTTTTTTTTAATTTACTTTTTTCGCGTCACATTTTATTTATGAAATGATTATATATAAACTAATGATTACTATATAATAATAACATTTTTTCGAAGCAATATCTGTAGAATCATTAATTATATATTATATATATATATATATATTATATATAATATTATATATTATATATTATATATAATTAATGATTATATATATTATAAATAATAACATGTAATAATAAATGTAATAACATTATAAATAAATAATATTATTGAAAGATGATTTATTTCTTTTTTGATAACATATGTTATTTATTTACTTAATGTTGTTACTTTGTATTATACATTTAGATTATAGCGATTTAAATTGTATACGATTCAAAACAAAAATAAAGAAAAGATATGAAAAAAATAAAATAGAAAATTGTAACTTTTATAGTAACCAACTATAATATCATATTTTTATGATATATTTTATAAATTTTAGTATAGTATTTTTCTATATTAATATTAAGTGTAGTATTTTTCTATATTAATTCTTTTACTTTTTAATTTTTATTTGCTTCTATTTATTTACTATAATTATAATATATGTAATAACTGTATAACATATGTAATAACTATGTAATAATATATTCTTATAAAATGAATTTTCAAATTAATTTACAAGATTATACATATTTTACATATATCACAAAAAGAATTAATAAATATTACAATTGATTGTTATTAAATTCAAAAAATTTTTAAAATTATCAAGAATGAATTAATTCATTCTTGTGTTATGTGTAATTCTCTTAATTCATTATTATTCTACAATATTCATTATTTTTTATTTAAAAATATATGATGTAATAAACAAATTAGATCAATTTTATCTTACATTTACTTACATTACTTTACTTTTTATCTTATTTTTACATTACATTACTTTTAATCTTTACTTATTTTAACATAATACATATTTTATCAAAACTGAAATTTTAATGTCTTTTTATTTATTTTTTTTTTCTAATGATCAATAATATTCCAATAATATTCTAGATGCATTATATAAAATTACAATAATATAAAAAATAATAATTTAATAATAATTTAATTTCTTCCAAGAAAAGATTTCTTTAGTTAGTGCAATTAGAAGTATATGTTAAAATAAAAAATATACGGTTGAAATTTTCAATCATCTTTTCAATCATTAAAAATCTATTAGAAATTATCAATATTATCAATATTATCAATGTTTTTAATAAAATTCGAAATAATAAGGAATAATAATAAGGAAATTTATAATTATATATATAATACACTAATAAAAATTTAACTTTTGAAAATGAATAAGAATATATTATAATACGCTAAATATATATATATATATATATATATATCATAGTCATAAAAAAAACTATTACAATTTTCAGTATGCATCCACATTTTTCAAACAATTGCCCGCTGAATAAAAAAATAAAAAATATTGTATGCTTTAAGTACATTAAGAGAAAAATCACCCAATAATTTCAAATTACAATATTATAAAAAAAAAATTGCAAAAAAAATATTTTTAACAATTAGAATTACTCCAAATTATGAAAGCCAGCAAATAAATAATACTAATGAAAACAAATGTACCAAAGAAGTATTAAATTCAACATTTAATAACAATAATAATAAAACTTATCCTAAAATTACAAAACTAAGTATAAATCAAATATCATATCTAGATGAATAAAAAAAACATGCAAATAGTATGAAAAAATTAATAGAAAATCTAACCAAATAAATATTAATGTTATTAATAAAATTCATAATGTTACAGGAAAAAAAAAATAAAATTTAAAATAATGAAATAGCAATAGCCTGCAAAATAGACTAGCTGAATTAAAAGCATTATTAAGATGTAGGTATTATTATTATATTATCAAAAAAGCATGAAATAGATAAATTACATTTAAAAATTCCAAATTATGAATATAATAACAGCTCGTATTAAAAGAAAGAAACAGAAAAAATTCTGTTCCTTTTACGTAGAAAAAATTCAAACATTTATAAATAAACTCATATTAAATGAAAAAAAAACAAGTGACTATTATCAATGTTAAATTAAAGACTTATAGTATAAACATTTCACAGTTTATTATCTATTAAAATACATAATAAAAGAAAAAGAATACGAAAAATTCGAATTAATTTGTACTAAATGATTTTGTTATAGAATTTAAAGTTTACTGAAATTTTATATGTGATTTTATTATTGAATATTGCCAGCCACATCATTATTTCATAGTTGATACCTATTTGTTTTTCTTCGATACACATATTTCAAAATGTTTTGTAAATAAATATGCGCAATCACGCATAATTAAATATATTCATTCAACTAAACCCGTAGTCTATTTTTATTTATTGTTTTTTTACAATAACATATATTTGTTTATTATTTTATAGTTTTATGGAATATAAATAAAAATTTTATTGTGAAATGCTGGAGTGGTCATTTGTAAAGATTTTTTACAGATAGTCTGTTTTTGTTTGGTTTTCCACAAATTTAGTCTGTTTTTATATGGGAATTATATGAATTGCAGATAAACTTCCATTTTGTTTTTATATGGAAAATATAGAAATTGCTGATCTTTTGACTCTTTTTATATATTTCTATAATAAGTAAGCTGTGTCATTTTTGTATTATTTAAATTCTTGATAAAATTATTAAAATTAGCGTTATTTATTTTTTAATTTCTTTTTTAATTTTATTGATTTCAGGAATTTTGAGTTGAGTTTTATATTGTAGTTATTTACTTAATTGTTATTACTTTTTTATTCTTTTTTTTCCTATTTATTAATTTTATATATACTAAATATACTTTATTATATACTTTATTATTGTTATTATATTTCTTCTTCTTAATAAAATACATTTTCTTATTGAAATATATTTTTAAGATTTGTAATTTAGATTATTGTTATTGAATTTTTTGTAGTTTATCCAATCCATAGTGGTATTCATGAATTTATGTCTGTTGCAATATTTTGATTTAAATCAAAAATGTACCAAATTCTTTAAGATTATAACAAGTATAATTATTCACAATTATGAAATAGAAATATTTTGTAAAAAAAATATAAAAAAATTATTTTAATAAATTTAAATTTAAAAAAAGTATTTAAAAAAATGTGAAAACTGTATTATGAATTTTTTAAATACTTATTTTGATGACATTAATATTATTATTTTAGATTAAGAAAGGATTAACATAGTTATATATAATTTGTAAAAAATAAAAATTTTAATTCTCCTTTATCGATATAAAGCAATTTAAGAAATATTAATATTTTTCTATAATTTTAAAAATATAGTTGCTAATTCCTATTTCGTCGTCAACAGAGCGATCATTTAATGTCCTTAAAAAAATTAAAAATTATATTAGGAATTCAATTGGACAAGAATGTAATTCAATAATATTTGCATCGTTGATTTTGATCTTTTGACAATTTCTTAGTTTACTATCAAGAAACTTGATAGTGAACATAATCTTATTGTATTTAAATTTTCGTTGAAATTTTTTTAAATTTTTTATGTTTTATTAAAAATGGTTTTTTTTCTAATTCTTTTTACAATTATTTTTATTTGTTATATTAAATAAGTCTTATTTTTATTTGTTATATTAAATAAGTGTAATAAATATAATAATAATAATTATAAAAATAAATTCATAAATACATATTGTTTTAATTTTTTAAATTAAATTTTATTTTTAATTTCTTCTTTAAT
The DNA here is from genome assembly GCF_014066325.1 of Apis laboriosa. Lineage (NCBI taxonomy): Eukaryota > Metazoa > Arthropoda > Insecta > Hymenoptera > Apidae > Apis > Apis laboriosa. The sequence continues at coordinate 2,975,325 of NW_025220694.1, read as the reverse complement.
TAATTTAGTTTATTATTTAACACAATAAAAATGCATAATTCAATTAAATTTATTATTCATAAATTTTTCTTGTATATTACATTTAATTGTTCATAAATATTATATATATATCAAATTTTGTTTTGTATATTTTTAATAAAATTTTATATAAAATTATTTTTTTAATTTTTCTTTCGTATATTAGTATTGAATCTAAAAAAAGTATATTGGATAATCGCTCAAAAATTTCCTCCTAAGAAAAATGTTTGAATTTAAAATTTTACATGAAACCTCTAATTTCAAATTTATTTAAAATCCTAATTCTATACTTAAAGATTATTATTATATTTATAAAATTATATATAAAATTATATATTTTTTTACAAATTTAACGCTTGTGTGTTATTATTTATATAATTACATTGTTTTATTAAATAGATACATACATATATTTTTCTAAATAAATTGAATTTCCTTGTAATTTTTTTCAAAGAAATATGAAATATAAAGTAGTAAAAAATAATAGATATAATTTTTTTTTTATATGTATGATTATATGTATAAGATACACAAAAGATTTTTATATACATACATGTATTTAAAAATAAAAATAAAATTATTTATGAATTTTTATTTTTATTAATTTTTTAAGTATAATTATATTAACTCAAAGTATAAATATAGTTTGACTTTTATTGACTTTTATTTTAAGTATAATTATATATTTTTTATATAAATTAAATTTTTTAAATATTTTATATTAAATATACGAAAAATATTTATATATCTGAAATATTCAGATATATAAATATAATGAATATATTAAATATCTGAAATATAATATAAAATTTAATTTATTTGAGATCATTAAAAGAACTGATTTATGCAATAAAAAATAATCGATTCTATTTTTAAAAAATATTAATATATTATAATATATTATATATTATATATATTAATATATTATAATTTAAAATTAATATTATTTGATATGTCACTTTATATTAATATTATATTTATTATTATATTTATATAAAGAAAATTAAGTAAACAAATTTTGAGAATTATTTAATTATTTTTACAATTTTTATCTTATAAAAATTGTTTTATCCATTGTATAATTTATTTATATTATTATTATTATATAATATATTTATTATTTAATTCATTAAATTTTTTTATAGAAATGTTAATCGAAAGATTGTCTTCTTGAATCCTTTTAAAGTATTCACATATATTCACGTAATCATATTCATATTCCTGTTGCCAATTAAATATTTTAGTAAATAATAGTTCTTCAACCGATCATTAGTGATGAATAGAGGATACTTAAATCAGCTTTAATTCTTCTGGTTGATATAGCAGTTGAACGTGAAACACAAAAGTTTATATACTAACATATTAACAACATATAATAATCAAGAATAAAGTATAAAATTTTATTATTTCCGAATTTGGTCATCTTTAAATACAACATAGATAACTATAAAACAGTTATAATAAAATTTCAATAATAAATTTCAGAAATAATCGATTATATGAATATGTTACAAAAAAGCTGTTAGTAAATGAATACATATAATTAATATATATATAACTATTATACATATTTAGCAAAATTTTAGTGAAAGTATCAGTATTATTGTTAGTATTCAATATTAAAATGTTTATTAATATCTTATTTTATATATCTTTAATATCTTTAATATATCTTTATATATTATATAAAATATATTTCTATATTCTATCTCTCTCTTCTGCATATAGTATATTTTAATAAATGTACACATATTTGTTACAACATATTAGTAAATAGATTGAAAATTGATTTTAACTAAATTTAAAATAAATCTATTTAATAATATTTTCAAATTTACTTATTATTTAGAATAGAATATCTCTTTTTCAATCATCGTAAGCAGATACCAATTAAAAAAACAAATTTATGCACTAGATTTAATTCGTTTAATAATTTCATAATTCATAATTCAATCATATTTATTATTTTATTTTGAAGATTTTTATTAAATCAAATATATGCATATAATTACATTTGATTAGTTGTAAATATATTTACTTTATAAATTAGTGTATGTATATATTGATATGTATATATTATATATAATATATAAATATGTATTAAAAAGAGTAATTGAGTATATACTTTTTCTTACTAATTCAATATTTTTGAAGATATTATTTAATGAACTTATTTTAAATTTTATTTGATATTTTTATTATAATAAATATCTAATAAGTATATATACTAGTTTTATAATTAATAATAAATATTTTTATATTACGTTGACGTACACTTTTATTAAAATCTTCGTGGATCTTTTTTGATCTGGACAAAAACAAATAAATGTTAAAACAAGTAAGTTAGTTCAACTTCATTTATAAAAATGAGCAATTTAAGTTTGATAAAATAAAGTGAAGCATAAATTTAAATTGTTTATAATTTAATAAATAATCTCATAAATTTTCGTACATCAATTTTCATATTTCTTTTCTTTTCTAGAATCTATTCTCCAAGATGTTCATTATATATTTTTAACTATTTTTAAGTTTATTATTATTTTCTAACCGTAAGGACAAATTCTTTTTTTTTCTTATTATGTTTAACTTTATAGCTAACTTATATTTAACTTCTAAAAGAATTGAAATATTTGTTAAATAATAAATAATAACTAATTATTTTATCTAATACAAATAATATATTTTTATTATATAAAAATTTAAAAAAAATTGTTATTTAACAATTATTTAACAATAAAATATTATTAAAAATTGAAAAAATATTATTATAGTATATATATTATATTATATTATTGAGAGATTTACTTTAAAACTTATTAAGTTTTATTTACAATTTATTTGAAAATTGATTGAAAAATGAAATTATGAAAATCTTATGTTATTAAGTAATTTTTTCATTTTTTAAAATAATTTTTTTAAAATAAATTTTTGTGAGCAGAGATGAACAAAATTTTAACGATTAAAAATAAAGTTAATTCAATAATTTATTATTCAAAGCATTGAATAACTATAGCACCAAATGGTCAAGATTAAATAACAAATTAATTATAATAATCAATAAATACGGTGATCGAGATTATATAAATATAATATATTAACTATGGTAACTTTTATACTATGTTTGAATAATAAATGTTATTCAAACATTTTAAATAATATTAAATAATATTACTTAAAGTAACTTTATTTATTTTAAATTTTAATTAATTACTTTTTTAGCGGGTTAATGAGATTAATACATGTGTTGATTGAGATTCATTTTTTATTTTTTGAATGAATTTTATAAAAGAAATTAATATTGTACATTATATTTAGTAAAATATAATTATATTTTTCCATATTTTTATAAATAAAATCTCATTTAAAGAATTATAACATAAATGTTTATTATATATAACTTTTTCATTTAATAACTTTTATTTTTTTTTAGAAAAATTTATATAATTTATATAATATATTATATAATATATAATTTTTATATAAAATTATTATAAATATTAAGTTCATTTTTATCGGTAAAACCTTGGTAATTCATTTGCAATAATTTTATACAAATTTGTTAAAATTAAAAAAATTACAACTTTTGATTGTGAATAAATAAATAGATATTATATAATATATAATATATAATAATATAGATATAATCAAAGCAATTTAGTCTTCTAGAGATTTGAAGTGACAAAATTTTTAAAGATCAAATTTCAAGTTTAAAAATCATTCGATTAAGCAAATTAATAAATCAATTAATTTCATGACTTTAGATAAGACTTCATCAAATTTTGATGAAGTATTTTTTTTATGTTTTTTTCATATCTTTTTTTGTATATATGAAATATATTTAATATGAAATAAATTTGATTAAATACTATATATATCATTATTGTTGTATTTGAAAATCTCTGTTTAATAATATCCAAAGCAATCAGTTTCTCTTTTTGTTCATAAATCCGTTATTGTTCATAGCAATTATTTTGATTTTTTATTGATAAATTATTTAGAATTGAATATCATTTGTTATATCAATGTTTATCCAGAAAATGATAATACGTAATATAATATAATTTAAAAAATACAATTCAAAATGTTTCACATAAAAATTTCGCTATCCGTACCAATTTTCAAAAACATTAGAAAACGAATTTTCAAAATACAATATATTAGAATAAAAGTTAATTGATCTTTATTGTAACTGATATTAAATGAAATTTTTGTGCTTTTTATTTCATCATAATACAAATAGTATTAATGAATTTGTGATAATTAATGAATTAATGAATTTTTACATTATTTACTTTCTTTTTATCTCTACAACTCCTTTCGATAGATTTATTTCAATAAGATTCAATTTCAAATTGTAATAATCACTTCGAATTTGTATTTGCCAAAACATTATTATAATTCTTTCTGGTCAATTTTACTATGAAAATTTTTTTTACTGAAAATTATTTTATTTAAATATAATGAATATTAAAGAAAAATTCAAAATTTAAAATTTAAAAAGATTTAAAACTGAAGCTTTGTAATTATCTAAAAAAAAATACTAAAAAATTTATATTACTGCGATTATAAATGAGATTTTATTCTAAGATTTATTCATAATTTTTGATTTAAATGAAAAACAAGATTCCATAAAATTTATTCAAAAATATAAATTTAACTTTTCTATTGTTTTATAAAAAATTTAAAAATATCTTTTATTAAAATTGTTTTATTAACATCTAATTTAATTCTAAAATAATATTGTTCTATTTTCAGACGTATGTAACATTGTATTATGATTAACCCAAAATGAAATCTAAATATTTTAAACATTAAACATTTTCAAAAGTCTTTTTTTTATTTTTCTTTGATATCTTTTCTCAAGACATTTTTAAAAAAAAATAATTAATAGCATATTAGTCACAATTACATTTCGATAGGATCGTAACAATTTCATAATGTTATTCTAATGTTAAATTTAATTAAATCACTGTAATCATTGATTCAAGATTTGATAAGAATAAAGATAAAATATAATTATGTTTTAATGTATTTATATCTTTAATAATTGCATTATTTATCTTTAATAATCATAATAATTGCATGTATATATATATATAATATGCGATATTATATAGGATATCAATTAACTTGATCCTAACTGAATAATTAAAGCTTAAATCTTATGAAATTATAACAAATGGAAAATAACTTCGAGTGACATCTCATATGTCCTTTTTTGTAGATGGAAACATTTTGGAGATTTCATCCTTGATTTTTTTTAAATAGAAAGATCTGCTTTTTATATTGATTTTTGTAAATAAAATATCAAAATATCAAATTTTGAGTAAAAATAAAAATGAATTAATCTTCATATGTTCTAAATCTAATAGTTTATGAAATATCATCATTATTTTTAATATTTATTATTTAAAAATTAAAATAGATGTTTGAATCAATGTCTCTTAATTTTAGTACGATATATATTTTGTTAAAATTTTCATGAAATTTCCACAAAATTTTTTGTAATAAATAGACAGAAATGATTTTTTTTATAAAATCATTTATTTATGGATGAAACGATTTTTATTAATTACGAGCATGTTAATTTAAAAAACATATTATTAATTACAAAATAATGATTGCATTTAGAAGCCACTTAAATTTTATATCTTATAATTTTCATAAAATATATCGTTTAATAGTTACTTAAAATGATTAAGTTCAAGTTAGACATCCTATGTAAATATAATTCTCATAAAAATTATTCGTTTATAAAAGTATCTACATTTTATATTAACAAATATAATAATAAAAGTGTAGTTATTATCTCTTTTTATTATTACAAATTTTTATTTTATTTTAACAATAATACAATTAGCATTTTCTACATTCTTTACAATATTATTTCTTTACTTTATCATAAAATAACTGAAAATATAATATTTAATTATTTCTTAAATGTTTACTCGAGTATTTATAAAATAGATAATAATAAATAGATATAATAAATAAATAGATAATAAAATAGATAATATTTGAAACTATATAAATGGATTTTCTTAAAACATAATTCAAAACAAAAATTGCATCGAACTTAAAAAATTTCAATATAATGTAATTTAATAAATCAAAGAAATAATATATTACTATAAAATAATTTGTTATAGATATTAAAATTTTTATATACATTTTAAAAATAATTTAAATAAAAATATTTTATAAAATTTTTATTATTTTATTAAATTTAAATTCATATTATAAATTTAAATTCATATTATAATATTTAGAAGAAATTTTTTTCATTTTTTTAATAATCAAATAAATAATATTTAAATCAATAAATTACGCTACATGTCAGACATTTGTTTTACATATGTATATTATATATATTTTGTACATATACATATTGTCGTAATTTATAACTATTAATAGTTATTAATTGTATGATATGACAAATTTCAAAACTTGTATAAATGAAGATCTTTTTGTAACATAATTATTAAATATATATATCGTTTTCAATAACGAAATGATTATAATTCTTAAATTAATTTTAAAGAAATTCTCTATATTTTTTCAAGATCAATGTTACAAAATATATAATATGAAATCGCTAATGTAATCCATTTTGATATAATAAAAGAAAAAGTTTATATCTGTATAAACTTATATCTGTATATTAATCTGTATATTATATCTGTATATTAATTCTGTAATCACAACAAGATTTACAATATAATATAATACAATATAATTATATATCATCAAAATTAAAATATGAAATTAAATTATAAAATATTGTTTGAAATATAAAATAAGAAAAATTCATATGTTATATCTATTTTGTATTTCGTCTATGGTTGTAATCTTGTTTCTTCTTTCTTTTCTAAATCGATAATGTCGCATATGACATAAAAATGGTAAAAGAATTATTCTCAAATTTCTGTGATGCGAAATAACATTGTACATTACATCTGTTCTATGTTTTGTCTATGGTTAAATTCTCGTAGCGTGATTCGCCAGGTATTTGCCATTTGCCGCGTAGCGCGTCCGAAAACACACGAAAACTGCCGAACTGTTAGAACTGACGCATCAAAGCGTCAGTTGCATGTTGGACGTTATTCCGATTGTATTACAGCTGTTTTTTAATTCAGTAAGTAACTTCGTTTTGACAAATATATATTCTTTGTTTAATGTATACATCTGATTATTTTATAACATAACGAATTTCTTTAATTAAAATCTTTATATTTTTTGTTGTTATTTTTATTACTTTTTAAAAATGTACTATTTCATTTACATTAAATTTTATTTTATATTAAATATATTCTTATATATACGAATTATTATTATATTTTTATATAATATATATTATTATATAATTTTTATATAATAATATATTATTTATATAATATATATTATAATATAATAATAATATATATTAATAATATATATTAATATATATTATTATTTTATATATTTTTTAAGAACACATTTTTTATTATCTTTTTATTATTATTTTTATTATTAATGTTCACTTTTAATTATATTTAATTCTGCGTTTTAAATCTTTTTCTTTGTAATTTTAAATTTTGAATTGGTAATCATTTCTTAATATGTAAAATTATAGTTATATATTGATGTGCTCCAAAATATATTAAATTAAGCAATGCAAAACGATAATACGAATTAAGTAATATTCAAAAAGTTATACATAGAGAATGCTGAAATTAATACAACCATAAGATTTTAATAGTTGAATTTCGCTTTTTAACCGATTTTGATATACTTATATTGATTTTGAACTTGTCGATCAAAATCAGTTTAATAATTTCAGATTATGTTATGTTTATGTTTATACATAAACATAATAATAAATGATAATATAAAACATTGAACAGAAAATTAAAATAAATATTTAACATATGTTTCATATAATAATTAACTTTATTCACGTTTTTATTATAAAGATATTGCTTATTAATATTTTTAAATTAAATCAATTCTTTGACATTCATTAAGAACAAATCTATTGTTACTATGTTTTTCAATATAAAACTTTGGGATAAATTTTTTAATTATTATATTTAATTATATATTTTAATTTTTTGTTGATTATTTTGTAAAAAAGATAACTTATATAAACTTAAATATAACAATAGTAAAGATATAATATATTTTTTAAAATTATTTCAATATTTTGTTCTTTAAAATATGATAAATTTTTTTTTAATGTTTTAAATTTTAAATTTTAAAAATTTTTTTCAAAATAAAAAATGAAAAATATTTTATTTTTGAAATTTTTTGAAATTATTATAGTTTTTATCATCCAATAAATATCGTGTAAAAGAAATATATATATTCTATATAATTATTTCTTATAAATTTATAAAATTTTGAATTAATGTAAAATTGACAAAATTGATCAACAAAAAATTTTTTTAACTGATTTATTATGAAAATATTAATTAAATAATTTTTCATTATTTTTTACATATTTATTATATATACAAACATGCTGTTAATTGATTATAAATATGTATATCACATCATTATTATTACATGAATATACGATGTAAAATACACAATATTTTTCATTTGTGAATTAATCTTCTCAGAAAGAGGAGAGTGGAATGAAAATGCATAGGTGCGCGAAAGCAGACGATTCAGTACAAATAAATTAATATATGAATCGTGCATTACTTCATTCTTATTAAGTATATCTGATAATGATGGAAAGAAAAAGAAAAAAAGTTTACTCTATCAATGTATGGTGAAAGCTCAAGCAAGAATGTTGAAAATATATACATGTATATATATATATTACTTATTTAGAATCAAAATAGTTTTTCCAATATTATTTTCTATTTTCTTCTATCTATAAATTATGTTTTGTTTGATTATATATTTTGATCATTAAAAATTAATTTTTAATTACAAAATGATTTTTAAAATCGTAAAACTCAAGAATTTGAAATTTTTTGAATTTTAAAAAATTTCGCAGTTTTGATATTTCAAATGAATTTTGTTTTATTAATTATAATTAAAAATAGATATTATAATATGTAATACTTAATATTATAATATATATTATATTATAACCTAATAATTAATTATTAATATTTAGTGATTTAGTAATATTTAGTAATATTTATAAAAGTGTATTTGAGTTGTTTAATGCAAAATGAAAAAAGTAATTTTTAAATAATAAGAAATGAAGTAAAAATTGTATAAAATGCAATTAAAACATATTATATCTCTTTTAAGCTCTTGAAAAATTATAACATCAAATAGTAATATCATTTTTTTCTAGAAAATTAAGATATATGATCATTTTTTCATTATTGTTTTGATTTATACCATTTTTACATTTAATTTTGTGGATAGTTCTCATTATCGCAATAAAAGTTGCTATTCTTAGACGTAATAAAAAAAAGTATTTACTGAAATAAACATTATACTATTATTTATTAATTATTTGACAAATTATTAATGAAAAATAAAATATAATTTGATACAAAACATGATTCACAATGAAATATGAAATTTTTTGAACATGAATCTAAGTCAAAAAATAAGAAAATAGTAAATATAATGATTATGATTAATGATAATGTTATATATATGTTTTTATTTATTGTTTATTTTTTTCTACAAAATCTAAAGATTCAATGTCATCTATTTTTTTTTTTATATTTTATAATGGAGTAAATTAATAATCTTTTTTTTTCTTCAATTACAGATTTGAATGTTGAAAAGCGTCAGTATTTAATCAGTATTTAATATTCGTAAATGATTAAATACAATTTTTTGATTTTAGCTAATTTAAGAAATTAATTTAAGAAAATGCTAATTTAAGAAATGGCATATTAGTATATCTTTGTACAATTCATTTTTTTTAATTATTGTCTTTTTTTAAATTGCATCATTAATTTAAAAGTTTCCTTCCTTTATTACATAGATTTTAAATTTATTCTTTGTGTAGGGTAAATAATCTATAATTTGAAAGCACAAAATGAACTTTTTTTCTTGTCTCTTAATTCAATATTTTTGAAATCAAAACCATTTTTCATGAATGAATGATTGGAGAAAAACAATTTATAATCTATAGAAATTTTATTATCTATTATTATCTTCATTATCTATTATTATTTTCATCTAATTTAAAAATAATTTAAAATTGCGATTTTATAGTGCTGCAAGTATCGTTATAAGTAATTGCATATACATGTATATTTTCATGTATAGGTAATAATATATTTAGGCAATAATATATTTTTTCACTTTATGTGTGCAAGCATAGCAATGAATTTCAAATGCATTGTAAATTTTAAAAATGTGAATATGGCCTTAACTGAATGGCTTACACCATTCTTGCACAAAATAGGGTAAAATTTGTTTTTCTTTTTATTTATCAAAAAACTAATGAAAATAAATTTACATTATATATGCATAAAACGAAGTTGAATTTTTAAGATAATATTAATCAAATCAATAAAATTGATATCATTTTATTAAATGATCATAATGTATATGCATGTATATATATAATATATATATATATATTTTTTATATATATTATATATAAAAATATATATAATAAAAAAGAAATAATTTATAATGAATAGAAAAAATGTGTATATACATATATTTATCGCAACCACAAAATACTTTGCTTTTAAATTTATGCATTTTTAAAAGTTATTTAATCAATTTTAATTAATTTTAAAAAGAATCATATTAAATAAAATCATAATCACAAATAATCAGATTAATTTATAAGATAGTTTTTATTTTTATATTATAAGATTTTTTCATATTTAAAAATATAAAATAATATACATCGATATTTTCTTAATAATGATATAGAAATAGTGCTAATGATTGTTTCCAATACATGATGATCTCTCTTATATATATATATATATATATATATATATATATATATATTTATATACATTTATTCAATGTATATATGTTCTTATAAGTCACTGGCAATATGATTCTTGTCTCACAATATCGACTCTCCTATATTGTTTCCATGATTATGTAATGACAATCTTGGTTACCAGTATAATTATTTCAATAATATAAAAAAGACAACGTATCAGAAATACAATTCAATATACAACTAAATTTATTAACTTAACTTAATAATTAATATTAATAATATTGAATATTATCGAACTAGATTTTTACATATAAGTTATTTTTTTTTTTTTATTTCAAACTATACATATATGAATATCATACAATTTTATATATATATATATATAATATATTATATAATATATTATAATATATTTATATATATTATATATAATATAATAAATAAATATAAAAACTAATAAAACGGTATTTGTATAAATAAAACAATTCATAAATCATTAAAATCTGATAATAATGCGATATATTTTTTAATAGAATGATTTTATTATATAAATAATTTGATTAATTGAAAAATAAAGTTACATTTATTTAAAATAATTGTTTTTAAAATGTAATTTCTGTAAATATCATACGATATATATATATATATATTATATATATATATAAGTATATAATAATATATACTGTTGTGGTTCTAACAACTGAACACTAATTCTCATATTATACAACAGTTAACTATATATTTCTACAATTATAAAAATAATAATTATTTTCATATGAAAAATTGATTCATAATTGAAGTGAAATAAAAAATAATAAATGTTCGAGAAGAAAGGAAAAAAAATTATAATAGCGTTGTAAAGCAGGCATACTTTCGAAATCACGTCCTACAATTTAGTCTAATCGTTGAAAGCAGTTGATGACGATGATCGCGCGAAGGTTGTTCCAATTAATATTAAACGATCTGTGAAATGATAATACTACTACGTACGTGAGTGCAATAATAAACGAACTATATATTTTACTATTCATTTATGCAATATATACACACACATATATATTTTAATATATATATATATATATATTACATTTTAATATAACTTACATGATAATAATCTATAATCGGATTTTAGATAAACAATTTCAAATCATAAATTTATTATTTTAAAATCTATTTATATTGACAAATAATATAAAGAAGAATGAAATTCAAGAATTATAAAAGTGCATTATATTTTGAATATCGATTCTTTTTTTTTAAATTTTATATTTTCTTTTTTCATTTTTTCTTTAAAATAATAGATCATTGAATATAGTTTATTTCAAAATACCATTATATTCTAATGTAAAGTCATAAATGTACAATCTGTTTCATTTTACATTGTTCTTTTAATATATATTAAGGTAATTAACAATAATGAAATTGTGATTTTATTCATAAAAAGGATTTGTATAAAATCTATAAAATTTCACATATTATTAATTTTTTATAATATTGATTAAAATACTTATGTATCCATATTTTTTTAAATTTCATTTTATTTATATTTCTATATTATTATATTTATCATTCTTTTATTTTATTAATAAAAAATATTTTGTTCATTACAATTATTAATTCTTAATTTTTAAATCAAAATAAAAAATCATAATCAATTATAATTTATGTTATTTATAAATACGTAAAATTCCGTTTCTAGAAGATTACATTTATAAATATTATAATATTAAAATTAATTCTTCATTTTTATATTTTATGTTTCAAATTCTTTGATTAGACTTATTTAAAAATTTATTCTATTCTCTAATCTCTAATCGTCAAATGAATTACGAAAATGGTCTAAGCGTAACGTCTAATTACACAGTAGCTACGCAATGCATGGATGTAATACGTAATGAGTATTTTCGCAGAAGGTAAAGTAGCTGTCCTGAGTTCGTTGACCGTGACAACAAATAGGCGGCTCTTACTTTCTCACCATGATGAAATCAAGCAGAATTATGGATTGAATCCAGACTCTAGTTTAAAGTTTGAAATTTAGAAGTAGATTTAGAATGTCATCGAGGTGATAATATAAAAAAAAAATAATGATTCAATGATATTTATCTATTTCATATTCTAATGTTATCCCTTAAAAAAAATATATATGCTTTAACATTCTCTCATAAATCATGTAATAAACATGCTTTGTTTTTTTATTTTTATTTTGTAATTGTAATTGTAATTTTATTTTGTATTGTAGTTAAATTCGTTAAAAAACAGGTAAAGTCACTGACGCATGTTTCCTGACTATCACGCATGTGTCCACTTGCCGTTTCCTGTTTTCCCTCTTTCGATTCATTCATTTTATTTCATTAAGATGTATCATATATTATTTTTTACAATGTATTGACAATTGAAAATAATTTGATAAAATAATTTGCATGTCGTTTTTTTCATTTTTTCAATAAAAAATAAAATAATGAATGAATCATTTCGATATATTTAAAAATAGATTATATTTAAAAATAGATTATTTAAAGTCAAAATAGCAAAAAATCTCAAAATTCAAAAAATTCCGAATTTTTGAATTTTAAAATTTTTTGCTATTTTTATAATTTGAATTTCTGAAAACTTAAAATACTTGCAATAAAAAAACTTGCATAAAAATTAAATTTCTTGTAAATTAAATATATTAATTATTGTTATTGCTATATTAAATGAATTTAAAGAATTTGAATAAAAAAGAATTTAAAGAAAAAAACATAAGTATTCTAGGTTTCAAGAGTTTTAAGAATTTCAAGATCTTACAAAGTTTTACATTTTTACATTACATAAATAAAAATTATGTTTCTATCTAGTTTTAATTATATTCTTTCTTTTTTTATTTTACATCATTTTCTATTTAATTTATAATAGGAATCTCGATTCAAGTTACATATTATAGTATAAAAAAAAGTATTGTAATATAATTATTTTTATCTAATAATAAGTAAAATTTATAATTCATACAACATATTTATCAATAATTGCACATTGATATTGTTATTTATAAATCATTCAAAGTATAAAACAAAAATTTATAGATTAGCAGTTTTGATTCAAGTTTCAAGGATCGATGTAAGGATCTACCGGTTATCTTTACCGTTATGATACTTCTAACGGGATGTTGGGAATGCATCGACAGAATAAACTAGTCGAAATCATTGCTTTCTCGCACTTTCTAGATCAGTCATGCGAGATCAGTTAATATTATCAACAAATTCTGGCTTAATTTTATTTACTTTTGATTTAAATTTAATTTTATGATTTTTTTTTAACTTATTAATTTTTAGAAAAAATTTAGTTTCAAAAAAATATAATTTGTAATAATAAAGAAAAATAATATAGAATGATTAAATGAAAAATAATAATAATAAAAAAACTAAAAAAAAAATTCCTATATATATATAATATGTGAATTGTTTATTCAAAAAATTGTTTATTAAATTAACCGTAATCATAGTCATAGTTTATACGATTCACGATCGTCGATAATTTGTAAGCAGTGTAACGTGATTTAAATGAGTTAATGGTTACAAAAGAAATGTATTATGATTTGTATTTGAAATTGTTGTATATACTGTTTATATTTATCAAATAAAATATTATCTTGCATTATAATTATCTTGTAATTTAATATTAAAACGAATTAATTAAAACTACATATTAAATACATTTCTTTTTAAAAATGCGATCCAAGTTTTAGAATATAGTATTTTCTGATTTAAAAATATTTAAAAAACGATATATTGCATTAAATACGAATATTATAAATTTTTATAGTATTATTTCATCCAAAAATATTTTTAATATATTCACATATTAATGAGCAATTTTTAAGAAAACATTATATTTTGATCGAATAAATAAATCTGAAAATGAAACATATATAATATACTATATTATATATATACGTATTATTCACGAAAGTATCTGAACATTATCTTACAAAAAAATTTATCTAAATTGAAAATTTTGATTTTGTTAAAAGTTTGTATATATACTCATATTATATATATATAGTTATTTATAAAAATATTTTTGATGTATACATATATATGCTTAAATTTACCGATTATATTTTTATTAATTACATATAGAAGAAATAAATTCAAATTTGTTTTTTTTTTAAGAATATTTATTCATATATTTTTGTTTTTAAATATTTATTGTATTTTATAAATATTTATAACAATTTGATAAAATAATATTAAAAAGTGAAATCACAAAAATATTCAGATATATATATTTAAAAATTTATAACAAAATAAATAAAATAGCAATTTTTTTATAAATTTTTTATGAAAATTAAATTATTTTGATATAATATATATAACACATTTTGAGCAATCTAAGATTATTGAAGAATTATATTTAATAATTATCTAAGATTATTTGAAGAATTATATGATATATTTAAACAAAAATTATTTTTTGTTAACAATTTATATTTTATTTTAATTTATATTTTATTTCTTATTATCCTTTTTTAAAGGATTTTATTTTAATATATTTTATTTTTCTTTAATATATGTATATTGTATATTCTATATTATTTTATCCATTTGATGATTTATATATTATTTACATAAGTATATTTATACAAAAAATTTATTAATTTAGTTTGATGATTTAAATTCATAATGCATCCAAATATTTTTGCAAATATAAAAATGCATTTTTCTTCAATTTTTGTTGTCATGTTCAAATAATAAATTAGCAAATTTTTCATTTGGTTGGGGCTCTATGCAGTATTGTAAAAGTTATTATATATGATTTTAAAATAGAATAAGAATAAAACAATTTGTTAATTTATTACATGCTTTAAGTATTACAAAATAAACTAAAAAAAAAACACATTTCTAACTTACAAGTATAATAAAATATATTATAAATCTAAATTATCAAATTAAATTAATATTATGTATTTGTATAAACATTCTGCAACAATTGACTATTCAAATAAAAAATTCGGGTAAAAAACAATATATATCGGGTAAAAAAAAATAACAAATTAAAACAGGAATAAAATATAGTCTGTTTGTTAATAAAAAATAATTTTTAATATTTTAAACTATTCAAAATGTGTTATAGAAAATATCAAAACCAATATTTAATTTTTATAAAAAATTGTTATTTTACTATAAATTTTTAAAGTATCCGAATATTTTTGACGAGAAAAATAATTACGATTTTATTGAATTTTCAATATTATTGTATTATCAAGTTAATTAAAATTAAATTGTTCATATTTGTAAAGTATAATAAATGTATATAATATAATAATTTCGAAAGAAATAAATTTGAATTTATTTTTTTTATAATTAATATAGATATATGTCGTTATACATAATTATTATACATAATATTATACATAAAATTTTATATATATATATATTTTGCATTCTGCGAATGTTCAAGTTTGCTATAAATAATGCTAATAAATGCTTAATATAAGTATGATAATATTTTTTTTTATCCGTTATATTGTGTTTATACAAACACTAGAGAAATTGTCTCCTGTGCATGTATTATAAATGTAGATGTATAATGGCAGTTGTAATAATATTGAAGATTTTTTACAAATATCTTAAAAACTAAAATTGTTTGCTGGTTATATATTATAAAGAACTCAAAATATCTTTTATTTATTATATATATTTCAAGATTAATTATATATTTATATAATTATATATAATATATAATTATATATAGTATATATAATTATATATTTCAAGATTATTAAGATCGGTAAAAAAATAGATTCAGATAATTTATTATATTCTATATACTTATAAATAAAAAATTATTCATTATTAAAAAATAAAAAATAAAAAAAGTTCAATTTTTTTTAAGCCATTATATACATGTAATAAATAAATAACTTTATGCTTTCAATTTTCACTAAAGAATTTTTTATTTTTAGCTAGATAGCTTTTCTCCGTTACACTGGATATTTTATTAGGATATTCAATATTGTTTGAAATCATATTATTATATTTTAATTCGCAAGCTTATTTTTAACATTTTATTACAATTATTCATGAAATAACGGCAATCAATTTCGATATAAAATTGATTTTTTATTATTAATGAACATTCGTCGTGAATAAATTTCTCCGACACATTGAACATAAATAAAGAGGTTGATTTAGACAAACTTTAATTCAAAATGGTCAATATCATTATTATTGATATTGTTAATATTAATTAATATTAACAGAAATCATTTCATAAATGCAAATTTTCAATGTTTATCTAATATTGATCATTGATTAAAATCATCTTTATTCTCCAATCAATTTATGTCTGTTTATTCGAATTATATGTAAAAATAGCAAATATAGATTTTGTGTATGATCTTGTCAATAGTTTTTACTTTGTTGTGTATAATGTTATGTATAATTTTTATTAATATTAGTAATAATAATATTGAAAATTTCAAGTTAATGTTCTCCCGGAAAATCAATTTCTCTATTTACATTCAATATGTTGTAAAGAAATTCATTTATAACATCGAATGTTTCAATAAAAATTGATTAGTCGAAAGGATTGTTTGTAAGATCATATATTGATAAGATATTTTTTTGTTCTTTTTATAATATTATAAACCCTTAAAATCTTAAATTCTTTTTTTTTTAACTTTGTTTTTTTTAATACTATATAACATTTTCATATTTATTTAATTGGTGAAAGACAATTTTTTAGAAACTAATATTAACTAATATCATTAATATATAGATGTATTAAAAATATTCTTACATTAAATAATAAATATATGTATAATCCATATTCGCATAATATTGTGTTTCAAATATTTTTAAATCAAAATTAAATATACAAAATAACAATATCGAGATTATTTTTCTTTGCTAGTTCGAAATATATATTTATGAAATATAGAGGAAAAAAAATATTTATAAAATATTTATAATTTTCTATATTCTTTTTTTATCCAATAAAAGAACAATAAATATAAAGTAGATAAAATAAATTTTATGTAGATAAATCGTCGCAATGAGTCATTATATTTTATGCATTATCTACATTATGATAACATTTGATAAGAATTCAAAAATTTCAAATTCATTACATCAGTTGAAAGAACTCATTAAAAAAACTCCATCTACAGGTATATAATATTCTATATAATATTTTAACATAATTTTGTAATATTTTACGTGAAATTTTTATGATAAATTTTTCGAAATAGATATTATTTATTTATTATTATTATATTTTATATTATTTATGAAGATTTATATTTTTATTAATAAAAGTATAGATGGAATTTAAATAGAAATTTATTTTATATTTCAGATATCATAAGAATTATTGTATTTTGGATATTTTGTATTTTTTTATACATGTAAACATGTATTTTGGATATTTTATGTTTCTTTACATATATTATGTATATTTTTTTATATTTAAATTTTCCATAGATATATAAATATGCGCAATGTGTAGAAATAATTAATATGTATAGAATTTTATCAGTTTAAAATAATATTTCGTTTTTAAAATTCAATTCAGATTTATCGAATTTTGTGTCCTTCGTAAATATATTATTTGTCGTCTATTCCATTGAGGGTCATTTTAAATCCTCATTGAATGGCTTTAACGGTGACACTTATGGTGCTTCTTCTATCAATAACGCAATGCAATTTCGTTTGTGATTGTTTAATCTGTCAAAATGGGTAGCAACGGGTAAATATAAATTACTTTTACTTATTACAATCTATTTAAAATTATTAATGATAGATGATTGAATTGGATTTGAATAAAATTTTTGTTTATTATATAGATTTCAATTTTTAATGAAATTATACAAAACAAATTTTATGATTTATGTTCGATTAACAATATTTTTTTTATAATGTTTTTTATAATCTCATTTTTATTTTATTATGGCCATATTTTTCAGTTTTTTAATTTTTTTATTTTTCTGTTTTTTTTTGTTCATTTTATTACATTTATACTATATTTAAAAAAATTTTCAACATTATAATAATTTAAATATATTAAATGATTATTAATAAGTATATATTAAAAATATAATATTATATATATATTAAATGTTAAAAAAAATTGTTTTAAATGAAAAAGATGATATAGTAAAATCAATGTACAATGCTATTTATATTTTTTATATCGAATAAAAAAATAAACATATCAATTTTGTTAATCATATAAATCACTTTTTTTATCTTAAAAAATTTTTTATCAATTTTTAAAGAAACATTTTTCTTTCACAAGTATCACGATACTGAATGTTATATTATTATATGTACACTGAAGAATTTTTTTTTATACATATTATAATATTATCAAAGTCTATATATTTAAAATTCATTGAGAAAGAGCAGAAGAAAGTTACAAGATTTGCAAATGATCATTTATTGTATTTCATTTATTGTATTGTATTTTATAGTTATATTTATAAAGTATTAATAATATATTCATGAGACATCTTTAGAAGATTCTGGACATAGAAATAAATATAAAAATTGATATACAAAAATATCGGTTAAAATTGCTTATTAAATTATAAGCAATTTAAATCCGGATTAGACGAAATGAGATACAACGAATATCAGTATGACGAGTGACGGAGATAGAACTATCTTATTATTAGAGTATTAGAAATATTTTCTATTTAATTCATATTAAAATAATATATTTAGGAATATTTATATTATATTTATTTTAGATTCTGATAATTTTTTCTATTTTATATTAATCATTTTTAGTAATTTAATTCAAGAATTAATTTTTAATAATAAATTTTTAAAAATTGTCAAAATAAAAAAAAACATTTTTTAAATCATTTTTATACTAGTTTTTATTATTTTTATACTAGTTTTTATTCTATATAATTAATATTAACTATTTAATATTAGTTTTATTATCTATTAAATTTTAAAATAAAAATAACAAATAAATTATAAATGTCGCATAATAATATTTAATAATTAATAATAATTGTTTGAAATATTATTTATATATATATATATTTTTATTGTCATTCCAGAACGTAAACGATATGGAGAACCAGCAGGTGTGGGTGCGAGATCCTCAAGAGGGTTTTATAATTGGCAAGTTTGTGGACATGGTAGACCGTGATGCTTTGATCGTACCATTGGATCCAAAATATACACAACGTACCTGCCCATTGGAAGAAGTTTATCCTGCTGGAGAATACACCAAAGACGTTGAAGATAATTGTAATTTCATATTTATAAATTATTTAATTTAATTATTTAATTTCTATTTTTAATTTCTAATTTTTTATTTATTTTTTATCTTTTCTTTTCTTATTTTCTCTAATCTTCTCTAATTTAATAGATTTTAAAATAATTAAATTAAATCATACATATTTATTTATTTCTATGATTTTTTATATATCGAAATTTTTATTAAGTTTATTAATTAATTGGAATCTAAATAATAATAAATTATATAAGTATAATATATATAGTAAAATATATAAGAAATATAATTCATGTACATATCCGTTAAAAACAGATATCTTTAGACCTTGCAGATGGCTTTCTCTTTTTCTTGCTTTTCAAAATTTACTTTCACTAGTTTGCTCTGTTTTTCATGATTCCAGGCGCTCTGATGTACCTGAACGAGGCCACATTATTGAACAACATACGGACTCGTTATTTCAAGGATAGTATATACGTAAGTAATTGTTCGCAAATTATAGTGCATTATTCAAAACAATTTAACAGTATACCATAAAAATAAATACGTTTCTAAACAGTTCAATAAAATTTGAAAAATGTTATGGATAATAAATTACTTTTTTCATGTATTTATGAATAATAATTCAAATAAATAAATTTTTGATCAATATTTTTTGTTAATACTTTGCAGACTTACGTAGCCAATATCTTAATTGCTGTAAATCCTTATTGCGAGGTTAAAGATCTTTATTCTACTGAAACAATCAAAGCTTATAAAGGGAAATCTTTGGGAGAAACGCCTCCTCATGTTTTCGCTATTGGTATGTATTGTTAGTTTGATATCTTTATTTTTAATTTTTATCATTAAATTTTTATATAATATATATCATATATTATATATATATCAATTTTAATCAATTTTTTTTCTCAGCTGACAAAGCGTTTAGAGATATGAAAGTATTAAAACAATCACAAAGTATTATTGTTTCTGGAGAATCGGGAGCAGGCAAAACTGAATCTACAAAGTATTTGCTTCGATATCTTTGTGACTTATGGGGATCTACGGCTGGACCGATTGAACAGAAGATTTTAGATGGTGCATACTATGAAAAAAAATGTTATGTTATAATTAAATATGAAAAATAGATTATATACATCTCTCTATATTCTTCTTATTAGCAAATCCAGTGTTGGAAGCTTTTGGAAACGCAAAAACTAAGCGAAACAATAATAGCTCTCGTTTTGGTAAATTCATGGAAGTTCATTTTGATTCGAAATGCCAAGTAGTTGGGGGTTATATTTCTCATTATTTATTGGAAAAATCGAGAGTATGTCTTCAGAGTCCTGATGAAAGAAACTATCATGTTTTCTACATGATGTGTGCGGGTGCTCCTCCAGAACTTCGTGTAAAACTTGGAATTACAAAACCGGACGATTTCCAATATCTAAAAAATGGTTGTACACAATATTTCTGTAACAATGAATCAGAAAAAAAGTTGAAGGAAACTCAAAAGAGTCATGACCAAATTATAAAAGGTAGCTTGCACGATCCAATCTTGGATGACGTTGAAGGATTTAATGCTATTGATCAAGTAAATATAAATATTGTTCGATTATTTAGAGTTATACTATCAATATTTTAATATTTTTAAGATTTCAAATTGCAAGTAATTTTCATTAAATTATTTAACAATTTATTATAAGAAGTTCATTCATTCATTTTTTAAAAAATTAATAATTATATTTATATTTATCTCTCTTTTCGCTGATTGGATTTGAATTTTTTGAATACAGGAAAAAGCAACGGTAATTCGATCATTTTTTAAATATCAAACATTCTTTTTATTTGATTATAATTTTTATTTATTTTTTCTTTTCGGATTTTTATTACAGCAATCTTTTTCACTTATATAATATTTTATGTAATTGATAATTGATTTTGGTCGATTTTATTTCATAGATAGAATAATAATTAAGTATTCAAATTTTCATAAGGCTTTGACACGACTCGGCTTGACCGAAGTAGAAAGAATGGAAATTTATACAATGGTAGCTGCGGTACTTCATCTTGGAAATATCACTTTTGAGGACAATCCTGAGGACACGAAAGGAGGTTCTAGAATATGCGCCAATTCTGAAAAAGCAGTATTAATGAGTGCAAAATTATTAGCTGTTGATCCTGAAGAACTTAGACAAGCTTTAGTTTCAAAAGTAATGCAGACGAGTCGTGGCGGTATCAAGGGAACGGTTATTATGTAAATTTATACAATTTAGAAATAAAAAATCAAAAAAATTCAGAAAAAAATCAGAAATAATATAAAAAAAGAAATATAATAAAAATTTAATTATAATAATTCAATATTTTAAGGGTACCATTGAAAGTTTATGAAGCTAATAATGCCAGGGACGCTTTGGCTAAAGCTATTTATAGTAAATTATTTGATCATATTGTAGCTCGTATTAATAAAAGTATTCCTTTTAAAGCTTCAAGTTATTATATTGGTGTTTTGGATATTGCAGGATTTGGTATGTATATATTATTATAATTTTTATTTTATAATTATAATTTATTGTGCATTATTATTTTTTACAGAATACTTTAAAGTTAACAGTTTTGAACAATTCTGTATAAATTATTGTAATGAAAAATTACAACAATTTTTTAACGAAAGAATTTTAAAATATGAGCAAGATCTTTATGCAAGAGAATCACTTAATGTTCCAAAGATATCTTATGTAGATAATCAAGATTGCATTGGTAAATATAATCATTATTTTATCATTTTATAATCTTAAGATAATAATAATAAAATAATATTTTCTATATTTCTTAATTTTTAGATTTAATTGAGTCAAAAAACATGGGAATTTTTAGTCTCTTAGATGAAGAATCAAAATTACCAACTCATAGTTTTGCACATTTTACAAGTGAAGTTCATCGTGTCTGGAATGGTCATTTTAGAATAACTTTACCGCGAACTTCTCGTTTAAAAGCTCATAGAGAATTACGTGATGATGAAGGATTTGTAATTCGTCATTATGCTGGTGGTGTTTGTTATCAAACGGTATTATAATATTCTGTATTAAACATATTTTATAGAAAATATCTTTATCACTAATATAATATACATATTATAAATATATATATTATGTTTTCTTTAATACGTTTTAATTTTCTATTCTTTAAAAACTCTAAACAATTTTTCTTTCTTTTTCAGAATCAATTCATAGAGAAAAATAACGATGCTCTACATGCTTCTTTAGAAGCATTAATTCAAGAAAGTAATAATAAATTTCTCAGAACACAATTTGCCAATAATTCTCGTCAGAAAGGAAAACTTACATTCATCAGTGTCGGCAGTAAATTCAAAACACAACTTGGGGAACTCATGGATAAATTAAAAAACAATGTAAAAAGTATTTAAATTATTTGTTAATATGTTTTTCATGGAAGAAATTAAATCATAAATTAAATTTTTCTATAGGGTACGAATTTTATTCGATGTATAAAACCGAATAATGAAATGGTAGCTTATCAATTTGATGGAAATAGTATTTTGGGGCAACTTCGTTGTTCCGGAATGACATCTGTCTTAGAACTTATGGAACATGGTTATCCTAGTAGAGTCCCATTTCAAGAATTGTACAATATGTACAAAACTTATCTTCCGCCAGAATTAGCCAAACTGGAACCTAGATTTTTTTGTGAAGCATTACTTCATAGTTTAAAATTAAATAAGAAAGATTTTAAGTTTGGAATTACCAGAGTATTCTTTAAACCTGGAAAATTTGCTGAATTCGATAAAATTATGAAATCAGATCCTGAGAATTTAAGGAAGTTGGTAGCTAACGTAAAGAAATGGTTACTTAAATCTCGATGGAACAAAATGCAGTTCTGTGCATTATCCGTTATCAAATTGAAAAACAAAATTATCTATCGAAGACAGCATTTAATTATTTTACAAAAAACAGTAAGAATGTATATAGCTAAAAAACAACATCGTCCTCGCATAAAGGGAATTCGAAAAATTGAAAACTTAAAGACACAGTTAAAAGGTATGGAAGAAACATCCAAACAATTAAAAAATTATGAACAATGTATGAATGACATAAAAAGATTGCAGTACAATTTGGATAAAGCGATTAAGAAGATTAAAATCAGTGAAAAAATAAAACCAATGGAAATTGATAATTTATATACGAATTTAGTAAATCAAGTAAACAAACAAATGGCATTATTACAAGATAATGTTAAACAACAAAAAATTGCTGAAGAACAAGCAAGACTAAGAAAAATTCAACTGGAATTAGAAATTGAAAAACAGAAAAAAGAAGAAGAAGAAAGAAAAAAAAGGGAAGAGGAAGAAAATAGAAGAAAAAAACATGAAATTGAAATAAGAAGAAAGGTAGAAGAAGAGCAAAAAAGAAAACAAGAAGAAGAAGATAAAAGAACTGCTGCAATTCTTCAAGTACATATGTTTTATTTTATCATTTATTTTTTTACAAGATAATATTTTTTCACATATTTGATAATTTAAAGAATTCTCCTAATAATCAATAGTAATTATTCTTCTTGGTCTTATGGCTAAGATCAAATCGAGTGGAATAAATAACTTTAATTGTAATATATTTTATATTTTATAATTTATTTTGAAGGCACAGATAGAGAAAGAAGCAATGGAAGAAAGTAAATATCGCGAATTATTAGAACAGGAAAGAAGAGATCACGAATTAGCAGTAAGATTAGCTCAAGAATCAAACGGACAAGTTGAAGATTCTCCACCACCTGTACGAAGGTATTATATCTCGCATTATTTTTATCAATTCTAACATTTAAAATTTATTTCATCATTTTTTTCGTTTTTCTTTGATTTATAATTTTTAAAAAAATAGAATAATCTAAACTGATAATAAATAAATTTAAATTATTTAATTATTTAAAATATAATATGGCTAAAATATATAATGGCTAAAATATAATATAACTCGAAAAATTTTTTTAAAAATTTTTTTTTAATAAAATAAAATTTTATTTTTTAAATATGTACATATAGTGGTTCCGATGTACGAATACCATCAAACAACAGGCTAATAAGGTAATGTAACATTCGATATTTACTGCATGCAAAATAATATTATATTAATATTTAATAATTATAAAATTAATTAAAAATAATATACTAATATTTAATAATTTATTATAATTTTATTTTAAGTAGATAATTTACTAATTTTTATTTTTTGAAATATTAACGATATTTGAATTTTATTGCTTATAGAATAATAATATTTTTTATTTAAATAATATTTATTTATTTTTTATTATTTATTTATTTATTTCGAAATAATTTTCTCGATATATAAACAAGATTTAAGAGAAATATATTATATTCTACCGAAAATTTAAATTTAAATTAAATTTCTTTTTAATTTAAAACATATACAATATAAATTATAAATAATTTATAATGCAATATTTTTATTCTATAAAAATATCAAATAAATTATAAGATTCAAATTACATAAAAAATAAGTTTAAAAAATTAAAAAAATTAATTATAAAAAATTAAGTTAAAAAAATAAATTATAAAAAGATTCTTTTAAACATAAATTTTATTTATCAAATAATAAAAAGCAATTCCATTTAATCTGAAAAAGTTTATTGAACAATTATAAAAAATAAAAATAAACTTAAATAAAATTATCAAAATAATAAATTTTATATAAATTTTGATTGTACACAAATAAATCATTTAGATTCATAGAGTTAGAAAAGAGAGGCGAAGATAACTCTACTATTAGATATGCAAATAAGTTCCTTTTCCTTTTTTCTACGTTCATAACTTTTAATTGAATTCGAATTATCCATTTGTACCATCTGTGAAAAAATGTTTTTTTGTTTTTAAGAAGAACCATGATAAGCGCTCTAAGAGTTTTCAGTCCTATGCAACAATTTCAAGCAATATGGCGTACGAGAAACATCATTTGCGTCACTGCTTATTTTTGGCATTTTAGCTTAGAAAATCAGTTGTTGAAGCTATTAAAATGGTTTATGCGGCTGGAAAAGAACGCTGTATACAGAACATACAAATAGTCGTACCAAGAATTTCAATTTGAAAGATAACGTTCGATTGTTCAAGTGCACCGAGAAAATTTGATGATGGTGAGTTAGAGAAATTGCTCAATGAAAATCTGACCGGAAAAAGAATTGGCAGAAAGATTGAGAGTCATCAGACAAGCAATATCTATTCGATTGAAACAATTGAGTAAGATTCAGAAGTTGATGAGTCTCACATGAATTAAACGAAATGAATAAGAAAAATAGATTCGAGATTTCTGTTGTCTTGCTTTTACGACATAAAAGAAAAAGTTTTCTGCACAAAATTGTTACTGAAATGGATCTTATATGACAATCCTAAATGACAAAATCATGGCTTAATCTCGGAAAACCGCTGATTTCAGTAGCAAAATCGAACTTGCATTGCAAAAAAGTTTTGCTTTCTATGTGAGATTTCCGAGGACTCATTATGAATTGCTTTCACATGAAAGGGCAATAACTATCAATTAATCAATTTAAACGATCAGCTAGAGTAAAAATGGCCATTTACTGGACAAAGAATACGTGATTTTGTAGCATGACAATGCTTGGCTACATTTAGAACACAATTTATGCATTGAAATGGAAAGTCCTGCGGCATACTCTCTAAATCTATTCCCGTAAGAATATCATCTTTTTCGAAATCTGTAATACCAACTATTGGGAAAGCATTTCAATTCGAAAAAAGAAATCCGAAAATATATTGATGACTTCATAACTAGCAAGCCGTCATTCTTCAGGAATGGAATTTATAATTTACTCACTAGGTGGAAAAAGGTTATAGAGAATGAGGATGAATACTTTGACACATTTTATAGTCTTGAGACAATCTTGTACCTGATTTATAATAAAATCTTGAATTTGAAAAAAAAAGAACTTATTTGCACACCTAATAGTATTGAAATAAAAATATTTTTATTATCATAAAACAATATTATAAATGTTATTTTTAAAAACACAATTAAAATATAGCTACAACATGCACAAAAAACATCAAGAATTTTTTATATATACAATTTAAAATTAAATTGTATTATATTTACATTCATGAAATTTGTAAAAATTTATAAAAAAATTTTCAACATAGAGAAAAAATGAATCATAACTATATTTATAAAATTTTGACAAATTACATTATATTATAATTCATTTTTAAAAGATCATTTATTAAAATAAGATAAACAAATATTTTCATATAAATATTCTATATAAATATATTAAAATCATATTGTATGAATATTATTTATATATGTGTATATTATATGTGTATAGAAGAACATGTGAGCTATATTATATTGAAGTTATATTACATATACATAGAAAAATTATTTAAAATATTTAATATTTATATTTATAAATATATTATAAATTGTATAAATTTTTTTAATATATGTACATATACATTTTTAATACATATATATATATATATATATATATATATATATATATATAAATGTAAGAATATTATATACATATAAATATATATATAATTTTATAAACTAATATATTTCATCTCTATTGATTAATTTTTTTGACACGATAGATCGGAACAAATACATAATAATCAAGCAGTTTTGATTAATAAAAAATATGATTTATCTAAATGGAAATATTCAGAATTACGAGATGCAATAAATACATCCTGCGATATCGAATTGTTAGAGGTAAAATTACATACATTTTATTTAATAAAATAAATTCAAGAATGGTAGTATAATTTTTTTATAGGCTTGTCGTCATGAATTCCACCGAAGATTAAAAGTTTATCATGCATGGAAAGCAAGAAATCGTAGACGAACAATCATGGATGAAAATGAAAGGGCACCAAAATCTATCATGGAAGCTGGTAAAATTTAAAATTGTATAAAATTTAGATTTGTATAAGAAACATGTTATTTAGATAGAACATATTAGATAGAATATATTATATTAATATATTTTAATATTTTTTCAGCTACAAAAACACCAAGATCTCAAACAAAACAATCCATAGTCGAATCTTCGCAACGATATTTTAGAATTCCTTTTGTACGACCAACTGTAACAGGTCAACAAGACTCGCATGCACCTGGTAAGCGAGGATGGTGGTACGCTCATTTCGATGGTCAATATGTTGCTAGACAGATGGAACTTCATCCAGACAAAGCACCAATTTTATTGGTAGCAGGTATAATTCTAAATATTCATTTTTAATTCATTTTTATTTATTCTTATCTACTTTATAATTTAGAGCAAAAAGTAATAAGATAATTTATTTTAATCTATAATATATAATATATATCAATATATAATATTTTGATCATCAATTATTTATAACAATTAAAATCATTGCAATATATTTTTATTATAAATGTCATTTATAACTTGCTTTCAAAATTAGATTCATAAAGAAAATTAATAATCATATATATTTATTATGTTAATTAATATATTGAAAACGATTATTTTTTGTAAAGGTATTGATGATATGCAAATGTGCGAATTGAGTCTAGACGAAACTGGATTAACTAGAAAACGCGGTGCAGAAGTTTTGGAACATGAATTCAATCGTGAATGGGAAAAACATGGAGGCAAACCTTACGTGCCTTCGTGTGATCGTAAGAAATGAGACTATTCCATTAAACAAATAAAAATAGTTTTTTATATAGATTTTATGAATTTTTATATTGAAAATGAGGAGCACAGTGTCTTAGAATGTGTGCCTTTTTCATTATATAATAAAAGTAATACTTTGTAAATCACGATAAAAAAGATTCATATTGTTATATAAATGGAAATTGATTGTTATTGATTATAATTTTTCATGGAAAATATAAAATAACAAATATGATGGATCTATAGATTGGTAAATGTATAGTGTGGTGGCACATAGCAACTATACGTATTTCTAATATAAATAAATAAATTCAAATAAATATTTAAAATCAATATGAATTCATATTGAATATTTTATAATTAAAAAATTACGATTCAGAGGAAGATATTAAATTTGAAATTTCTTTTTTTTTTTTAAAAACGATATTTCGATTTATTTAATGAAATTAACTTATCATATTAAAATTTATTGTGAAAACAATAAACTTTTAATATATAAAACTTTTTTACATTCTATAATGTAATATATAATGGAAAAACATCCTTTAATTAATATAAATCATTGTTGAAGAAACTATCTTCGTATAGATATAATATAAATAATTTTATTTGTTTGTTGAAGAAAATAAGATATTTAATACAAATTGTACATGCAAATTTTGGTGAAATTAAAAGAAAATGTCTACAAATAAACAATATGTTTCAATTAATTACGTTTATCAATAAATATTTATTTGTTTCACTTTTTTTTTACATTTTTACTTTTTTTATTACATAACATTACATAACATTGTTTACAATCTTTAATAATTAAATTACAAACGTTTATATAAATAAGCTACATTAAAAAAATAATATAAATTGAGCATATAATACATATAAATTAATAAATGCAAAATATGTAAATAAAAAATATTTATTTACATATATTTATACGTAAATTTTTTTTATTATTTTTTAATTTTTATTAATTTCAAAGAGTTTTTTTTATAAATTCCGTTTCATTATTATTTATTCTCTATAATAATTTTACATAAACTATTTTTATATTTATGTAAACATCTGCAACCTATTGATAAATAATATTTATTTCATAGCAAAATATTCATAACGATGTAGAATAAAAAAAAGTCTATCAATGAGAAATCCAACCACCATATATTTGTTCAAATTCTTTGGCAATTAGTAGACAAAGATAATCTTGATTAGTTGCAGATATTACCTGCAATAAAATTAAAAATAAATTTTATAAAAATAAAAATTCTAAAAACATATTAGAATTATCTTAAACATATTAGAAAAGCATTAATTTATTAATTACTTGAAATCCGATTGGTAATCTATTTTTATCCATACCCATTGGTATCTGCGTTGAAGGTAAACCCGTTATATTTGCTAATGAACTATATATGCAATTATTTATTTCAAAAATCATTGTTTGTGGAAAAGATGCTGTACGAAAATAGGACGGGCATATTAATATTCCATTATCTTTTAATATATCCTATAAATAACATAAAAAAAATTTAGATTGATACGATATAACAAATATAGATATAAATATGAGATTTTCTAAAAATCTATTTATGTTTATAATCATTAGTATTATAATTATCATAATTATTATTTCACTAGAATAATAATATAAAAAGCAGAAAGATGCAACTGAATATCATTGAAAGAATAAATAAAGATATTAATAGACAAAAATATTAATTAGTTAAGATCTTTTAGAACAACTTTTTTTGAATTAAATATTTTTTGAAAAGTAATAATAGAATTAAAATAAAAGTAAATATCTTTATATTCTTTCTTATAAACAAAACATTTTTATAATAAAATTAAAACTTATACATATGTATATATGTATAATACATATGAATATCATACATTCATCTCTCGAGTGAGTTTTTTTGTAGCATTAATATAATATTGTTTCTTTGAAACTGATATAAATGCATTTTTGTCTATGAACATTTGTATAAGACAGCATGTTTGTGTAAACGATGATAATCCCATTATTGATTTTCCCATTTCAAGAACTGAATTTCTTCCCTAAAAAAAAAAAAATAAATTAACAAATAATTAATTTTCAAAAAATTAAATTAAAGACATGCAAATAATAAAAATATATTATATATTCATTTATTATTAATATATTATAATAATTATTACCTCTATTAGATTAAATTCTTTTAATTCAGAAAATAAAGAGAATGTCATGTATAATATGTTTTTCAGCTTTTCTTTTGGAAACTACGATACAAATGTAATTACTTAAAGTTAAAAATTTTTAAATATTTTTTGATTATATTATTTTAGAATCAAATTATTATAAAATTATTATGAAATAATTACTCTTTGCACGATGGCACCTTTGTTTATTAAATATTGTGAAGCTTTATAGACTATCTCAATTATTTCCTTTGAAGATGATTTTATATCAGGAAAGCTATCTAAGTAAAAAACTTTTAGATTTTTTAATTCAATGGAATCATATGAACGTAAAGGTTTTTCGCATTTGGAAGTTAACACATTCATCATCAAATTAAGATCTTCCGCATATCTTGTCATTGGTCCCATCACTAACATGTAATTGATATTTCCAGTGATCGAAGGCAAATGACCAGCGGTAGAAACAATACCTATGGATAAAGAATCACATATATACATATATTATTAAAAGAATATAAAATTGTGAACATATATTTTTTTATAAAAAATATATTGGTAATAAAATAAAATTTAAATAGGAAATCTAATTTTTTTTAAATTTCAATTAATACATTAATTAATTTGCATATTTTTCATATATTTTGTGGAAACATATGCAATAATATGTAATTCATATGCATCTATTTTTTTTTTTGTAAAATTCAATTATTTAATAAAACTAAAAAATTTATGATATCTTTAACTATTGAAATAATAAGATAGAATGTATGTGATGGATTGTAATTTTATGTAAAATCAATTTATTTTATATTTCATTTTGGATTCGAAAAATTTCAAAATCCTAATCTATAGAATATATATATTAATATATATATACATACTATATAGATACTGAATTATATTAATTCATTGGCTATTGATAATATTATATATTTTATACATTTAGATATCGATTACCACGATGTTTAGAATAAATAAGTAGTAATCACATCCTATTGTCCTGTTGTAGATTGGAAACAAAAATGAAGTAGCGCCTGCACTATATGCGCCTGCAATAGCTAAGATATCAAAAATGCAACAAAAACTGACTATATGTTATATAACTTCAACCATTTAAATTTTAAATGTGCAGAATTAATATTTAAAATTTATCTCTCATTGCTAATATTAGAATTCATTATTAAAAATAAATGGATATACGTAGATTTTACTTCGTTTTTATTTTTAAACAGGTTATGTTAGCGGGATTTGTATATAAAATAGTCTAATGTAACTATTATTTTAAATTTTTTTAAATTTGTTGCTCATCTATACAAATTGTTTATTATTATCAACAAAAATATGCATATAAATTAATATTTATAAAATTAATATTTATAATTATTTAATTCTACTGTCTAAAATTTGACGAAAAATTCGTAAAATGTTTATTTTCAATAACAATTTTTTTTCTTATACTGTGTTATAAATAATATTCTTTAATTATTAATAAAAAATTTAAAAACTTAATAATATTTAATTATTTAATCAAATTATACGATGTAGAATAAAAAAAAAGTCTATCAATGAGAAATCCAACCACCATATATTTGTTCAAATTCTTTGGCAATTAGTAGACAAAGATCTTGATTAGTTGTAGATATTATCTGCAATAAAATTAAAAATAAATTTTATAAAAATAAATTCTAAAAACATATTAAAAACATATTAGAAAAATATTAATTAAAAACATATTAGAAAAGTATAAGATTAATTTATTAATTACTTGAAATCCGAATTGGTAATTATATAATTTGCAATTTCAATAGATATTTGCTTTTTAGCTGTTATCGCAAGTGCCAAATTATAAATTTTTCAAAATTTTTTAAAAGAAATAATGAATTAAAAATTTATAAAAAAAAATTATTTTAAAGATACAATACTAAAATAACATACATCGTTATATGTATGAATCAAATCAAAAACAAAAATATTTGATATATTTAGTAAATTTTGATCAAAAAATATTATATATATATATATATAATATTTAGTAAATTTTGATCAAAAAATATTATATATATATATATATATATATATATAATATTTAGTAAATTTTGATCAAAAAATATTATATATATATATATATATATATATAATATTATATATATATTATTATATATATATTATATATAGGTATTTCATTTTCATTCTCAAAATAAAAAAGATAAAATAACCTATATTATTCCATAAATAAGAATGCATTTCAATTATTTAACTTTTAATAGTAATTATTTTTTTATAATTATTTTTTTATATTGATTTATATTGACTTTATTTATATAAATTATTGAAATAACTGTTAAGTAAGTATATTTTCTATATAATTTATTAAATATTAATAAGACCATTTTTAATACTTTGTTTTCTAATGTTTGCTATTAATTAAAAAATATTGATGTAATAAGTTTTTAATTTAATGCAATTTTATATAAAAAACCGTGCAAAAAAATATATTTAGCGATTTAAAAACATCTATTTATATGCCAATACAAATCAATATAAAATACAGTTTCAAATGATTATTAAAAATTAAATATTTCGTTTGATTTCTTATGATTCATATCATTGTTTCGGGAACAAATCAATCTATAGTATATATAAAAAATAGTATATATAAAATAGTATATAGTGTATATATATATTATTTTTTTACTTAGAATAATCTTCCAAATATATATATATATTTATATATATATATGTTAATGTTAAAGTTTTCAAAAATCTT
The DNA here is from genome assembly GCF_014066325.1 of Apis laboriosa. NCBI lineage: Eukaryota > Metazoa > Arthropoda > Insecta > Hymenoptera > Apidae > Apis > Apis laboriosa. Next base: position 2,941,588 of record NW_025220694.1, on the reverse strand, counting down.
AAATATAATGTAATTCAAAATTTATAATTAGGTACAAATAAAATCAGAAAGATTTCTAATTTTTAATTTCTAAAAATTCTAAATAATTCAAAATTCATAATCAAATACAAATAAAATTAGAAAGATTTTTTTTTGTATTCCTAAATAAAATGGAAATCAAAAATAATTAAATTGGAACTTCATTATTTTTATAAAAGAAGATATTTAAAAATCAATCGAATATACATTAATTAATAATCGATATTACGAATTTTAGAAATCATCATAGTATGTCCATTCTTAAAACTTTTTTCTATCTCATATAAAAAAATGTTATATTAAGAAAACGAAAATATATAATATTAGTATATATTATATTAATCTCGATATTTGTATTTTATAATACTAATTATAGTGAAAGTGAAGAAAAAAGAATCGCATAAAAAATATTAATTAAAACTGGGTATAAAAAATCCATATAAACAGATTCATTATGTAAAAAGAAACTCTACATAAAAAAGAATGATATAAGTTGAAGAATGAATGTATTTAATATTGAAAAATATATATTTAATTATAAAAGTCTTTATGTATTTTATTTATATATAATCCAATTTCGCTTAGAAATAATACAGTATTTAATAAATTAAACAATTTATATTTAAAAATTTGCTTTATCTTATATTATTTAATCTCTTCATCAATACATACAATCAAAGAAAAAATAAAAAAAAAATAATAATCACATTTAATAATAATTTTAAAAAAGAAGGAAACAATCGTATATTTTCTTTTTAAAATTTCAATAAGAAATTATATACAATAAAAAGGGCGATCAAAAAATATTCAGAAACATCCATTTATATTCCGTTTATATTAATATTCAGAAACTGAAGATTTCTGAGATAATTTCAAATAATATTTTTCTTTATAAAATGAAAACTTTCCTTATAAATATATTAATGAGTTATTAACAAAAAATACTGATTAATTACAAAGCAGTCTAATTAAATTACAACAATAGCGTTAACTACATGCAGCCAACATTACACGAACAAGTTCAAAACGAAAAAAGTATTGAATATAACAAATATTTTTTTATAAAAAATTAATATAAAAATTATATATAAGATATTATATCACGAACTATTACTATTATTTATAAGTAAACTATAATATTCAACATATATATATATATATAATTTCTCATTGAAATTTAATATGTACATGAAAATTTATATTGAATCTTACTTTTCACTATGTATTATTATATATACATATTTTTCTTTGCAGCAAATATTAATCATTTTAAATATTAATATTTATAACTATTTTAAATATTTTATATATTATATTTATTTATTACATTTATATATTACATATTTATATATATATAATAATATAAATATATAATTATATAAATATTTATATATTATATATTTTAAATATTAATGATGAAGATAATGATAGATTAAATTATAAATAAAAATAATTTATTAAACCTAAATGTTTTTATTTCCGTTCAACAAAGATAAAAATTATAAATAATAAATTCAGAAAATTAAATATTCAAATATATATTAACATTTTATTAAATCTATGATTGTATAAAGAAGAAGAACAATTGCTGCTCGATCTTGAATAATTTAATTCAATTACTCGAAAAATTGGGATTTAATCTCTTTTTTTTCTTACATTTAATATATTACACTTATTTAATATAAACTTTATTAAATAAATAGCATTAGATACAAAATTATTCAATATAAATTTCATATATATAACAGTTTATTATTACAAATTTTAACTATAATACCTGTAGTGGGTTTATGACCAAAAATACCACAGAAGAGAGATGGTATCCTTATGGAACCAGCTATATCCGAACCAAGTCCTATGAGTGATGCTCCTGCACCAAGTAATGCTGCCTATAAAATGTAAATATATAATAAAATGTAAATATAATAATATATTTTTTAAATGCACAAGTTATTAATTCCAGACATTCTGATAAAGTTGAATTAATATTATTAACAAAATTTACAAATTATAAATTACAAATAATCAATACAATATTAATAAACTTTTTTTTTCATTATTTCAAAGAAGAAATTAAAATTTTAACAAATAAAAAATTCTGAATTTAAAATCTTTATTTGTAAATTATTAATTAATAATTGCATCATATTAATTGGCAAGAGATCATTAATGGTTCTTAGATATTCATAAGAGGCATAACTTCTTTTTGTCATTATTTGCATCAAAAGATAAAAAAATATCTTGTTTTTATTGTATTATTTAAAGTAAATTATAGTTTTATATAGTATTAAATAAATATATTAAAATATATTTAATAAGTAAGTAAGTATTTCAACATATGGAGATTTATTAATTCTTAAAATTAGAAAATTAATTAAATATGTTTAATTTTATTTTTTTAGAATACTATACTAAAAAAAATGAAATATTCGCTAAATCTTTGAAAATGATAAAATAAGTTGCAGAAAATTAATGTAGAGTAAAATAAAATTATATATTCATCCAAAAAATATATTTAAGAAATCAAGAAATATAAAAAATGATAGTAACAGCAATGATTAAATTAAAAATGTATTTATTTAATTATGAATACAGAAACTATATATGAATATAATGAATTTTAAATTAATTATAAATATAGAATAATGAAATGAAAACAAAAAGTTTAAAATAATATTTTTATAAAATTGCAAATCAAAAAATTGTAAAAAGATTTTTATTTAATTTTATTTTAAATTCAGTTAATAGTTTCAAATTAAATTTTTGATTTATATTTTTATTTTTTATCAAAGAAGCAAAGATTATTGTACAATTTTTTCTTTAAGCTGAATTTCTATTCTGCACTTTCATTCTTTTATTTAGAGAAGAATGATATCTTTCAATATATCAAAAAGAATTAATTTAATAAATGTATTAATTTGAAAAAAATTTTTTACTACTTATTTAGTTTTATATTACATGAAATATAAAATATTAAATAAATAAAATATTAAAGATTTTCCATTTCAAATATAAAATAAAAAGTCGATTTTGAATAGATAAACATTTTATAATATAATTCAACAAAAAAAAACAATATTAATCAAATTTTATATGAGTAAATTAATAATTATAGTTTATATAGTATCACATATTAAATATTTCGTTGAAAAATATTTTTCACGATTAAATAATAAATATAAATGAAAATTACAGTTATTTTTAAAATCTAAAGTTTTTTATATCTTTTGATGTATATCTATTGCTTGTTATATCTATTGCTTGTTTCTATGTTAATCAATTTTAATAAATTTTACAGCATACACTATATAACTAAAATAAATATTTAAAATATATTTTTTCATTAAATAAAAAATTATTAAAAGCGATTTTCATTATTTTTCTTTTGTGATTCCAACAAATTAAAATTTCTTTTTACATGTTATCTAGTAAATTAATCTTTTTAATTTAAAAAAGTTATTATATTTGAAACATCATTTGGAGCTATTGATTTCTTTCTTGATATATGTTACATATATCTAAAAAAAATATTTAGATAAAAATAAGTTTTTAATATCTCATGACTGGAAATGATTGAAAAAAAAAATCACAATTTTGAAAGAAATGAAAGATAAAATTGAAACTGATTAAAAAATTATGACATTATCTATTAAATCAAAACACTGAAATATTTATTGAAATTTATATATTGAAATATATTTATTGAAATATATATATTGAAATTTATATATTTAATAATATATTTATAAATCTTATAAATTTATGTAATATATTTTATAAATCTTACAAATTTTCTTAATTCCATCTGAAAAAAATGTATCATTTATCATATGACATTTAAAAATTTTACAAAATAATTTCTGTGAATATTTTCCTGTCGCAAATAAAAACTGAATTAAAAATTCAGTTATATATAAAGTACAAGAATTCATAGTATCAATACAAAACCAATTTATTACGTAATAAAATTATTATAAAAATTTTAAAATTGTAATCATAACTCATATACAAGCATATTTCCCGCAATTATCTAAGAAATTTAAAAGTATTGATGCATTTTCATTAATATAAAAAGAATTAGGAAGAGCTGATACACTTTAGAAAAAAAAATTGCATATAAAAAAACTAAATAATGTTTTAATAATGTTTCTGTATATTTACATTCTATTCATTAACAAAAGCAAACATAAATTTTTTAAACTTAAACAACAAATATTTTTGATACATAATTGTAAGAGACATGAAACATAAAAACAATTTATTTCATATAAATTTTATAATGAAATATTTTTGTTCAAATGCTTCAACATATTATATGTGATATTATTTAGAATATCACATATAGAAATTTGATATTAAATTCATGCTTTTTTTTTGGAAAATTTGTTTCGAATGTGAATATAATTAATATATATATATATATATATATATACAACAAGATCATAATTAAAATTTGCTGAAATTAATAAATATTCTGAAAGTAATTTTTGTTCTTCGTTTATAAGTATTTGTATATTATGACATATGAATATTATGGTGTTATAAAATTTGGATAAAAAACTGTATTTTTGTCATTTTTATATTTAATTATATATTTAAATAATGTCATTTATTATCAATTTTTTACTTTTTAACTATTGTTTTTATTAGTTTATTTTTATTAATAATTTCCAGTACAGCATTTTTCATATTATCCGATGAATTTATTTGACGATACTTAGATTAATTTAAATCATATCTATTAAAATACAAATTTCATAGCCATTATTTAGTTGAAAAATATTACAAAAAAATGTAAAGTTAAATTATTTTGGAAATATAATGTATGTATTGAATCTTTATTTATGTCTTATACCTATCAAAATATGGAATTTTAAAATATTAATTCTAGCAATATTTAATCTTAAATTGAAAGCAATAAAAATTGATACATATATGTAATAATAAATATATTTTCACGTAAAATTAATGATATTTCATAAAAATCAATACAATATAAAAATATGATGATAAAAATTTTATATAAGTAAAATATACATTTTTTAAAACAAATATATCTTCTTTAAATAATAAAATAGTTTTAAATTATTAAATTTACTTAAACCAATTATAATATACGTGATCTACACAGAACAATCTATAGTGAAGTATATAGGCTTCTCTTTTATTTTTAATATAAGAAATATAAAAATGTATCAAACTTCCTTATGTATCTTCTTAGTCTCCTCTATATGTATGAAAACTCATTTTCTATTCTTATTTATTTTAAAAATAATTATTTATGTAAATCTATAACAGTTTAAAAAATGTAGAATTACAATTTATTATTAAATCTAATATAACAAACTTATGCAAAATGCAGCGTTTTTATTAATATATAAATAAATAAAATAAAAATTAATAAGTAAAAGATCAGTATTATTATTATTGTTGTTATTTTATTATTCTTCAAAAAAATAAAAAATTAAATAGAAGGATATGTATATTTATTTATAAAATTTCTATAATAATTCTATGTATGTATTAAAGATTTAAATTTTAAATTCAATTCAAGACAACAAAAAAATGAACTGTTGAAATGTATAAATATTTAATATCATTTTAAAGATGTAATGAAATAAAATAAATAGATAATATTCCTAAAAATATTGCCTAAATAATAATTTACCATAATTGTAATTAGAATACTTCGATGAATGAATACGAAAAAATTATCATCGTTTTCGAAATGTCATCGTTGACTTTTTTTATTTAAAAAATTCTTTTTTATATTGTTATTCCATAATTGTTATTAATATATATATATATAATAAAAAGAATTCAAACTTGCAAATGCTATAAGTTATCATATCCGTAAATATAATAAACGATGATATCGATTCTTTGAAATAAAAAAGTCAATGATCACATTTCTAAAACAATGAAAATTTTTTCATTTCCATTCATCGAATTATTTTAATTACAACCATTGCTAATTCAAATACATTCATTATTAATAATTATATTTAATATAATGTAATATTTCTATTCTTATGCTATAATATATTTGTTATAAAAGTTGTCCAATATTCACACAAGAAGTAATTTTGATAGAAAACACAGATTTATAATTAAAAATTATAAATTTTTTATTGATTCATAAAGTATACAGTATAGGGTTATGGAAAAGCGTAAATGGCCTCCATGGCTTTCCTAACACATACGCATTCTTTTGTTGAAATTTTCTATGATCATTTTGCCTAAATATGGCTGAATTTCGTTGATACAGCTCTTAATTTCCTTTTTCAAGGCATGAAAGATTGTGAGCTTGTCGATATAAACCTTAATCTTCAAAAAATCTCAGAGAGAGAAAAAAATCCAAAAAATCGACGTTAAATTGTACGATCTGCGCGGCTAATTTTGATTATTAAAACAGGAAATTACACTGATTTTTCTGATAACCAGAAAATGATTCAGTAATTAAATTGTTTTTCGGGCTATATGGCATGTGGTACCACCACATGCTTGTTTCTTGTTGAAACCACATATCGTCTACATCCATATTTTGCAATTTAGGCACAAAAAACTAGACCATATCGCGATAGCAAGCACCATTAATTATTATTGCCTGACCAGCCGCATTTTCGAAGAAGAATGGTCCAATGATGTCTACAGCCCAAAATCCGCACCAAACAAGATAAATTTATTTCTCAAGAATCATTCATGGATTTCCTGAATCCCAAATGCGATAATTTTGTCGATTAACTTGTTGATTAATCTATCAAGATGAAAATGAACTTCATCGGTGAAGATAATTTTATTCAAAAAATACAAATTGTAATTGCCAAATCTTATTTTTAAAATATTGTTCAACAATAAAAAAATGTTGTTTCTTCGTGTAGCACTTCATTTTTAATCCTAAACTTAGCGCTTAATTTTTAATAATCATACTGTCTTTTTTTTTTTCATTAGCAACACTACCAAATGGTACAAAATTCAAATCTTGAATTTTGAGACTCTTTATAAGATACTCTTTATATATAAGCAATATTAATATATAAATATATTAATATAATATATGATTTGAAGGATTGATTGCAAAAAATTAAATAGTATTTAATTATATAATAATAATTTTAACAAAGTTAAACTAAAAAGTTTATAACAATAATTTTAATTAATAACAATAATTTAATAAAATTAATTAATTTGCTATACAAAAATATTGATTGAAGCTTATTTATTAAGTTATAACAATTAAAATTTGTATTAATGAAATCAGATGAAAATGATTCGTACTATCTCCGTCGTACTGTTAGTTCCGTTTGCATTTTGTTTTATCTAATGCAAAATTATAATTGAATAAATAAGCCTCAAATAATATTTTTATATACTAATTTTTCTGTTTGTTCATTTTAGAATCAACTTTTGAAATGTTCTACGAACATATACTATATAAATATACATAATTTCACAATTTTACCATAATTGTTAAAATTTTATAATTTTACCATAATTTATGATTTTTTATTATATAAAAGAAAAATTGAAATTAATATAAAAATGCAAATAACATAATTAATATTTACCTCACCTCCTGATGATCCTCCTGGTGTTCTTCTTCTATCATATGGATTTAATGTATGACCATAAAGAAAATTATAACTATGTAGACTTGTACAGAATTCAGAAGTATTACTAACTAACAAAGGAATGGCTCCAGCATCTTTTATTATTTTTACTGTAGATCCATCTGCTAAAGCCTTTATTCCCTTTCTTAATAAGGAACCTCCAGTATAACTCATTCCTAATTTAAAAAAAAATTATTATTTCAAAAATTAATCATATGATTTTGATAAAAAAACTTGATATGATATTAAATTTATTGAAAAAGAAATATAGAATAAATCATATTCTCCATTCTAAATATGTTTTAATTTTTTCAACAAATCAATTTTTGAATTTAAAACACTCTGCTAAGAATTCAATATTGGATTCTTTGATTAAATTTATTGTATTATACAGAATTATTAGTATATTTGTAAAACACTTTTGAAAAATTGATTCAAAGAAGCCGAAACAAACACGAAAATTGACATATACGAAAATATCAGTAAAAACTTATTTATTAGATTATAATCAAGTTTGAAGTTTACATTAGATGAAATGAGATAAAGAAAATAAAGTAAAATCATATTCTCGTTTTACTTCATTTAACACGAATTTAAATTACTCATAATTTAATAAATAAATTTGAACTAATTTTTTTGTATATTAATTTTTGGTTTCAATCTTCTAAAGATATCTAATAAATATATTAACATCTTATATTTAGTAAAGAATTTTATATTATAATATTTAATAAAGAATATTAAAGAATTTTTAAATATTTTAAATTATTTTTTAAATTATTTAAGAAAAAAAGATACAAAAGAGGATATTCTATGTTTTAATTAATTTTATCTAATTCTTCATATATATATATACTATATATCATAAAATATACATATATATACTATATATCATATTTGATGATATTTATTATGTATATACATATATGTACATATGTATATACATAATAAATATTAATATTTATATAATAGACATAATATTTATGTCTAGACAATAATAGATATCTATCTATTATATATATACATATGTATATTTATATATCTAAACTTAAATGTTTTAATTTAAAAAATGAATATTTCATAATTATTGTTTCATTAAATATATCAGATCATTACCTGATAGACAACAACTTTCTTTAATAGTAATTGGTACACCATAAAGTGGTTTTTCCTTTTCCAATATGTGTATAATGAATTTTCCACTTTTCAACTGTTCATCGTATAATTTTGCTTCATTTATAGCTAGCTCGAACCTGTCTTCTATTACTGCGTTTATAAAAGGATTTACTTCTTGGATACGATCAATATATGCTTTCACTATTGTTTCACTTTTAAGCTATATTCAATGAACAGAATTATTTTTAATCATAAAAAAAACTGTAATCAATAATGCGTTATCAATAATGAAATTAAATTATAAATTATAAATTATAAATTATAAATTTGAATTAATATATATTTTGTTATTTTAAAAAAAGCTTTTTATTTTGACAAAAAAAAAGAAAAAAGAAAAAATTAAAAAATTTATTGTAATAATAACAAGAAATTATGAGATAATTGTAAAAATATAAATAATAAAAAAAAAGTAAAAATAGATTAAAATAAAATAATAGAACTTATATATTTTACCATTATATTATTACATATTTGTAAGAAATAATTTGTGATTAATTGCTTACATCTCCGTTTCTGATCTTTCTTGCTATTGTAGTTGCACTTAATCTTAATAAAGGATTTTTAATTGGAGGTATATTCGGTAGTCTTTTTCTATACATAAACCACAATATAGGTCGTATAAATATACTAATAATATTCATTATGAATATAGACAATTTCATATATAATGACATTTTTTCTGTAATGAAAAATAAATTTATTAATTTAGAAATTTTTATTTTTTAGAAATAGAATTATGTTTATTTTTTATGATTAAAAATTGAAAAAAAAATCTCTTTTATACTCATTTTGAATACAACGATTTATGAATCACAATTTATGTGTAAATATGTTTTAAAATTGCGTTCAACTCGATAAGATATTTATCGAATAGAATCATTTTTAATATTTTATTTTATTTTATTTTATTTTTATTTTATTTCAATATTCAAACATTATAATATTTTATCGATTCTTTATATTTAGCCATAATTAAATTAATAAATTTTTTGTTTTTCTTATAATAAAGCATATTCTACTTAATGAAAATTTTATTTATTTAATTTAATTAATGTATTATTATATAATAAATAAATAATATATTAATAAATGTATTATTTTTATATTGCTAAAATATTCGTAACAAATTTATATCAATTTATTTAAATAATAATTCATTTAAAAAGTTATGTATTATGTTCAATTGTTCCTCTTTTTTATATGTTTTAAATAGTTTAATAATTATTTTTTGTTAGATTTTTTAATAGTCTATGTGTTAGTATGTTTTATTCTTATTTTAAAAAAAATTATCACATTTTTTAAATATGTATTATTGTTTTTTATATTTTACTGATTCAATTTATTGATTTTAATAAGAATAATTGCACAAACATCATCTTAATTTGATAACATATATTTGTAATGTGATATTTGTAAATTATTCTCATTAATTGCATTCTTCGATTTTATAGTGTATTTATAGTGATTTTATATTTTACAATATTCAAAGAATAAATTAACAAACTTTTCATTACATTATTATATATTAATACAATAACATACTATATATTACTTAAATCAATAAAATTTTTATTTGTAATATTTTATATTTATTTAATATATTATTTTATATATTATTTAATATATTAATTTAATATTTTATTATATTTTATTATATATTTAATATATTTTTTAATATATGTTATATAAAAAATCTATTGATTTATGGTTAAAGTATTTAAAAACATTTTCGACTATGAACAAACACTAATAAGACTCTTTAATTTAACTCTTTAATTTAAAATCATTTAATTTGATCAGTTTTATGCTAAAAAATCAAAGAAATTTCCACAAAAAAACATAATTTTTTTTAAAATAAATAAATAATAACATATGAATATATAAATATAATATATGAATTTATATAATTCATTATGATGATTAAAAATATTAAAAAAGAATATTATTCATAACAAATTATTTATAACTTCGATCATATTGATCTTTGATCTTTGATCATTGATCTTTGTGATTTTATTGTACAAAATCACTATAGAATAATTATTTTCGTATATTAAATAAATTATTATTGAGATTGAAAGAAACTTTTTAATGAAATATTTCATTTTTTAGTAAAATAAAATACAATTTTGTTAATAATATTTAAATTACCAAAGCTTTGTTTTAACTTTTATATCAACAAAAATATGCTTTTTAAAATCATACAAAATAATAATCATGAATATTATCTTTAAAATAATAAAAATAATAATGTATTAAAAATAATCTAATAATAATATTGTGTTTCAAGATCGATAAATGTGTTATATCTATATCAAATAAATGGATATTGTAACTAATAAATAATAATAAGTAATAACACAATTAAAATATGCGAAATAATGTAAATCATAAAAGAAACAATGAAATTCTAATAAATAATGAATTGAAATCTATAAGAGCAATATGCAAAATTTTTTCTCAAAGGTATTTACTTGCGAAAATTCTAGTTATTATATAATAAACGATTAGAAAGGGTTACTGGGAGAAGATAAGATAGTTTTTCGAAAGAAAAAATCGGTTTTTTTAAAAAAAAATAATTATAAGTTATATTTGCATTTATAAAGAAAATTTAGAATAAAATAAAATTCTTCTTAAATCTCAATCAATGATCTCAAATCTTTGCCTTCTTTCGAATTCCATAAGTCACACTTATAACATAATAATAGTAATAATCTAATAATTACATAAATCATTAATAACATTGAATCATTAATAATATTAATTAATATAATTAATTAATCTTTTAGAGGAAATCAAAAATCATAACACCACTTATCGGAATCACAATTCCAGTAAACATATATTTTTGTTTCTACATTTAAAATAAACTCAATTTTTAAGTTGGATAAATGCTAAAAAATATAAAAATATAAAAAATAATTGAATAAAATGAAATAAAATGGCAAAATTTAAAAATTATAGATCGAAGTGGTAGATTTGAAAGAACAATTTATATATTTATAATAACAGCAAGTTGTTATAGTAAAATGCATTGAGTTATAATAAGGAATAATTAGTCTCTATTGGCATATATAATTTGTAAAAATATTGATTTATAATATTATATTGACTTAATATATTGATTTATTATATTATATTTTCATATGTTATTACAACATATAAATGTCATCTGATAAAATGAATAACTATTATAATTAATAAAAAAAATGAATCATTAAAAATCAATCTATCATTAGCGTTAAATAATCGAAATAAACGAAAAAATATTGAAAAATATTTACTTGATTAAATTATATATTATATTAAATTCTTATATACAATTAAATTATTCACTTTTACAGATGCTATTAAATGAATGATATTGAATATTATAATTTATTTATTGTTCGATATAATTCGATATAATTTTTTTATTAAATTTTTTATAAAAAAATATTTATTATATTCAACACGTTTTCTTCGATATTTATATTTATTATTTGTTTTTGCTCAGTAAAACATAATCAACGTAACTGAATTAGGCTATGCGCTCCGTAATTGGCCAATGTTTTTTATTAATAACTTAACAAAAATTTTAACGAAAATTTTTGCAAAAGAAAATGTTTAAAATTACCTTAGGAATCTCCAATTAACAGATACATTTTTGAGATATCTTATATAGAAAACATACATTATAACATAAAATGCATATTGATCTTTGCATTCTCATTAAATAGAATATATATTTTATCATAAAAAACAAAAAATTTGTTAATTTAATTATTGTCAAATATAAAATAATAATAAATAAAATATTTGAATATTAATAAGAATCTAATTCATTAATTTTATAATATTCTTCTGTGCTGAATAAAGAATTTTGCAATCATTTCGATCATTTCTTACGACAATAACATAACTAAAAATTTACAGTTTTTTATTATTAATATAAGAAGTTTAGTTTATACTTATAGTTTTGTTTATACTTTGTATTAATAGAACTTTGTAAGTAAGCTTTCAAATACAAAATACAAAATTTTCAATACAAATTTCAAATTTGGAATTTAATGAGATGTTCTTATACATTTTTATAAAAATTGAAAACATTCAAATTTTTTTTCTTTAATGTGTTTTTCTGTTTTGCTTTTTTTGTTATCATTGCTAAGAAAATGAATAATTTCTATATTCATCAATCGTTTCAATTCGAAAAATATCATTGATAATAAATCGTATAATTATAAAATAAAAATAATTATAAAATCATAATTATAATCTCATGAAAATTATATTGTTTAATATACATAATATACATGCATAATATACATGCACATACTGTATATGATTTCCATCATATATGTATAAATCACGAATGTTAATTTACGAATCGCTATATGAAAAAGAACTTAAATATTTTAATTGAAAAAAAATTAAAATTTGTTGTAATAGCTCTGCAAAATTAATTACTTTTTAATAAAATTTAATATTCTTACATGTTTCTTTCTAATCAGTTTTTATCAATATGAATATAATATATTTGATCAAAAATTTAAATTTAAACTCTAAAATTAAATTAAACTTGCTATATATTATATTATTTAAAACTTTAATAATTTGGTATTCTAGAGTTATTATAGATTTTTGAATTTAAATTGTGTTTTTTGGAATAAAAATTATAATATTGTTCAGACACTGAGCAAATGATATCCAGATAAATAGATGGCTTAGGATAATGCTGTAAGCACAATGCCATTTTTAAGAGAAAAATTTGGTAATCACTTGTTTTGCACATTCGACATGGCTAAAATGTCAATATAGTCTTAGTACCTGAAACATTTATAGCCATTCCAGTCTCAACGGCAATTAGCATCATTTTATCTGAAAAGAATTACTGCAAACATGTGCGAAAAACAGCTTTCTGGGAAAATAACGGACTTATGAGTGAGGCATAATCTCTCGGATTCATTCTAAGCAGCTTTCTTAAGCTGCCACTTAACCAGGAAGTCCGCAACGTTGGACTTGTATACGTTTGCACATTTGTATACTCTCACTGAAGATCTGCAAGCTCACGAGTGCAACATGGCAGGAACTTTAGAGGATACCTGTGTGGTGGAGGAGAATCCTTTTTAAAGAGAATCCTTAAAAACATGCGATTTTTAACATGCGAATTATAAAAATCAGAATTACAAAAAGCAAGCAAGAACTATCAACACAAAAACCTTCAGAACTCTTTGAACTTCAAAGTTTAATGAAGTTAGTGGTACATTATTGCTATATGGATTTTGCCTTTGATCATCTGATGAATCGAACTTGTCAACTTCATAATAATTATTTTTATATAATTATATTCCATAGCTCCAAGAACGGGTTGGAGTTAACATTTTGGTCCTTCGAGCTGGAATTAACGATTAGATTTATAACTTGTGAAGTATAAAATTTGTGCTGTAAAAATTTGTCGTGCTGTTAGTGCAAGACAAAAAGTTTAAAAACAACTTTGAGACTGTTATCGTAGTGAAATATATCCCTGCCAGATTTTATCTGCACTCTTGTCTTCTGCCAAATTGCAGATCAACGAATTCTGAAACATCTTCATGCAATATATAAGGGATATACCAGTTAGATGATCATTTTGACTATTTTAATCTATCCTTACATAAATTTATTTTACTAAAGTGTATCGAAGCCGTATTAAAACCTCTCATTAGAGAACGTGCCTCATACAAATCTGCATTGACTCGCTTAAACAAAATAATCTCAATCTTTAAAGCCTTTGATGCAATTCAAAGGGCTGTGATTAATTAAATTAGAAGAATAAGTAAAAGATACAGAATTTGAAACAATTCATGCTGTAGTACGAGATGAATTTGGAAACTCGTATTGCGAGATAGTTGGTGCTACTGAGGGAGTTTATACCCCAATGACAAGGATATGATCATATTCGAGTTTAACGTGCCATACTTACATCTATAATCTCAAACAATAATTCTGACATACATTCTAGAATAAAATTACCAATAATACCGACTTTTGACGGAAATTATAATCTTTGGATAAAGTTTAGAGACACATTCGAATCATTGATACACAATAATGACGGATTGACAAATATTGAAAATTTTCATTATTTAAATTTTTATTATTTTAAATTAATAATTATTTCATTTCTCAAGAGCGTTGCGGCTAGAATTATATAGTTTTTCAGCGTTTCTGAAGATAACTATACGATTGCATGGACGACATTATAAATTTACAAAGACAAAAAATTCTTGAAACAAATCATATATATGATTTGTCACTCTTTGAGACATACTTATATAAAATAAGGAATCATTTTATGGACTGAGATGGTTACTAGACGATACGAATAATAATTGGCATTACAAGTTTTAGGAGAGCCTGTAAATTCTTGGGACACTATTAGTATTCATTTGTTGACAACTAAACTAGAACAATGATAAAAAAGGAATGGGAAAGAACTGAATTGACTATAACTGGGGATGTTAAATTGTTAGATTTAATAAAATTTCTGGAAATCCAGTGTAAGTATCTAAAGAAGATGATGGTAGAAAAACCACTGTTACAACTTTTTAAGTCACAGGTCATAAACACAGGTATTCGAATCCGGGTGGGACAAATAGTCATGTACTGCAATCCCACAAATCCTTGCTCCTTGTGCAATAAATCACATAATCTTTCGCAATTTAAAGGAATTTGTTGAATTTAAAGGATTGTTTTCCAGCATACGAATCATGTATATACAATATACAAAATTGGCGCATGTTTTAATTGTCTGAATACTGAGAATAGAAACAAGAAATGTACATGCGGTTCTTGTAGAATTTGTAGCAGGAAACACAATACTCTTTTGCATGTTGAACATAGCAATAATAATAGAGTACGAATTGATTTTGCAATATTGACTGCACCTGCGACAATAGCAGACAAGAAAATAATGAACGAGACACAACAGATAAAATCTACAGCCCTATCATATTTTTTGCAATCACCATCCGAATAATTTTGTCCACGGCAATAATGATTGTAAAGGATCAATGGATTCAAATACGAGTATAAAACATTATTGGACTCAGGCTCTCAGTCAAATTTTACAACTACTGCAATGGTAAAGAAACTTGGTTTACCTTGTACTGAGTCGGACACGTGCGTTATGATAATTGGAGCTTTCACACGCGAGGTACAATATAAAAATAGCGTCGAAATATAATTTTTCGTCGCATCATTTCGTATTTCATACTACCAAACATAACTGAAAATATATCAACTCAGCGTTCCACCGTACACAAAAAGATTCGCAGTCATTATGCAATTCATTATTAGTGACAAATGAACCTCAATAAGTAGGTCGAATTTTGGAATATAAAAATGGTATATCCAATAATTCAAATTCATTTGTAAATGATCCAGCTGAAGAACATTTCGTACATTTCGTAGAACACTATTCAACAATAACAATGACGGACGTTTTGTTGTAAGAATTCCATTTAAGAAAACAATAAATAATTTAAAGGACTCTCAAGACCAGACACACAAAAGATTCTTATCACTTGAACAAAAACTCGATAAACATCCGGAATTAAAATAACAATAATACAAATAATTTACTTGCTGCCCAGCTTACTACCGTACATTGCTACCTGTGGGGTAGACTATGCAGGTCCGTATTCAATTACGTACGAAATTACGAAAATGTACTAAGGTCAATATTAATTACATCTGCTTATTCGTATATTTCGCAACAAAGGCGCTTTATATTGAATTAACCACTGATCTTTCTATAAATGCTAAACTATTTAAGAAGATTTATTGTATCGAGGATTATGCCACGATATTCGGATAATGGAATTAACTTTATTGGAACATGAAATGAATTACTTGAATTTAAAAGAACAAAGAAAGAAGTTCAGAAATAACACAATTTCTTTTAAATAATGAAATATAATGATCCCTTCTCGTGCACCTCATTTCGGATGTTTGTGGGAGAGCTCTATTAAGTCAGCGAAACAAGTAATCGGAGATGCGATACTGCTATATGAGGAATTATATATTGTCTTGATACAAATAGAGACAGTCCTTAATTCCTGCCCTTTAAGTTCCTTATCATCCGATCCCGATAATTTAACTCCATTGAAAGTGTCCTTGATCATTTTCTGGTCAGTGATTCTTTGCCCCCCTTGCATCTTATCTGTAAAATATAACAATGAACAGACTGAACAGATTCCAGATTATTCAAAGGAGTACAATAATTTTGGAAGCGTTGGCATAGTATATTTGTAGAATTATCAAAACAACTCCACCAAGACAACAATAGTGTGTAACGTCAGCTGACAAATTCGGACCCGTATAATGATTATAGGGATAGTAATTCCTATAAGGACAATAATTTCCCATCACTACAATTAGAACAAATCCTGGAACTACATCCTGGAAAGGACAAAATCGCCAGAGTAGTAACAATCAGAACAGTTGAGAGAATAATTAAAAGGCGAGATCAAAATCTGTATTTTACCTATGAACGAATATTTTATGCGTATATATAATATTCTATGCGCAACTACATCACTCCAAGATATAGAAACAAAAAAACATCAAAAGTTAACTTAATAGGCTCATAATTTGTTAATATAATTAATATAGTTGTAAACCATTTAGTTTTAGAATTATGTATTATAATTTACAATGTATTGCATGAATTGATTTCGCGCATTTTACTTATTATCAGACTGTCAATTTGCATTGTAATTGAACGCAACGCAAGGCATATTCAGACATTAAATAGATGATGTCCAGATAAAATGGTTTAGGATGATGCTGCCAAGAACAATGTCATTTTTAAGAGAAATTTGGTAATCATTTATTTTGCACATTTAGAAACAATTCGGCATGGCTAGAATATCAATATGATCTTGATACCTGAGACATTTATAACCATCCCAGTCTCAACGTAGTCAGCGTTATTCTATCTGAAAGGAATTATTGCAAACATGTGCGAAACAGTTTCCTGGAAAAACAATAGACTTGTGAATGGCATCCTGAGTGGCTCCTTGGATTCATTCTAGGAAGTTTTCTTTGGATCGGGATGCCGCTTAACCAGGTAATTGGTCTGCAGCGTTATTGGACACCTATGTATCTCTGATACTCACTGAAGATTCACAAGCTCGAAAATGGAAAATGGCGGAGGCTTCAGAGGATACCAATGTGGGGAAGAACCTTTAAAAATGTTCGAGAATTACAAAAATCAGAATTACAAAAAATAAGCAAGAATTATCAAAACAAGAACTTTCAGAACTCTTTGAACTTCAAAGTTTAGTGAAGTTAATGGTACATTATTGGTATATGGATTTTGCCTTTGATTGTCTGTATGAATTGAATTTATTAACAACGAATTTCGTAATAATTATTTTTATATAATTATATTTTATAACTCCAGGAAGGTTGGAGCTAATAAACATTTTGTAAATATAATTCCAAAAAATATCTAAAAAAATGCTATCGCAAAGATTCGGGGAAAATATAAAATCTCAACTTCGAGAATACAATTCAGCAATAGGAAGATGTAGATTTCAAGTATTAAATATTATTAAGAATGTGTTTATATTATCTGAAATAATTGAATGTAAAATACAAAGATTTTTGCATGTCATTAAATGCTTATATGTAAACAATATGTAGCATAATGATGATATAAGCATTTGCAATTAGTAATACGTAAGTATGTTGCATAAGTAATATCAGATTGTGCATATTACATAATACAAATTAATTTTTAATAATATTTATAGTCACATTAATATAATTGATTATTTTATCATAAAATAATATCTAATTTTATTATTTAATCCAATTAAAATCATATTAAAACAGCATTTAAAAATAGTCACACATTATACTGCAAAAATTAATTTCTTTTTTTTCAAAATTATTGCAATAATGTTTAATAAATATGTTCAATTTTTGTTTATACATCATAAAATTATAATTAATATAAATATGACATTTAATCAATTTTAATGTTGAATTTATTATATAACAATATCTTTTGAATGCATGAATTATAGTTAAGATTTCATATTTTTTAATATTCGTTTGCCTTCTATAAATTTCATTAATTTTCATTTCGATCGAATTCAGAATCATTCAGAAATATAATTCGTTTCGGAAATATTATTACAATATTATAATAGATTACTTTATCATATTTTTTTAATTAGAATCAAAAAAAACACTGATAGTAAAATTAATCATTGTTAAAACATTCAAATTTTGTTATAAAAGGATTTAGTTTATATTAGTAAAGCCTTGTAATTCTATGTATCTAACGATGAAAAAATATAAGATAAAAATTATGATTTCTTTATTATTATAACTTCATTAAAAATTAAAACAAATTATCGAGAGAAAAAGAATGAAAATAATTGATCAATTTATCATGTCACATATTATAGATCAATTATCTAATTCCAATTTTTTTTTATAAAATATATTACATTATTTTTGTATTATTTTTTCATTTTCATGATATTAATATATAAAATGAGCCATCTAAATATCTCGGATGTTATTGCAGATAGAAAAAAATGTGAAAGATATTGATAAAAATATTTGATAAAAATATTAATTTGATATAAATAAATATATAGAGACGTCAACAATTTTGTTTTTTTAAATAGAATAATTTTTTTTACAAATCATTTAGTAAATATTTTAAAATGCATATAATTCAAAGTTATTTAAAGTCATTGAAAATCGACTACAAGACAAAATAATTTATTTTGTGTAAGTGATAAAATTCTTTAGTTCTTACAATTAATAATGTAAACAATAAAGAATAAATGTTAACAACAATATAACAATAGAAATCATCGAATATAATCCATTTTATTACACTATATGCTTCATTATTTATCTTGTATTCATGTATTTTATTGTTAATTTGGAATATTCTATTCATCTATGGCTTATTTTTTTAAAATATATTATTCAAAAGTGCAAAAAGTAGATATGGTTCATATTTATCAAATACTGTCAAATTATGAGAAACAATTTGTATGCAGATTTTTTAAACATGTTAGATACTTATTACAAATATTATAAAAAATTTTCAAGAAATTGAAAAAATAGTACTAGTAAATAAATCATCATTAAAATTAGATTTGCTCATATTTTTTTTTTTTATAATTGATCTTTAACTGTTTTGAATGATCATTGAATCATAGATTATTGTATCTTAAAATATTTTACCAGAACTATGTAAAAAAACATATCATTCTATTTAAAAAGAAGAAATTGATTTTCATAACATTTACATGACATTTTATATCACGTAACATCATATATTTATCAAAAACTATTTACATCAAATTATGTAAGTGTCTATTATGTAAAATTTTATATATTTTAATTTTATATATTTTCCTACTAAAATAACTAACAATAATAATCAAGATAATCAAATGGCTTAAATATAATTCAATTTGCTTCATCTAATTATATATATTATTATATATATTATTATTATATATATAATAATAATATATAATAATATATAATAATATAATAATATATATATAATTATATATATTATATATATTATATTATATATATAATTATATATATTATCTAATTATATATATTATCTAATTATATATATTATGTGCAATTATATAATATAAAGATTAATATTAATATAAAATTAAGATAACAATAGAAATTATATAATTAATATAATTAATATATAATATATTCCAGAAAACTTAATTAATTACTTTAGCGATTTCAAGCAACTTTTTCTTTTGCAAAAATTTTTGTTTCAGTTTTATTAAACAAGTTATTAACAACAAATACTGGTCAATCAAAATGCGTATACTTACCGCATCGTGATAATAACATATTGTCAACGAATTGTCGGACTTGAATAAACAGATATGATTTATGTATATTAAAATCAGGATTGTTGAATAAATTCCTTTGTAAAATTTTGTTCAGATTCTTTGTGAGCTATACAAATAGGATAAAACATATTTATAATTTTATAATATTTATTATATGAAATAATGTAGAAAAGTTATGACAATTTTTAAAAATATTAATATATTATAAACATAATATTAGATTAAAAATTATAAAAAAATATTTAATAAAAGAAGAATAACCTTTGCATAATTTACAAATTTTTCAATTTTTGTTATCCAAAAATTAATATAGCTTAAATAATAATAAAAAACAAGATGTACTTTTTTCCAAAATATTCAATTTTATATTAGATAAATAATTATTTCTCATATTGTACTACAACATTTTTAAAATTTCAATTAAATTTCAAATAAAGATCAATTAAAAATGACCTAAAATCAAAAAATTAATTCTGACGTAATTCATATAAAATATCTAAATAACATATGCATATTAATTGTTCGTTCAGATTAATGTTCAAGTAAACAATGATCAATTTCGTTGCCATTACATTTGTATGATTTGGTAAATTTATATTTATATATACATATAAATATTGTATTCATATGAATATAATTAGAATACAATGGATTCAATATTCCATTAAGCGAAATACAAAATTTTCAGCATGAAATAAAGAAAATATCTTTACTTGTAAATTGAATTTAGAAGAAAAATTAAATATAGAATTCGATGAATACAATTTAAAATGATTAATATCTATTATAATATATAATCTCCTAATTAATCTAAATAATTAATTTTACTTATATCAAGTAATTTTTTAAAATGTTGAAATATTAATTTTCTTTAAGGATATATATGTTAGATGTTGGCAGAACATAAAAAACATTGCGTTGATACATTATGTAAAATTATTATCGTCACTATTTTTTCCTTATATTTTAAATAGATTCTCAAAGTATTTAATTATTTTTTTTATTTTAATAACTTAACTTATTTGTAACTTATTTTTTTATTTTAATAACTTAACATATTTGTGTACCATTTGTATATCATTTATTATATAATATTATTTTTCAAAATTAATTTTAAATAAATTTTATTTTTAACGATTAAATATATTTTTAAATATTTATAGTAAATATTTTTACAAAAGTGATTTAAATACAGATCTCTAATTCATTTTATTTGTATTATTTTTTTAACTTTTTTAACGTTTTGTTAATGTTGAAATTAATCCTTAATAGTAAAAGATATTTTGATCATTTAATAATTCTTACCAAAATTCATATAAAAATATTATTATAAAGAATTTGTTAAAATGAAAAAATGATCAAAAATTAAAAATGATATTTAGAAAAAGAATTTTGAAGCTTAATTTCCTATTTTTCGTATATTAATCAAAAATCATAGTTTCAAATTTGTATTAAAAAAATACGAATACATATTATTTCATGTATTTAAATATATATTGAATACATTGTTATTTATGCATATCTAATATTAATAAAATAAATCAGTAGTCCATTATACGAAAAAAAGTTTTTATTTCATTACTTTCTTCTATTAAATTTAAAATTGTATTCACATATTCATAATTTCAATCAAGAGAATTTTAGTAATTAAATTTTAATATTTAATATAAATTTCAATTAAATAATTTACTTAATACTTAATAATATTGCTTAATATTATCTAGTAATTTAATATTGATTAAATAACAATTAAATAATTATAAATATACATATCTATGTACAAAGTATTTTGTTTAACTGAATATAATCTTACAAGAAATTAAAATTATCAAAGAAATATTTTAATAAAATTTGACTTAAATATAATTCAAAAATATATAAAATTCTATTATTTAAAAAAAAATAAAGTTGAGATTAAAATTTTTCTCACCATTTAATCTATGAAAAAATTTATATATATATATGATTATATATATAAATTATAATCATATTATATTATTATATATATAAATTATAATCATATATGTATATGATTATAAAAATTTTTTTATATATGATATTCTCCTTTAAATCAAATAACTTTCGTCAAAATATTTTTTATATAACTTTTGTGAGATATTTGATATACATAATTAAACAAAATACTTTATAATCACGGTTGATATAATCGAATATTTTAATTATTATATTATAATTTTAATTATAACTGATAATAATAATTGCATTTAATTTTATTGCCAACTATTTTTCATTACAAGTAATTTATAAAAATTCCTTTGTTTATAATCGATATTCTAAATATAAAATTAAAAAGTTTTATATAAATGAAAACTTTTGGTCTTACCTTATTTACTTGTTTTTCTTCTTCCAAATAATCAAAGAATTAATCAAAGATAATTAAATAATTGATTAAAATTCAAAATAAAAATGCACAAAAGACCTCAATCTTCTTATTAAATGATTAATTTAGAAACTCTTTTTGACTTCTAATGTGTAATTTAATTTTTAATAAATAGTTCGCACTATACTTTTAATAAAATACTTTTATAAAATACTTTTATTAAAATCGATCGTAATAATTTTAAATTAGACTGATTCTGCTTAGATTTTTAAACGTTACTGACACATTATATACTACTGTGTCGCTGATAGACATCGCAACTTAACTTTTCAGCATATTTTGATTTATCATCTTCCACTTCTTTCAAGCAGAAAGTAAGAAAGACTATGTACAAAGTATTCAGATGAAGTAGAAAATTTAAAATTAAAATAGAAAATTTAAGGAATGCTTCTAGAGATTAAAACAAACAAAACTATACAAAAATGTCCATCGAATTTTATTTATTTTTATAATCATTTTAATTCTAAATGAAACGAAATGGAAAATAATTTTATTTTCGTCGCACATACTTCGTTTTATCGACGTTTCATTTTATAATCATATTTATATAAAATTAAATTGCTTATAACTTCAAAAATGATTTTTAATATATTTTTTAATATATTATCAATTTTTATATTTAGGATATTTGTTGAAATTTATTTTTCAAATTATAAGCAATTAATTTAAAAAGAAAATAATTATAATATATAATTATATAATTACATAATATATTAATATATTAATACATTATAATATATAAATATTATATGTATGTATATAATGTATATATTTATATGTATGTATTTATATATACATGGATTATTAAAAAAAAAATCATTTAAATTTATATAATATAGAACATATCATTAGGAATTAGCATAATTTGTTACGAAGTATACGAAGTAGAAATTGAATTAGAACATTCAGAAAACAATTTATAAACACAGATAAAAACATCAAATGCAGAAATCAATAATAAGTCAATCATAATGCTAACTAATAAAACAAAAAATAACTATATCTTAGAATTAAATTTTCAATCTATTTACTTAAGGCATTATTTAGTATGATATGTTTTATAATAATTTTTATAATAAATTTATTTATGCCACATAAATTTTGAATTGATATTTTTGAATACTCTATATTATTAGTAATAGTATATAATAATAATAATTATTATTATATATATATAGATATTCTTATATATTATTATATGTATATAATAATATATAAATATAAATCCATTACACAAAAATGTGAGATATCTTTAGAGGATAGATTCTAAACATCAAATGATGAAAAAAATTTATATCATATATATCCGTTAGAATAATCCGTTAATTAACGAATTATAAATTATAAGTCAGATAAATCATTTTATTAAAAAAAAATCTTAACTTGCCAAAATTCATAATAATTATATTTTAAATTTGCATTAGATAGAGTGAAACAGTGGAAGAGTGAGAATGTAGAATTGAGAATGTAGAAGTGCACGGAAATATTATATTGTTCATATAATAAAATCCCTCGACGAAAAATAAATATACTGATATTTTTTATATACAAATTATTATTTTTGAATTTCAATAATGTAACAATAATAAATACAATGTAAATACCGTATAATGTAACTATGTAATATTCTTATATTATTTTAAAAAAAAAATTTTGATTAGTAATTATACAAATTGAAAATTACGTATTTGTTATTTAGTAAAAACTTATCTCGAATAAATTATAACAAATTCCACAATATTTATTCACAATATATTATATTAATTATATAACATGATTAAATAACATTTCATTTAAATCATTTTATTAAAAAAAATCTTAACCTGCCGAAATACATAAGCAAATTAAAATATATTCCTATAAAATTTCGAATTAAAAAGGTTGTATATATTTTATATAATTGTTTGTTTCTTTTAATTATTTTCACAAAAAGAATCAGAAAGTCTGAATTATTCTTGAATAATATTGAATCATAATAAATATTTAAATAATACTCAATTTAAATTTCAGATTATTAAATATAAATTAATAAAGCAATTGATAAAATCAATCAAATTTTTATTAAATGTGCACTCAATATCTCTTATTCTTATTCAGAGAGAAATAATATTCGATTTAAATATCAGATATCAATAATACAAATTAATACATTATTATACATTACATTATTATTATATATTATTACATTATTACATTAATATCATATATCCATAAAAAATGTATACATATTGCAATTGTTTTTTTTATGTATCTCGTATGAATATTATAAATTTATTAATTCTTTTTTCGTACTTTTATTTTTAATATATACTAATGCAACAAATGAATCAAAATCAGAATAAAGCAATATTATTTCGATAACAGCAAAGATTGTTGATTTAGGCTTTCTTATATACACGTAAACATAAAATTCGATTTCGAATATTACTATTTCATTTTTTTGTTTTCATCTAGTTTTTTTTTTCTAAAAGACTAAATTAGTATTCAATTGTTAACAATGCTATTTCAATTCTATATAATTCAACTGATCTCATATTATGAAATCGAATTCGGAGTTTAATAAAATATTACATATTTGAATACATATTTAAAATAAAGTTTTAAATAAGTTAGTTTAAGTTTTAAAGTTTTTTTAATTGAGTAATTTTTATATAAAATTAAATTATATATAATAATAATAAATAACAAAAATAAATAACAATTAATTACCAAAATAATTTTATTCAAAGAAATATGAATAGTGAATAAAAATATCGTCCGTATGCAATAATAATGTTGTAAAAAAAAATATTATTTATTTATTTATTTATTATTATACTTTATAAAGTAATATTTATATAAGTTTTTAATAAAGATAAAACATGATATTAATATAATTGAAATATAGATATTGAAATTCGATTATTATTTTTTTCTATTTAACAATCTCATATCGAAATAAAAAACATTCATAAGATAAAGATAAAGTTCTTTCAACTAATACATTTCTTTGCTGAAATTCAAATTGATTCAAATATTAGTAACTTTCTTGTACACGTGGAGAATAAATAAATATGTAAAAAAATATATTCAATCTTTTTAATTGAAATCTTATGAAAGTATTTTGTTCCTATGGATTTCGGCAAATAAACAGATTGAATATTATACATACAGATTGAATATTATAATGATTCACTTATAGGTTTAAATAAAATGTTTATATTAATAATCTATCTATAAAATTTTATTAAATAAAATATTATATAATGTCAATATTCTGGAATTTATTCCAGATAAGTTTTTATTATATAATATTTTTGTTATATAATATTATATTATATTCAAATTCAAAAATAGTTATTATGTATAAAAAAATATTAGTATATAAGTATTTTTCAATTGAAGCTCTGTATTTTTCAATGCAAGCAATATATTATTTAACAGTATTCCTTATCATAATCGATTTCGTAACACATAAAATTTATACACTTCATATGAATATAAATATTTGATGTTTAATATTTTTTTTTCCATTGTTACTCTTATCTCATATTTACGGATCAAAGATCGTATGTTTTTAAATATTCCTTCCATATCATGTATGGCATAATATTTCGCAAAATCTATTTTTAATAAAAATGAAAGATGGGATAAATAAAGTTTCAATTTCAAAAGGAAAAAAGAAAGTATGGAATTATAAAAAGCAATTATTGTTTACATGCAATTATGATTACATGGACTTTCGTTTATTTGAAATATATTATAAATATATATAATATAATATATTTGCACAAATATATTATGTGTCGTACTGATACATAAAAAATTGACAATCGATATTTCTGAAAGCTTTTGTATAGAATAATTGATAATAAATAATATATGAACAAACATATATATTTTTATTTAATTATAAAAAATAAAAATGTCAAATTCGTTCTATTTAAATTATATTTTATATCTTTATTTTTATAAATTCAATAAAAATCAATTGTTACAATTATATTCCTTTTAAAATATAAAAGAAAAAGTAAAAAAAAATTAAATTATTAAATTTTTTAGTTACTTTTCTAGTTATCTAAAAAAGAGCATATAAACCATCTTAAAAATTTAAAATTCGTTAAATATAATTTAATATAATTTATAATTTTCATAATTTTTTTTTACTTTTTTATATTTTTCTATATGTTTTTATTTATTTCTATCTAAATAAAACAAAATGCTCATATATCACCGATATTCAAAATTCTAAAATTTTCATATTCAAATTTCTAAAATTCTAAAATCTATCAAACATTCGTTTAATCAATAATTATGAAGCTTTCAGCAACATCAAGCATACAATGTCCATTTAACAGCATAAGCTTAAAAAAAATAAATTTATAGAAATCATGATAAAACATACAATGTTCGAATGAAGTAAATAGAAAATAAAAAATAATTTTAATAACTGAACGAGTAAAATTTAATAAATAGAAATGTCCATTAAAATTTATTTAATAGACATTTTTTATTTATTTCAAATTACATAAACAACTTAATTTTATACTAAATAAAGTGAAAAAAAAAATAGATATAACGAAGAATCATTTCATTCTATTTCCGTATTTTTTAATATAAAATTAAATTGCTTTAAACTTAATAAATAAGCTACAATTTATATTTTTGCATAATAGTTTTTATTTTAATTTTTAGAATAATTCTTTACTATTACTATTTACTTCATTTAAACATTCTATTAAACTTACATTAATATTCAAATACAATCATAAGATACATTTTGAATTTGTTACTTTGTATGTGAATAAACGATATCTAAATCAAATGTAATCATATATTTTTGTAAACACAGGATGAAGGATTTAAAATAAACTATCTAAATAACTTATTTATTTTTAATGATAAAAAAATACATCATACCAATGTTGTTCGGTTTCGAAAGAGATATTTGAACGATCTTCAATTATAGATTATTGTATTCGTCTTAAAATATTTCATCAAAAGATAAATAAAATAACATATCGTTCTATTTTAAAAAAAAATTGACCTTAATATGGTATCTATAAAAAAAATATTAATATCAAATTATTTTCTTTGAAATCAAACATCTCTGTTCTAATATATTTTTTCTGTCCGTTAAAAGTAAACAAATTTTTATACGTTTACTTATTTTTTTTACTTATTTGAATACTGAATTCATTTCATTTTTATATTTTACTAATATTTACTACAAAAATGAATTCAATATTTTATTTTTTTCGTTTTTAATATTGTTTAAATGTTTGATTATATATAAAATATTTATTTGTATATTGTTATTGTATAAAATTCATTGAAAAAATCATGATTTTTTTTAAAAATCAATAAATATATAAATAACTATTACTAGAAATAATTTTTTAATATATTTACGAAATATAATTATACAAGATAACAAATCTAGAAAGATGATCGAATATTAATGTTAGTGACTATACACTATATATATATATATATATATATATGTGTGTGTAAAAGAAAAAATCATTTGTGATTTTGAAATTTAAATCAAATAAACCAATCAATTATATATCATGTATATTTTCAGTCAAAAAAAAGGAAAAATTCAAGGAAGTTTATTTTAAGTTATTAAAAACAATTATTCAATATTGATCCAACAATACTAATCGTAAATTATAATATTATATAATATTATATTATATTAAATATTATATAAATATAATAGCAATAAAAGTATTAGCGATAATCGTCTGAATAATATTATTAATAACAATAATAATAGTAATAATAATAATAATAATATTATTAATAATAATAATAATTGCAATTATTAATAGCGTTATTTGTATAAAATAATATCTAACTAGCAACACTAATATATTCAAACGATTTCGTTCCTCTGATCGAAAAATGTTTAAGATTAAAGAAAAGAGGAATGAAATCATATATCTGCTGCAAAATTTTTCTTTTAAGATACAATTCTATCGGTTTTCTTAAGTACTGAATATAATATTATCGTCAATACGAGTCATTATTATCATTACTTTTACTGTTTATATTCATTTTACATTCAAAAATGCATTTGAAAGCCGCCACGAAAAAATTTATCTCTCAAATCGCCTATCATTATCTTCGAAGTTTGTTCGATTCCATTTATATAATTATTTGCTTTTTTTTTTTTTACTACTCATAAATACATATATATGAGTATTTACGAAAGCTAGTTCATTCATATCATTTATAATAAAATACATTTATATTAATTTTATTGTGAAATTTCTTATTGATCCTTGTAGGTTACATGAAAAATGTTATCACATCGAACAATCTTATACTATTTCAATTTTTATATATTAATGCAAAAAATTTAAATAAAGAGAAATTTTAATCGATACAAACTAAAGAATATTTTTTTTTATAAAAAATAACATGTTTTTATTCCATTTGAAATCTAATAATTTAATTTCTGATGTAATTTCAAATTCCTTTTATTCCTAATTTTTTAGTTATTAAATTATAAAATTAGATTTGTTCTGAATTTTTGATATGCAGTCGCTGAATTGATAAGACATACAAGAAGTTGTAATATTTCTTATCTATTTGCAATTTTAAAATATTGAGCTTTTCTTGGAGATTAAATAATACCAAAAGTTATTGATAAGTTTAAGAAATATTTAACAACTTGAAAAATATTTAAAACTTAAAGACATATTATAAACAATATTGAATTAGATCTGTAATATTACATTATTTAATTCATAATTTCTAAATAAAATATATGTAAACTATATTTCATAAACAATTGTTTAAATATCAAATCACTATTCAAATCTTAAGTGAAGAATATCAAAATAAAATGTGATTAATGTATCTTGTATCTTTTATAAGACATAAATATAAATCATATTTTTTATACAATATTTATAAAAAAATATTTTAATATATAGAAATCAAACATACTTTTTGTAATCACACGCAATAATTTATATGGATAACTATAAAAAATAATTAAAAATTCATGTCATCATAATATAGCTTATTACATAAAAATATAAAATTCGATCATTACAGTAAAAATATAACTTATAAATATTAATATAAGTATTTTCTTATTACAAACAAACACAATGTATTCATTTAAATATTTGAATGAATATAAAAAATGCAATTACCATGCGTGAGACATTAAGTGATTATAAATATTCGATTTCTCTTAAAAGCAAAAAAAATAGTAATTAAATACGTTTGTAAAACAAATGTATGTTCTATTCGATATTTCTATATATCAAAATTGATTTCTTATATAATAACGAAACTATAGTAACTATATATATTATGTTTTTATTGTTATTTATATGAAAGTGTCCATCCTTTATTTTTTTTCTGGGATACCCTGTATCCATCAAATTAAATATAATTTTTATTAATATCTCAATTCAATAAAATCTATATTATAAGAACATAAATAATTATTAACTTTTAATATATTTATGTGCAAATTTTTTTATAAAAAATTTCAAAATGTTCAAAGAGAAATAATTTTTAAATGAAATAAAAGAAAGAAAATTAAATATACAATAAACTTTCCTAATAACACAAATAGTTTGAAGATATAATATATAAACATATATAAGATATAATATGAAAGACTAAACAGATAATATAAAAACTAAACTCACTCATATAAAAAACAAAAATTTAATTCATATAAAATTCCTAATATTATAAATAAATTTTATTGCAAGTATAGTTAGCATATAATTATCTAAATTAATTATTATGAAGTTATATGTAAATAGCGTATATATTAACTTAATAACATTATGTATTATATATTAACAATATAGTTCATCAATAAGATATCAAATTTCGACCTATTTCAATTTATATCAATAATTAAAAATTTAACATTTTTGCGAAGAATTATAAATTAAAAAAAGGAAAAGATAAAAAAACAAAAGAAATGCTATCGAGAGGATTCTTATTTTCAAATGTTACAAAATATAGTCAATACTATTATTTTTATTTATAAAAATGATAATATTTCTCAAACTTTTATAATAAAACTACATAATAGTTTGAAAAATAATAATAATGAAAATAAAATCGAATTCAAATATTTTTTTACAGCTATAATTCCTTTTATATAACCAATATGAATTAATTTTTTCTTATGTATGTCGTACTTTTTTTCTCAAAATTTGTTATACATTAATATGTTACAATTAACAACAAAACATTTTTAAGAAATAACATTTTTCCTTTCTTTGAAATATAAGAAACAAAACAAATTATAATTTGTTTCAAATGTGCAGATGTAATTATTTTTTAAAAATGTATGTTTATAATCCTTACCTCCTTAATTCTTATCATATCAATTTTATCAATCTTTTAAAAGATTGAAATTTTTTTTTTTACCAAGAATTAACTTTGTTATAAAATACCTGAATCATTTACTTTATAAAATATTTGAATCAATTACTTATTTTTTGTAAATGAATAAAATATTTTATATTATATAATACCAATGATTTCTAGCTTGAGGCAATGATTGCATTAGCAATGAATTGAATTAATTAAATAACATGCACAATTACACGTTAAAAAGATAGCACGGTGAGATTCTTTGGAGTTTTCAGTTAACTATCAAGATCATTCATCGAGCATCCTTTGCTGTTAACTTCTCTATTAATTCTTGCAATGGTGCCAATTCTCTTCTTTCTATCAAATTAAATTCCTATAAGAATAGAAAATAAGAAAGTATTAATATTGAAAAAATTATAATAAATAAAATTTGTTTTTTAATTCGTTAAAGTTTAGTTTTAAATTTTTTACTTGAACAAAAAATATAAAATGTTTGAATGATGTATTTAAATGTGCCTCTTCGCCAAGTTGAACGACTTCACTAAAGTGTTGATGATAAATATGAGCATATACTCTGAATAGTCTTTTCAATATTGTTTTAGCAATAGACAAGAAGTTTTTTGGGAAAGGAACGCCTAAAAAATTAAAAATTAATATATTAATATGAAAATATTATATTTAAAATAATATAACTAACCAATTTTTGAAGGAAATAAGGTTTCATCATCTAATTGATCCTGTACCCAAGTCATTAAATAATCAATGTATTTTGGTGCAGAACATTTAATTGGTTTTTTGACAGTATGCCCATCAGCCCAATGGTATTCATATTTTGGTCCTGCAGACATGATGGGGCAACTTTCTTCAGTACAGAATTCTGTGATAGTGCCATATAACATATTGATTTGGTTGAAAAAATCAACAGCTAAAACAATCATTTTTTTTTTTTATAATTTATTGAATATTATAAGTAAAAATATACTACAATATATTAGTAATACATACTATTTACTGCAACCCATTCATTCAAATCTTCACCTTCTGGAAGCATAACTGCAAGTCTTAAATTGCCAGAACCTAAAGTGGCTGCTGCATGCTTCATCAAGTCATATTGATGAGTTCCTTCTGGAATATTTTTCTTTGGCTTGAAGGTTTTTGAAGATCTGCTTCCACTTAAAAAACATGTTTGAATAATAGTTAACTTTTTATATTACAACAAAAAAATAATATTATAATTATAAAATTTTTATTTATATCTATATCTTATATTTCGTTTATATATTTTTTTTACATTATCTTATATTTTATATTTTATATATATATTTGAAATTGAATCATTTTATCATAAATTTTGTACAAATAACTATATGTATTAGAAATAAACAAAGATTAATTCATTAGGAATCAAATGAAATACAAAAACAAAAATTTATGAATAATTAAAATCAATTAGATTAATTAATAAATATAATAAATATATCAATTATAAATAACATTTCTTTAATCGAAACATTCTGAAAGATTCTATTTCCGTGATATAATTCGATATATTTAATATATGATGAATATATGTATAGGACATAAGTGAAAGTAGAGGCGAAAAAGAAGATTGAAAATTTGAAAAAACAGAAAATTTTTTAAAACAAAAATTATAGCATTGTGTTATTTTTATTCATCGATTAGTTGATTAAAATGACAATTTCAAGAATACATTAAAAATCTAAATTAATTAAGAAGATTATTTTCAGAATAACAAGTAGTTCCTATCAATATCTATTCTCATTGTGATCGATTCATGGTAAAAAATTATTAATTTTTTCTTTACTGTCATTTGTCATTCACATGTGAATGAGATTAGCATGATATCGAATAATTAATTAACAAAAGAATATTAAATGCAAAATCCATTTTTTCAGTGCATCATACATCATAATGCAGAATTTCAATAAAATAAAAGCGTATCGCGAAAGAAAATGTCGATTTTCATTGGAAATAGAAAAAAAACTTACAATAGGAAGCTCATTGTGCACTTCTGAATGATCTATCAATTTACGGCTATACGTGTCGTTAATTTTTACAATATATAATATACTTTGAGACTTAACTATGAACGATTCTTTTTAAAATCGATCATACATTCACTTCCACCAGTACAATATAAGTTTTGTCAACTACTTTTTTGACGATCAGCTCACTTTAATCTTTCCACTATTGAACGGGATTTTACTCTTTTAGATTCAGTCACGACCTCTATTCAGACGTGATTGTAGACATATTTTTAATTCATCTGTAACGTTATGATTTATAATATTTAATTGTTCAAAGTTCAATATCAAATATATGATATTGATATTATAAATAATATTTATAATTAATATTTAAAATATATCTAAAATCTAAATATATTATTATAGTATTTATAATACAATTGATATAGTAAATAAAAAATATTTCTTATGTAATAAAACTTAGATGAATTTAAGAACTTCAATATAAATATTAATAATAATTATATTTGTTTTTTATAAATAATATTAAAAGATTTTTTTATATTATTAAATTATATATTTTATTTCAATTTTATTGAAATATAATTCTTTATTTAAATTAATAAAGTATGATTGTTTTATGTAATAATAAGTGTTCATAAAGTAATAATTAGTTATTTATAATAAAATATTAAAAAACATAAAATATTTTTGATTAAAGTATATATTATTTGCAAGATTTAAATTATTAAATTATAAAAAATTATTAATTTTAGTAAACAAAAATTACAAATACTATAATATACTTCATTTACATTTATAAACGAGCCTTAAATATCGTTATGATAAACGCCATTTTGCTGGTAGTTTTATAGAGCGTGGTGTTGGATAAACGTTCGCTGTCAATTAAAATTAATTTGTGATTCTTTTCAATTTATAAACTAGCAAAGTTGTAAGTATAAATATAGTACCTATAATTTATTAAATAAATAAGTTTTATTTGCATAAAAATGAGAAAATATTTTTATATTATAAAAATTTTTTAGTTACGAAGTACTTTTTTTTTAGCTTTTCTTACAAGAAAATTGCAAATGTTGCACTTTTACATATATATATACATATATATATATATATATATATATATAAAATATAAAACCCATACATACACACACACACACACACACATACATCTTTCAATTTAATAAAATATTACGAAATTTTTATTGTAGCATTTTATTTTTATTTTAATATTTTATTGAATATCATTAATTTTTTAAAGTAACTTATTAAAAATTTAATATATGATATTATATATTATATTTAATTTAAATGAAAATTTATATAAAAAAAAATTTTAATATTTGAAGCATTTGAAAAATAAATAAAAATAATAATAATCATCATTTAATTAAATACAATATAAAATTTTATATATAAAAAAAAGAAATCAATATATTTTCATAAGTCATAATACAGTTTATTTTAGACTAAAACCATGTCTAATGGAAGTGGAGATCATGATGACGAAGGTTATGTTGTTAAATTACGTGGACTTCCATGGTCAACTACTGTTGATGAAATCATGAAATTCTTTAGCGATTGTTCTATTACAAATGGTAAAAATGGTGTTCATATGACAATGTCACGAGAAGGACGTCCAAGTGGAGAGGCTTATGTAGAAATGGACACACTTGAAGATATTGAAAAAGCTTGCAAACGAGATAGAGATCACATGGGACATCGTTATATAGAGGGTCTGTTAAAAAAAATTAAAAATTTTTGAAGAAAATAAATAATTAATATATTATATTCTTTCTTTAGTTTTTAAAGCAAAAAGAGGTGAAATGGAGTGGGTAGTTAAAAGAAGTGGTATGAACCTAGAAAATGCTATGGATGATGGTTGTGTGAGATTACGTGGTCTACCATTTGGCTGTTCCAAAGAAGAGATTGCACAATTTTTCTCAGGTATTTTATGTTATATATGTATTTACCTATTTTTTAATAATATATATTTTTGATATTAGATTTGATATTAGATGTTAACATATATTTTGTTAATATATTTTATTTTTTCTTTTTTTAATTAATTTTTTCATTTTCTTATTTAATTTTTGTTGATCAAATAACAATTTTGAATCATAAAGATTAAATGTTTTTGATGATTATAGTACATAATATGTACTATATCATATAATATATATATAATTAAATATCTATCATAATATTAAAATATAGTTTTTTATGTAATGTAATTTAATTTTTGTTGATCAAATAACAATTTTGAATCACAGAGATTAAATACTTTTGATGATTATAATACATAATATTAAATATGTATCAATATTATTATATTAAAATATAGTTTTTTATGTAATATAAAAATAATGTAAAATAATCAGTTTTGAATGGAAATACAAGTAATTTAAAATTAAAAATAAATAACATATGTTTTCTAGAATATGAATGCAAGATTAAAAATGTTGCCAAAATAAATCATATGCTAAAAATTTTTAATATTTTAAAGATCTCATATATAAATTTTTGAAGTTTGTTTTATATTTATCCTAAGCAGTATCTCTGTGTTTTTTAATCATCAGGTAGCCCTAGTTAAGATTTAAGATCAATAAAAATAAAA
Source organism: Apis laboriosa (assembly GCF_014066325.1). Lineage (NCBI taxonomy): Eukaryota > Metazoa > Arthropoda > Insecta > Hymenoptera > Apidae > Apis > Apis laboriosa. The sequence continues at coordinate 2,905,529 of NW_025220694.1, read as the reverse complement.
TTTCTATATTTTATGCAATCTTTTATAAAATTAAAAAGAAAAAAATTTCAAAAATTTAATTTCTATATGTTACATATGTAATATATAAAAATATATTCTTTAAATTGTAGAATTTAATTCTTAACTTTGGCATAATTAATATTTCTTTATTATTATTATTATTATTATTATTATTATTATTATTATTATTATTATTATTATTATTATTATTATTGTTATTATTATTATTATTATTTTGTTATTATTATTATTATCATCATCATCATCATCATCATCATTATTATCATTATCATCATTATCATCATCATCATCATCATTATTATCATTATTATCATTATCTTCATCGTCGTCATTATTATTGTTATTATTATTACTACTATTACTATTACTACTACTACTACTACTACTACTACCACTACCACTACCACTACCACTACCACTACCACTACCACTACCACTACCACTACCACTATCACTACCACTACTACTACCACTACCACTATCACTATCACTACCACTATTACTACCACTACCACTACCACTACTATTACTACTATTACTAATATCACTATTATTACTACTATTACTACTATTACTATTACTATTACTACTACTACTACTATTACTATTACTATTACTATTACTATTACTACTACTACTACTACTACTAATACCATTACTATTACTATTACTACCACTACTACTACTATTACTACTACTATTGTTGTTGTTATCATTATTATTAATATTATTATTGTTATTGTTATTGTTATTGTAAAAAATGCATATTTTTAATGCAAGACGTTTTGCACATAATGTGCAAAGGATATTTTAAATTTTGCTTCTGTATAGTATTCTGTATAGGGTTTTAAATAAACTGACAATACTATAATCAATGGGTGTTACGCTACAATGTCGATGTTTGATTATGTGTGGGTCAGGGTTGGAGATATTGCCGAACGGGATTTCACTACCGACAGACTACACGGGCCGCAGTACTGGGGAGGCTTACGTTCAATTTGTTAACAAAGATGTTGCGGAGCGCGCTCTGCAGAAACACAAGGAAAAGATAGGACACAGGTGGGGCACTGACGCTAGCTGGGTTTGGGTATACTTACGACTTTTCAATATCATTTTATGATCGTAGTACATGTAGGTATATAAATTTTGTTAGTAAATAGCGGGAGCGAATTTTTATACAGATGCAGTTTTTTTATTTAATAAACCCTATTTAATAAATGAGCAAATATTTTAATAAAAATAAATTATATTTAAATAAAAATATTTATTGTTATAGTATATAGTTACAAAATGTATTTTAAACACATATTATAAATTACATTCGTTATTTTATTTATATGCTAATATAGAAATTAATCGAATAAGGAAACTGCTTCTCTTTGAACAAAAAAAAAGTTAGTCGTACGTAAGCGAAAGTACTGTTGGCCCAACTAAAACCTATGGGTGGGTGCCGGGCGGGAGGTACCCCCTTACATCACCAAATCCCATGGGAAGTGGGTAGGGCTAACCCAGGATGGGTGGGCGCTACAGAGGTAGTAATCATCGATCTAATTTGGCACAACTGTTCGACAATTGCACAATTGTACGTTTTATGCAAAACAATATAATAATTTAAATTAAAAGGCTTTGCACAATTTTTTTCTAAAAATCACTATGTATAGTTGATTCATATAGCTCTTTAATTGCACGGAAATATTACATTATATTATATAAAATAAAATGCGCTATTTTTAATTATTTTAGCTTTCTAGATTTTTTCTTTTCCTTTCTTTTTTTAATAAAAATATAATATGTATCTGAATATAAAACATTTTATTTTATTTGTATCGCTTCTCGATACTTATTATTTAATCTCTTCTTTCTCTTTTTCTCTTATTGCATAAAGTGCAATTGTAATTGTCATATACCTAAGGATCATCAGCATCTCAATGGATAATGGTGATATCAAAATGCAATGTCACCGAGGGAGGGTATCTACACACAGGTTTAATAAATATGCGGAGGTGTAGTATGAACAGTTAATCCATTACAAAATTTTCAATATGGATTTTTTCCATAAGCCATTTATCATTTTTTTCCTTTTATTTTTAATATTTTTTTAATGTTTAAAACATAAAACATAAATAATTGATTAGTACCGGTATAAAATGGTTTATTTTACATTCGTACCGTTATTTATATCTTCCTTCGTTTAAAAATCTTATGCTCGTTGATATTTTTGCATCAAATTTTCTCTTATTTGAGAAGGCAGCCGACTATACGAACGGCAATAATATTCATATGAAAATAATAATAATTATAATATCAATCTTAACAGATACATCGAAATCTTCCGAAGCAGTTTATCTGAAGTACGTGCTAGTATTGGTCCGAAAATGCGAGGACCAATGGGAGGTTTCAATCAGAGACCTGCTCCTTATGACCGTGGTTCCCGTTTCGGAGGGATGAATCGTTTCAGCAATAATAGTAGAGGTTCTAGAAATAGAGGTATTACCAATTTATTAATTATTTAAAATAAAAAGTAAGAATTATAGTAATGCATATTTAATTAATGTAATTTTAACTTTTAAGTTTAACAATTTTCCTGCTTAGTTAATGCTGAGTTTATTAATTCTTTATATTTTTATAAAAAGAGTTACTATGTTATCTGTTTCTTTAATGTTTATCATTCTCATTTGCAATAGATTTGAATAAAATATAAAATTCCAGAATCTTTATAATTAAATCTAATCTCATCAGATCAACTGATATCAATTAAACAAGCATTACTATATATTAAATTTTTTCTTTATGTATTATCAATATTTGATATTTTAGATTTTGATGGTGGTCCATGGGGAAGCGGTAATAATTTTGATTCACGCGGTGGAAATATGGGAATGAGAGGAGGTTTGGATATGAAAGGTGGAAATTTCAGAGGTAGCGGTGATACATGGGGTGGTAATTCCGGTATTCATAGTATACACATGCGTGGTTTGCCATTTAAAGCTACCGAACAAGATATAGCTGATGTAGGTTTCAAATTGATTAAATCATTAAATACTTCTCTCCCTTTCTCTCTCCCTCCACCCTCTCTCTCTCTCTCTCTCTCAATGATATTTTATTGTATAATTTTAGTTCTTTAGACCTATTGAACCAGTTAATGTACGAATTATTCTTGAAAATGGTGGACGTCCTTCTGGAGAAGCTGATGTGGAATTTGCAACTCATGAAGAGGCTGTTAAAGCCATGTCCAAGGTTAATTAAATTTAATTGTCATTGTAACTTTCAACTACTATCTTAACATTTCTATTATATATTATATTATTATAGGACAAAAGTCATATGTCACATAGATATATTGAATTATTTTTAAATTCAACTGGTGGTTCAAGTGGAATGTCATTAGGTGGCATTGGAAATTTTTGTGGAGGTATGCCTTTTGCTTTTTTATTATTATTTTCTTTTTTCTTTATTTTTTGTGCTTTCATTAGCATACTAATTTTGTATTCCTTTTTAAATTATTTCTTATTTTGCAATTATTTTATGGATATTATTAATATTGATATATAATGTAATTTTATATTTATATTATATGTTAGGTTTAGGTAACAACTTCAGGCCAGGATATTCTCCAAATAGGGGCTTCAGCTCTCAATTAGGAGGAAGTAATTATAACAGTTTTTGAGGCCGGATGTCGCGTTTTCTACGCTATCGACGATAAAACATTTCGTAAATCAAATATTTAATATACTGAATTATAATTACAGTAAAATTTCGTTTTCGCATTCAATCAAGAATTGATTACTATTGTTTCATTATATTTTAAAAATTACATAAGTTTATGTTTTATTTTCTAATATTAATATAATATTACTGGTAATAACATTAGTCAAATATTTTTTTATGGTCAATTTTCATTGATCAGAATTCATTATAATTGTTTCATCTTTTTTTTTCATTTTCATTTATGTTCAATAAAAATATTGAACTTTATATATTATAAATTATAATCTTAAATTGTGTAATTTCTATTTCTATTATAAATTTAAACAATCATAAAAAGTAAATTATATTTTTTAAAATCAGCATAATTTTCTTAAGTCAGAAAAATTCAAGTCAAAAAAATTATTTCATATTTTTTTATTTTTCTTATTGTTATTAATATTGATATTATACTCCAGTTTACATTGTACATTCGCTATTTTATTAAGATCTCACAAAAGTGTTCCAAATTCTAATATTGCAGGATAAGCACATTAATAAATTATATAATAAATAGCTGCATTAAATTATTATTAAAATTAGAAGTAATGTTTACAATCATAAAGATAGATAGTTCATATTGAAATGGAAATGACATTCAACAATTACGATTTATCATATTGTAATATATTTATCTAAATAATAATTCATATTAATAACATAAGTTATATATAGTTTGTGTTAATTCTTTTAAACAAAACTAACTATTACATTATATTTAACTATTCTAAGTGATATGCAAAATATTTCGACTATAAAATTTTTAATAATATTCATATAATATTTTGGAAAAAAAGAAAAAGTATATTTAAAAAATCCAGCAAATATCAAATATTATTGAATTTATTCTATTTTTAGCATTTATGAAAAATATGTTTTTGAATCAATTATACTCATGTTTAATTTTTCTAAAAATATATTAAGTTTAAGTCGAATTTTTCTAAAAAATATATTAAGTTAAAAAGGAGAAAAAATATTATGTGTATATATATATATATATATATATATATATTATTTTTTTCATTAAACAACATTTCATTATAAAGAAAAATATTTCTTATTTTTCTTTATAATGAAAATGTAAACAAAACAAAAAATGATTGTATTTGTTTAAGATCTTATCTTTTGTAAGTGAAAGAAGTTTATATTCCATATAATAATAATAAAGTGTACCCTTACAAATTTATCTTGTGGATGAAATTAATAAGAATAACATATGATTAATATTGACCTGTTTATAAATAATGACCTGTTTTATAAAGCATAATAAATATTATCTTTATAATTGAAGGCTTTCATTTATATCATAATATGATATATTATATATTATCAGTATAATAATGCTTAATAATAAACTTTTTATTAAATTTAAAATATAATTTTTTTTTAAAAGATAAAATTTTTATTTTTTGAATATATAAATTTTTATAGATAAAATATATATCTTTAAATTGTAACTAAATCATAAATAAATAAATAATTTTGCTTATAATCAATATCATAAATATACATATATATAAATGATAAATAGTACAAAGAACTAGTGTATGCATTTAAGATGCGACACCATATCGAGCAATTGGAATTTATTAATGAATATGTAATATGTGTGTATATATGCTAGTAGGGAATATTAAAGTAATTTAGTTTTATGAAACAATTATATTGTCAATTATGAATTATTATGCAGAAAAGAATAATTTATTATAATTAATAAAAATAATTATGTTAATGATAGTTTGAATGCGTGATTTTATAAAGATAACAGCAGATTTTATAAAGATAAGATATAATTCGAGAAATTTAATATTAATTTTTCAATGTAAGTATAAAAAATCATTTACATGTTTCGATACGTAAAATAAATTTTATAGTTCATTTATTTAAATATAAATTCAATATTTTTAATGTTACTAATAAAAGTATTGTAATATAAAAAAATAACATTTTATAATTGTTATTTTAATATCTATATTTGATTTGTATTTATATAAATATCGTCCGTGTTTCTGCATTTCTAATTATTTTATAAAATAAAATTTGTAATATTGCGAAATAAAAATATTATCATATTTTGTATTCATTCAATAAAACTTTTAAAGTCAGGTTAATTAAGAATTATGTCAAGTAACTTATACAAAACTCGTTAAACTACAGAGGGCAGAATTTCACGCTCAAATTTAAAATCAAATATTTGTTCAGCTTTACTTATTGATAAGAAAAGATTAAATTTTTTTATCAACTTTATAACATCAGTAATATTCATTTATAAGTATTTTATCTATTAGAATTGTATACGTGTAAAGTTAACATTTATTAAATTTATTCATTTTTATTTTTATCTAAATAACAAAATTACTAATTTTACTTTAAATTAATAATAAAATTATTAGAATTAGTAGAATAATTATTTAAGATTTTATTTTATATAATTATTTAATTATTATTTAAATAATAATAACATACTATTGAATTAGTTCTTGATAATTTTATAAAATATTATTTAATAATATATAATATAAAATTACAAAATTTTTATTTTGTATTTATTAATTAATTATTTTTTGTTTTTTGAATATTTTATCATTTTTGTTATATGATTTAAGTTTATTTTATTTATTTACATATATTTAATTGATTAATTTAAAACTTTTAAAGCAATAAAATGTGAAGTAGGAAATAACATATAACACAATGGAAAATAAAACAGATATTCTTAATAATCAAAGTGAAGACAATGAGACTCAATATATTAATAGTGAAAGGTATAAATATATAATTTTTTTTATTTTTATTGAAATAGAAAATTAATATTGTTTCATACATTTTTAGATACAATGATACCAATGAAAGACAACATTTTTTGCTTCCTAATACATATTCACATTCGCCAAAAATACCAATAGAATATATTAAAGGAACAAATATAAAACGATACAATCCAGCTTTAAGAAATCTTATACCAATACGTCGCAAAAATAAGTGTGTAATATATATTTAATTTTAAAGTAAAAAAAATTGTTTTTAAATAATAATAAAAAAAAATTGTTTTTTAAAAAATTTTTAAATAATATTTTACTGTATATATTTTAGAAACAAGGAATGTATGCCAGCAGATAATGCTGGTTTGTTTTCATATATTTTTTATACATGGTTAACACCATATATATGGAAAGCATACAAAAATGGTATTGACTTTACGAATATTCCATATATTTCTACTTATGAAAGTTCTAAATATAATACTCATAGGTAACTGCATCAATTTGAATATAATTACAATATAATAATAATATAATATTATATAATATTGATATAATAACAATATAATAATAATAATAATATATAACTTTTTTTTATGATATTTAAAATATATTTTATATTTAGATTAGAAATACTTTGGCAAGAAGAATTAAATAAACATGGTTCATATTTAGCATCATTTCCAAATGTAGCTTGGAAATTTGTGAGAACAAGAATATGTATAGCTGGATTTTTATTAAGTTGTTCTACAATTTGTGGATTTATTAGTTCTGTATGTTTTATAGTTTATAAAATCATTATCATTTCTTTAGTTTTATAAATTTAATTTTATATGTATTGCTATATAAAATTTTATGTTTCTATTATAGATGATATTAATGAAAAAAGTACTAGAATATATTCAATCACCAGAAGAAAATATATGGATAGGTATAAAATGGGCACTGTTATTAACATGTTGTGATTTTTTGCGATTAATATTTTTTAACTGGACTTGGAATACTAATATTAGAACAGCACTAAGATTAAAGAGTGCTTGTACAACTCTTTTATATAAAAAAATTATTAGACTGAATAATCTTGGAAATAAAAGTACAGGAGAAGTAAGATTTCAAATAAGTAATATTATCACATTAGATTTAATTTCACATCTATCAGTGTTTTATAATTTTTTAGATGATTAATTTATTTACAAATGATAGTCAAAGACTTTTTGATGTTGTCATTTATGGACCTATGATATTTAGTGGTCCAATAATTATTATTTGTGGTATAATTTATATACTTTGGGTATTTAGTCCAATAGCTCTTTATGGAATATTTACTTTTCTTGTATTTTATCCTTGCCAGGTGAGAAATTATTGAGAAATATTTCTTTATACAATTTTTTATATTTAAAATTTCAATATTTTCATAATTCTATATTTTTATACTTAAAATTTCACCATATAATATTCCATGTAATATTAATTTTCTTAACAGTATCTTCTATCCCGTGCAGTTGGATATTTTCGTTCGAAGACAGTTATTATTACAGATACACGTGTAAAATTAATGAATGAAATCTTAGAATGTATAAAATTAATTAAAATGTATTCATGGGAGAAATATTTTAGTCATAAACTCCTTGGTATAATTACTATTTTGCTAAATAAAATAAATTATTATGATAGCATTATAATTGTAATTTTCATTATCTTTTTGTATATTAATTAATTTTACAGATATACGAAAGAAAGAGGAATATTGGTTGCATAAAACTGTATATTTCCAAAGTCTTGCTATTTCTTTAACACCAGCTATACCTGCAATATCTGCAATTGTTACATTTCTAGCACATTTATCTTCAGGCAGTAATTTAATTGCTTCTCAGGTATACATTATATTATTTGTATCTGTATACATTATTTTGCAAATTGAAAATGAATATTCATATTATGTAGATTTATATTTATTTAGATTTCTTTGGAGGAATATTAGAATAAGTAATTCCAAATATATAAATCGCTACAATTCAAAAACATTATTAATTAAATAGTAAAAAATAGTATAAAATTCTGCATATTTATGTTTAGCATATTTATGTATTAGTTATGAAACAAATGTTGCATTTAATAAGATGAATATTGCAGGCTTTTCCAATTACAACATTTTTCGGAAATATGTTGAGAATGGCACTCTCTTCCCTTAAGGATTCTACACGACATTTTATCGACGCTCATATTGCTCTTAGAAGAATTAAGGTCTCCCAAAATTTACATTTAAATTATAATTTAATTATAAAATCTCTCACATTTTAAATGTTTAATGGATGAGTATTTTTCATTTATTATTAACAAACAAATTCTCATGTACTTTATATCAAAAAGAATATCTTATATATTTATTAAAGTAATTAAATAAAAAATTGATATAATTGATATAATATATGCGAGAATTTTTTTATTAATAATATTATGTTTATATGTCAATAGTAAATAGTCAAAAGTTTGCTAACATAAAGGGGAAAGTGTGGCACATATATAAATAAATACAAATAATTGCTTTTTCTTTTACTCCTCCTTGTTATATATATATATATATTAGAAAGATAAACAAAGCTATGTATGATTAAAATGCAAATGTTGGGAATAATTTAACATAACATAATAAGTTTGCGGTACTATATAATAAATTCACATATTAAATTATAATATATTACTTTTTCCAGGTATTTCCTTTTGTAACATTGCTCAATTCTCAATTTCGTTCTTCATTTTTATTTCTACAAGTGGCATTAGTTAATATTGCCGAATCAAATATAACATTCAACAGATTGCAGGTGTTTACTTTTGCATTTATCTGTTAATAATAATTACTAATTATATTAATATAAAGATTATAATTGGTTATTTTGCAAATAACATTTACATTACAGAGAAAGTTTAATTCGCTTTCATTGTATAATAGTATATATGTTATAATATATATTATTATATATTATTATATTATATATTATATTATATATATTAATATATATTATAAAAATATATATACATATATATATACTGCTTTGTAGTATAGTTTATTTAATGCTTAATTGATCATTTTATAGATAATGCATTTGAATATTCTGTAATAATTCACTGCACTTTTATGTTATGCATTGCATGTTTTAAATCATAATTTTCACTTTTAAAAACTTTTTATATGATATTTTTATATAATATTATATAGTTTTATATAGTATTATAAATTTAATATTTATTAATTAATAATGAATTATTAATAAATAATGAATTATTAATAAATAATGAATATTGTTATTAAAGTTGATTTGGCTTTGCTTATAATCATTCTATTTTCAAGTTAATCGTGAATAAATATTAAAATTTCGATGATCATTTTCAATAATTAGTGATATTTGTGCAGAATATATTACTTTTAGAAGAGTACACATGCCATATATCAAAACCAATTGTAAAATCACAAGCTGTAGCCATTGCTAACGGTACATTCGTTTACGAAAATTCTACTTTGTGCGCTAAAAAATTAAAAAATATTAGAAAAAAAAAGTAAGTTCTTTGAAATTAATAAATTTTTTACTTCTATTTTTTTATTTTTTTAAATTTTTGTATTTTTTTTCAGAAAAATTGTATCATATTTAAAAAGCAAAGTTGAATTGGAAAAACTTAATGAATTGTCCCAAGAAACTGAATATGTTGAAGTACTTTCAACTATTAAGTTCGGAGTAGCAAAAGGTGGATTAATAGGAATTTGTGGACATGTAGGAAGTGGAAAATCTAGTCTTTTGCTTGCTGCTTTAGGACAATTAAAAATGATAAACGGTTGTATTTTGAGAGAAGGTTCTTGCGCTTATGTTAGTCAACAGGCGTGGATTGTTAATGCAACTTTCAAAGAAAATATATTGTTTGGAAATCAATTTGATGCTAAACGATATTATCAAACATTAACAGTATGCAGTTTAAAAGAAGATTTGAATATGTTACCGGGTGGAGACGAAACTGAGATAGGAGAAAGAGGTATAAATCTTTCAGGAGGACAAAAGCAAAGAATTGCTCTTGCTAGAGCACTTTATGCTAATCGGTATGTTTTTTTTTTTTTTACTGTTAAAACTCTTAATTTCTAAAATATACAATTATATTTTTTAAAAAGATCATTTGTTTTTTTTTTAAGAGATATATATTTTTTGGATGATCCATTAAGTGCAGTAGATACACATGTGGGTTCTTATATTTTTAAAAATTTAATTCTCGGAGCGCTCAAAAATAAATGCGTATTATTTGTAACACATCAAATTCAAGTATATTTTCAATAAATTATATTCTTAAATTCAAATAATTCGTATATATAATTATGCTTAACATTATATTTTACTAATTATAGTTTTTAAAACACTGTGATCAAATACTTGTAATGCATAAAGGAAGAATTGTAGAACAAGGTACACATGATGAATTGATGCAATTAAATAAAGAATATGCTACAATGGTAGATAGTGCATTATTAAAAACGGATATCGATTCAAAATAGTATTTATCTTACAAATAATTTTTAAAAAGCTTTTGAATAATTATAATATTAATAATTATATTCAATTTATTTAGTGAAATTGTGATACCGATTCAAACAAATAAAGATTCTAATAATGATTCAAAGAGACAAATAATAACTTGTAATACAGAAGATAATGATGAATATATTGAAGCATCAACAAAAATACATGAAAAAGGTGTGTATTGAAAAAATTTAAATTATCAATTTAAATTATCAATTATCAATCAATTTGTTACATTTGAGTTTATTATTTATATTATTTATATTATTATTTATATTAGAAGCAATCCTTACTACTCAAGAAAAGATGGGAATGGGTACTGTAAAATCATATATTTATCATATATACATAAAATCTGCGGGTGGTTATCTTATAGCGATTTTGGTATTTTTGACACTCTTTTTAAACATTGGAAGTTTAGCATTTAGTTCTTGGTGGTTAGCTACATGGATTAAAGCTGGTAATGGGGTAAATATTTTCTCTTATTTTAATTGTATATTTTATATTTTTTCTTTTTTTTTTTTTTTCATTAATCTTTCTCATTTAAGAATATTATTGATTCCAATAATAATAAAACTATATCATCAAATAATTTAAATGATAATCCTAATTATTCATATTATCAAAATATTTATATTGGTTGCATTGGAATAATTTTATTAACAAGTTTATTGCGTGGTTTGGTTATTATGTATGCTACAATAAATGCTTCGACGACATTACATAACAAAGTTTTTAAGAAAATAATTAAAACAACAGTAACATTTTTTGAAACAACTCCTATTGGAAGAATACAAAATATTTTTAGTCGAGATATTGATGAAGGTAGGATATATTGTTTTTTGAACTGTAATGCTGTTCACGAACTGTTATGCATCACAAACTATTGTTGTCATGCTGATTGTTTATATATTTTTGCGAGAAATGAACAATTTTTAAAAAATTGTTTGTAAATTATTTGCAAATTATTTGTGAACAATAATGCAAATCTAACATTAAATATCAAAATAATTATATTTCTTAATTACTTTTTTATTGTAGTGGACAATTATATACCAATTTCTGTAGAAAACATGATACAAAATATAATTACTTGCAGTTTTGCAATTGTGTTTATATGTGCAATATTACCCTGGTATTGTTTACCATTAATTATTCTTGCTGCTATTTTTTTTTATATTAGCAGAATCTTTAGGTGAGACATTTTGATATTTTAAAATAAAATTTACAATATTCTTCAATAATATTTTTCATTATATCAAATGTAGCAACAGAAAAATTTTTTCAGAGTAGCAATGAGAGATTTTAAGCGAATGGAAAATATTTCACGATCTCCTGTTTTAAGTTTCATTACCACTACCATTCATGGTCTAAATACTATTCACGCATTCCAAAAGGAAAAAGCATTTGTAAACAAGTATATTTCTTAAAATGATATATTACTGTACATTATTATAAAGTATTTCAATAACAATATTACAAAACAATATTTTATTATTGTTTATAATATGTGAAAATAGTCAAGGAATACATTTTTTGAAAAAACATATTATGATGAGAATCATTTTTTTTTTTTGAAGATATTTTTTGAGATTTTAAAATCATTAATATTTTTTATAGTACAATCATTAATATTTTTTTATGTTTAGTAAAATTTTTTCAATATAAAAAAAAAGATGTTTCAAAAAAAATTCTTTTTTGAATTGGTTACAAATTGCAAGACTTAAAATTTAAAAAAAAAAAATTTATTTCTATAAAATATGAAAATCATCTTAATTTTTTTTAAATAATATGATGTATTTTTGATTTCAAAATATTGTTGCTGATATCAAAACTTATCTATAATAGTATCTATAATACTAATTTTAAGTTTATAAATCTTAAATTTATTGATACATAGGAACATTAAAATATGAAAGTTGATTTAATAAAATGTTAGATCAGATATTTTTAGATAATATTTGTGCCATTAACAAATTGCAATAATAAAAATTATCAAATTATTTGATTGATAAATTGATACATATATCATGTTATCATTAAATAGATCATGTTGCTGGTCACCAAACTTATCTCCATTAAATTTTTCTTATGAAAATGTTTATAGTTATTTATTTATTATTTATTTATGAGAAACCCACAAACTGTATACAAGATCTTCAATCATGTTAAATTATTATTACATTAAATTATTATATGTATGTAGAAAAGTATATTTACAAAGTTTATTTGTTGCTACACATTAAAATTTATTCAAAAGAAAACTATCGAAAAATAGACACATTTAAAGATTTATTATAAATATAAATACATAAACAAAAAATTTAGTGTATAATTTCACATAAAAAAGATAAAACGATTCTCATCTTCTATTAAATAAAAAATACTTTAGTAATTTTTATTATTGCAATTTATTGAAAATACAAACATTATTGTAAACATGTGATATAACACCCTATTAAATCAAATTTCATAAGAATCATGCTAATATCCTAGAAATCAATGAATTTCAAATTTATGAAGCTCAAAATCAAAAAATTATAATATTATACATTGTTGAATTTGATATTAGTCAACACTATAATACTATAAAATAAAAAATACATTATATATTTAAAAAAAATCAAAATAACTTTATAGAAAAAATTTATAGAAAATAATTTATAGAAAAAAACATTTTCTGGAAATAATTTGCAATTTGTATTGATTTAAATCAAATTTTATTTGAAAATTTTGTCTTATATTTTTGGAGATTTTTAAAAAATCATGTTTGCTGGATGCTAATAATAGGATGAAATATTACAAAAAGATAATTTACAATTAAATTATAAATTATAATAATAAATATTCAATGAAAAATGAATGAAAATAATTTTGAACATTTATTACAATAAATTTTCCTTTATTAATTTCAAAATTATTTTATTGTAGCTTAAGGTGAATCAGATTTATTTTTATGAAAAAAATTTTTGATGATTTTAAAGTATCAAAAAATATAATGTTGAAAAATTATTTATGTATTTTTTTGAATTATACCATAATATGTATTTTTTTGAATTAAATAATTTTTTAAGTATTTAACTAAGATATTATTTTGTAATAGAATTATTGAAGATATCTTGTATAATATTATTATTATAATTAATATAATTATAATTATTATTATTATAATAAATTAATTATTATATTTTAGATTCGAGGAATTATTTGACTTAAACAATTTGTGCCTTTATTTATGTCAATCTATTATGAGATGGTCTGCTGTAAGACTTGATATTTTGGCAATTGCTTCTTCTTCTATTACTACTTTTCTTGTAATTGCACTTAAAAACCAAATATCTCCAGCCCTTGCTGGTTTAGCAATGGCATATGCTATGCAAATGACTGGCATTTTTCAATACACTGTAAGATTAATGGCGGAAATAGAAACTCGTTTTATAAGTGTTGAAAGAATAAGCTATTACTTGAAGGTAAATAAAATGATTACATACATGTATATTTGTTATAACTGATAATTAAATCATATATATGTATATATGTATATAACATATTATAGACTTTACAAAAAGAAGAAATTTCTGAGCAACATCTCATAGATCTTCCAGATCAATGGCCTATTGATGGAGAATTAGAATTTTGTAAAGTCGAATTAAAATACAGAAAAGGTTTACCACCTGCATTAAATAATATTTCATTTATTATTAAACCTGGTGAACATATAGGTAGTAATAAGTTGATAAAATTTACACAAAATTATATGATTTTTTTTTAATGATATAATGAATTTTAGGTATTGTAGGACGAACAGGAGCAGGAAAAAGTTCTTTAATCATTGCTTTATTTCGATTAATTGAAATTTCTGCTGGAAAAATTAAAATTGATGGTATAGATATAGCAAAAATAAAATTAAAGTTATTAAGAACTAAATTATCTATAATTCCTCAGGATCCTGTCTTATTTAATGGAACTATACGGTATATATATAAATATATAAATTAAAAAACAAATATATTAAAAATTTATTTATTTTTAATATTTATAATTATATTATAGATCAAATTTAGATCCTTTTAAACAATTTAGTGATTCTGAAATCTGGAGTGTTTTAGAAAAAACTCAATTGAAAGAAAAAGTACAAGTTATGCCTGGTCAACTGGATGCACCTATTGAAGTTGAAGGAAAAAATTTAAGTGTAGGCGAGCGACAATTATTTTGTCTATCAAGAGCACTTTTGCGTAGTGCCAAAGTATGATATTAATAATAATTCTTTGTATTAATTAATAATAAACTTATTTAATTTAATAATCTATTATTCGATTAGATATTAATATTAGATGAAGCAACAGCTGCTGTTGATCCAGAAACTGAAATTGCTGTACAAAATACAATTCAAAATGAATTTTCAAATACTACAATATTAACCATAGCTCATCGTTTGAAGACTGTTATTTCATGTGATCGCATTATTGTTATGAAGAATGGACAAATAATTGAATTTGATGCACCATCTGTACTTTTATCCAATTCAAACTCTGAATTCTCAAAAATGATGACTTCAGCAGAAAAGAACATAAAAGAAATATAATCAATATATCATTAACAATAGTATTATATTTAATAAGTAAAAACATTAACAAATTAAGAAAATAAAAATATTTTATATATATATTATATGTTATACTAATTCAATATATTAAATAGAATTTTTTTGAAATATAAATATTATATTTATTAATATGTAATGGCTATTTTTATTCAAATATTTTAACATTAAAACAACCAAACCCATTAAAGTGATAGATTTCATATTTTTTATTTTACGATTATTTACATTTTTAGCAAAATTAATATTGTTTTTTGAAATAAAAATATTAGAAATTAGATATTAATATTAATATTAGAAATAATATATATCTACTTATTTTTATGAATTTTTTTTTATTATTTCATTATTTCATTAATTAGAATCATTTATTAGTATGTATAATAGATATTTACTAATTAGTAGTTCTAATATTGAAATAATATACATTATTTCAATATTATGTCTCGAAATAAAAATTTTGTGAAATTAGTTATCATCGATTCACGCGCTTTCATTCATTTGATATATTGATTTGTGTGTAAAGTAACAACACTGCTCATGCTCATTTCGAATTTTTACTATTACTAGAAAACTTGGAACTCAGAACTATATACCAGAACCAAAAAATATTTACCAAAATGCCGCCAATTTGTTATTACTAAGATGTTTATTATATAATTTCAATATGAAACTTGTTTTATATTGTTTTATGTTGAAATGTAATGTATATTAATTGCCATAAAGGCAATTTTCATTATCGCTCAAATTATTAAAAAAAGGTAATAATAATTATTTATATTATTTTTATTAAATATAATAATTATAATAATTAAAAATTATTAATTATATTATAAATCCTTATACATATTTTTAATCAGATTATAATAATTTTGTAATTTTCATTATTATATTATTCGTATTTAATATATATTGTATTTTAATTTTCAATAATATAATAGTTATTTTGTTATTATTTTACAATTGAAAATTATTATTATAAAAAACAATATTCAAATAATTATTATTTATAAAATAAATTAAAGAATTATATTATTATATATCCAATATTCAAATTTCTTTTCATCAATGTATATTGATTTCATATATTAAAATATTTATAACAATTTTATATTAGGCTTCACCATTGCGAACATAATTCCTATTATGATGTTGGGGCGTAAGCAGAGCCTCAAAGGGGAACCTGTCTTGGCTGATTATGGCCCAGAGGAGTCCCTCAATGAGAGCGCTGATATAGAATGGGTAAATAAGGTAATTTGTAAAAATATATTCACTTTTATTTATATGAAAAATTTATCTCTTATTATATAAGTAGCATATTTATTAATTGCTAAGTAATTACTTAATTATTATAGTTATGGGTGAGAAGGCTGATGAGGTCTTGTGCTCTGGTATCTTTAGCTTCTGTTTGCTTGAATACTCCAAAAACTTTTGAAAAAGTTCCACCACTTCAGTATTTTACCTTTATTTGTGACTTAATTATTACATTTTTGTTTACTGCTGAAATGATTGCCAAAATGCATATAAGGGGTATATTGAAGGTAATTCATATAATATTATTACATAACAATTTACATAAACTGACAATCTTTTAGTTACAGAGGGATAAATCTTATTTAAAAGATCATTGGTGCCAATTTGATGGAAGCATGGTCATCTTTCTTTGGTTATCTATAATATTACAAATGTTTGAGATGCTAGGTTTCGCTTTAGAACTTAGTTATGTCTCAATATTACGCGCGCCACGTCCATTAATTATGATACGTTTTTTACGAGTTTTTCTAAAGTTTTCTATGCCAAAAGCTAGAATTAATCAAATTTTCAAGTAAATATTTTAAAAATATAAAAAATTTATTTTAAATTTGATATATTTATATTATTCATAATTTCAGGCGTTCAAGTCAACAGATATATAATGTAACTCTTTTCTTTCTTTTCTTCATGTCTCTTTATGGTCTTTTAGGCGTTCAGTTTTTTGGTGAATTAAAAAATCATTGTGTTCTTAATACTACTACAGATCCAACAAATATAACTATAAATAGTTTAGCCATTCCTGATACTTTTTGTTCTACTGATCCTGAATCAGGATACCAATGTCCAGAGGGAATGACTTGTATGAAACTTCAGTTATCAAAATATATTATGGGTTTCAATGGATTTGATGAATTTGGTAGTAATAAATTTTATATAATATAAAATATTTACTATATATACTATATTCTTTACAAACAATTTACTTTTCAAATAATTTTTATTAAAATATTTTAGATAAATAATTTTATTTTTCAGCTACGAGTATTTTTACAGTCTATCAAGCTGCATCACAAGAAGGATGGGTTTTTATTATGTATCGTGCAATAGATAGTTTACCTGCTTGGCGTGCAGTTCTTTATTTTAGTACAATGATATTTTTCTTAGCATGGCTCGTAAAGAATGTTTTCATAGCAGTAATCACAGAAACTTTTAATGAAATTCGAGTTCAGTTTCAACAAATGTGGGGTGTTAGAGGACATATCAGCAATAACACAGCATCACAAGTTAGTAATAATTTTATATATAATAATTAATTTGTTAATAAAATAATTGAATGTATATAAAAATATACATATATATATATATATATATATATATATATATAATTTTTATTTTTATATATAATCTTTATCATAATCTTTATCATATACAGTTTGTTAATATATTCATGAAATATTTTTAAAAAGACAAAACAATATTTTAAAGGCAAAAACAAACATAAACAAATAAAAATTAATATACAAAAATGTCGGTTGAGATCTACTTATTAAGTTATAATAATATAAATATAATTTAAATTCGTATTAGATAAAACAAACCGAAAATGTACTGCGAAGATGATATAGACAAAATGGTCTTATTTTATTTTCTTTTTATCTAATATAAATTTCAATTATTTATAAGTTAATAAATAATTTTAATTGAATTTTTATAGACAACTTTTATATTTGTATCGATTTTTAAAATTAACTTTTCAAAGATATTTTATATCTTGTATATATATTCTTTTTTAGATATTAACTGGCGATGACAATGGTTGGAAATTAGTAACCTTAGATGAAAATAAACACGGAGGTTTAGCTTCTCCTATATGTCACGCTATTCTCAGGTCTCCTCATTTTCGTATGGTGGTAATGTTTATAATTTTGGCAAATGGTATTACCACTGCGACTATGAGCTTCAAACATGATGAGAAGCCAAGGCATACATATTATGATAATTATTATTATGCTGAGATTGCATTTACAATATTTTTAGATCTGGAAACATTGTTTAAAATCTGGTGTCTCGGATTTCGCAGTTATTATAAGCATTCGATTCATAAATTTGAATTGTTATTAGCAATTGGTACAACCATACATATTATTCCGTTTTTCTATCTTTCTGGATTCACATATTTTCAGGTTTTTATATTCATTCTTATTCAGTTTTAAAATAAATTTAATTATAAATAAAATTAATTGAAAATATACAATTGATAAAAAAAATCAATTAGAAATATATAATAATAGAGAAAATTAATTTGAAGTATAATGATAAATTAATATTTAATAAATTAATATTGTTTTACAATTAGGTTCTTAGAGTAGTTAGACTTATCAAGGCATCACCAATGCTTGAAGATTTTGTATACAAAATATTTGGTCCTGGGAAAAAATTAGGGAGCCTCATTATTTTTACTATGTGTCTATTAGTCATATCATCAAGTATTTCTATGCAATTGTTTTGTTTTCTTCGGAATTTCACAAAATTTGAAACATTTCCAGAGGTAAAGGAAATATAAACAGATTTACAAATAATTAAATTATATTGATAAAGAACTTTTTTAGGCATTTATGTCCATGTTTCAAATCTTAACACAAGAAGCTTGGGTAGATGTTATGGATGAAACAATGTTAAGAACACATGAAACAATGGCTCCTCTTGTTGCTATGTATTTTATTTTATACCATCTTTTTGTTACATTGGTAAAAATATATTTAGATATTTATTTTATAATTTGTTATAATTAAAAAGATAATTAAAAGATAATTTTAATGATTTTTTAAGATTGTGTTAAGTTTATTTGTCGCTGTAATTTTGGATAATCTTGAATTGGATGAAGACATTAAGAAACTGAAACAATTAAAATTCCGTGAACAAAGTGCGGAAATAAAAGAAACTTTACCATTCAGATTACGAATATTTGAGAAATTTCCTGACAGTCCTCAAATGACATGTTTACATAAAGTACCATCAGATTTTAATCTTCCAAAAGTAAGTATTATCCATTATCCATATATATATATGTGTGTGTATTATAAAGACTAAAATATAGATATTTTTTTGTATATATAATTTAGGTTCGTGAAAGTTTCATGAGACAATTTGTATTTGAAATGGAAAATGAAGAAAATGAAGGAGTAAAAAAAATAAATGAAACTTTTGATTCAAAAATGATATATAGAAAACAACGTCCAGTAAAAATTTTAAATAATCCACCTAAAGTAAGAAATGTTGTTACCAGTCTTAAAAAAGCAGCTGTTATTTATATTATAAAGTGAATATTTATAAAACATAATATTTATAATAATTCATAAGATTACAATATATATGCATATATAAATTTTTAGCGATTCCAACAATCAAAGATTATTATTAGGTGATTCTGCTATGATACCAGTACCAGGAAAAGGTCTTCTAAAACCACAAGGCACTGTCAGTAGCGCTAAACAACTTCGTTTTGATCAAAAAAAGTAAAATCTTAAATTTACATAATAGTAATACTTGAAGTAAGGAAAATTAAAAAAATATATTTTTTTATATCAATCAATCTATTCATATAATAAGGTCAATTAGAAGAAGTGTTCGTAGTGGATCGATCAAGCTAAAACAAACATATGAACATTTGATGGAAAATGGTGATATTGGTGGAATAAATAGAGTTAGCTCTTCTCGCAGTAGACCGCATGATTTGGATATTAAACTATTACAAGCTAAACGACAACAAGCCGAAATGCGAAGGTAACATATCGTTTTTTTTCATTGATTTTATTATTTATACTTTTTCTATTCTGCTGCTTATTGTACTTATATAGAAATCAACGCGAAGAAGATTTACGTGAGAATCATCCCTTTTTTGATACACCACTGTTCGCAGTACCGCGTGAGAGTAAATTCCGTAAAATTTGTCAGTCATTTGTTTATGCAAGATATGATACAAATGTGAAAGATCCTTTAACTGGAAAAGAAAGAAAAGTTCAATATAAAAGTTTACAGTAAGTGCTTTTAATATAAATAATGATTGCTTTGATTTATATTTTAGATTATTATTTAAAATTTTAAAAAAAGAGAAAAAAGAGAAATTAATAATAGCTATATATATTTTATAGCAATTTTCTTGGTTTGGTCACATATCTTGATTGGGTAATGATTTTTGCTACCACTATGTCTTGTATTTCTATGATGTTTGAAACACCACGCTATCGAGTAATGGAAATTCCAGCATTACAAATTGCAGAATATGGTTTTGTGATCTTTATGAGTATTGAGTTAGCTCTAAAGATTTTAGCAGATGGACTATTTTTCACACCAAAAGCCTATATTAAAGATGTCGCTTCTGTTTTGGATGTTTTTATTTATGTTGTATGTTGAAAAAAGTCATTTCTGCTATATAATATTTAGTAAATTTAATGCTAATTCAATCGATGTTTAGGTTAGCCTTGTGTTTCTTTGTTGGATGCCGAAAAGCGTACCACCAAATTCAGGTGCACAACTTTTGATGATTTTACGTTGTGTTAGACCATTAAGAATCTTCACTCTTGTACCACACATGAGAAAAGTTGTTTACGAATTATGTAGAGGATTCAAAGAGATTTTGTTAGTAAGTAATTTTAATTAAAAATTCAAATGTTGAGGTGCTTTTTTAATATAATCAAATTTAATTTAATTAATTCTTCAGTAACAAAAATCCACTCTTTTATTTTATTTATATAAACAGATTTATTTCAAAATATTGCAGAGAAGTGATCTAATTTAGATAAAAAATGAATGAAAAATTTTTTAGGTGTCTACTCTATTGATTTTACTGATGTTTATATTTGCGAGTTATGGTGTACAGCTTTATGGGGGTAGATTAGCACGTTGTAATGATCCTACTATTTTGAAACGAGAAGATTGTGTTGGAGTATTTATGAGAAGAGTATTTGTAACAAAAATGAAATTGCAACCAGGCGAAAACGAGAGTTATCCATCTATATTAGTACCACGCGTTTGGTAGGTTTATTGAAAAGAAAATATAAGATATAAATAATAATATAAAAATGCTTCTAAGAAAACATTAAAACTTTTTTAGGGCCAATCCTAAAAGATTTAATTTTGACAATATTGGTGATGCATTAATGGCACTTTTTGAAGTACTTTCTTTTAAAGGATGGCTTGATGTTAGAGATGTTCTTATTAAAGCTCTTGGTCCAGTAAGTAATTAATATTATCTTAAAACATTTTTAAAATAATATTATTCAATGATTTTTTTTTTAGGTTCATGCTATTTATATTCACATTTATATTTTCCTGGGTTGTATGATTGGTTTAACTCTGTTTGTGGGTGTTGTCATTGCTAATTATTCTGAAAATAAAGGAACTGCCTTACTTACAGTTGATCAAAGACGATGGTAAATCTTTAATTAATTCATTTAATGAAATTTTAAACAATATATAAAAATTTTAAACAAATATATATTATGATTTAAATAGGTGTGATTTAAAAAAGCGATTAAAAATTGCACAACCATTACATTTACCACCTAGACCAGATGGAAAGAAATTTAGAGCATTTATCTATGATATCACTCAGAATATCTATTTTAAGAGATTCATTGCAGTTATGGTGCTTATAAACAGTTCTCTTCTATGTGTCTCTGTGAGTTGGATAATTTTTATCCTCTTTGTATAATAATGACATCACACAAAACATTACAACACCATAACATCACTTTGTAATTAATTAAAATTCTTTATATACAAAAAATATAATACTTTTTGTAAAAAGATAGAATTGACTGTTACTTTGAATCATTTGTTCCTTGCCGGCTACCATTAGACCGTGGTAAAAGTAAATCGACATATTTTTTTTCGTTAACAAATATTTTTTTATCTTTTGTCCCTTAAGTGGAGAATCGAGGAAGAACACACGGAAGCACTCGCTACGGTGTCCACGATTCTGACACTCATCTTCCTCGTGGAAGTAATTATGAAAAATATTGCTTTTACACCACGTGGCTATTGGCAGTCCAGAAGAAACAGATATGATTTGCTCGTGACAGTTGTCGGTGTTATTTGGATCATCATTCATTGTACAATGAAGGTAGGTCAATATTATTCAATAATGGCTCAGAGAGAGAAAGAGAGAGAGAGAGAGAGAGAGAATTGTTGTTATTGTTGTTATAATTTATAAATATATAATATATAATATATAATATAATAATATATAATATAATAATTTTTAATGAATATCTTTCTTGCAGAACGATTTGTCGTACGTGATCGGTTTTATGGTTGTGATTCTTAGATTCTTTACAATCACTGGCAAACATACAACTCTCAAAATGTTGATGTTAACAGTTGGAGTATCTGTTTGTAAAAGTTTTTTCATTATATTTGGCATGTTCCTTCTTGTTTTCTTTTATGCACTAGCTGGTACGATTATCTTTGGAACTGTAAAGTATGGTGAAGGTATAGGAAGGTAATGTTATGCATTTTTAAATAACAAAACCAAAAAATTATTTTAATATCAAAACAATTAAATAATGCAAATATTTTTGTCTTAATATAATGTTAAAAGAGACAATTATTATTTAGGCGTGCCAATTTTGAGTCACCTGTAACTGGCGTTGCAATGCTCTTCCGTATTGTCACAGGTGAAGACTGGAATAAAA
Source organism: Apis laboriosa (assembly GCF_014066325.1). NCBI lineage: Eukaryota > Metazoa > Arthropoda > Insecta > Hymenoptera > Apidae > Apis > Apis laboriosa. Next base: position 2,881,891 of record NW_025220694.1, on the reverse strand, counting down.
TAATGCATGATTGTATGATACAACCACCGTATTGTACTCCTGCTGCTAATTATTGGGAAACTGATTGCGGCAACTTTCATGCTTCTTTAATATATTTTTGTACTTTCTATGTCATTATTACTTATATCGTTTTAAATCTTCTAGTTGGTAAGTATTAATTGATTGTTTCAAATGTATATATTGATTATTTTAGAATAAAATCTAAGAACTAATTTTCCATAATAGCTATTATTATGGAAAACTTTTCTTTATTTTATTCAAATGAAGAAGATGCTTTATTATCTTATGCTGATATTAGAAACTTTCAAAATACTTGGAATGTTGTTGACAATCATCAAAAGGGTTTTATACCTGTGAAACGGGTACGTTTATAAGAGAAATTGTTATATGTTTAATAAACTATTATAAATTGGCTAGAAATAATGATATATTAGTTTGTTTTAGGTGAAGTTTATTTTACGATTATTAAAAGGTAGATTAGAGACTGATCCACAGAAGGATCGTCTTCTTTTTAAACATATGTGTTATGAACTAGAAAAGTTGAATAATGGGGAAGATGTTACTTTTCATGATGTTATCAAGTAAATTTTTTGATAAATAAATATATATTATTTTTTTTAACTATTTCTATTAATAAAAAATATTTTTCTTCAGTATGTTATCCTATCGTTCAGTTGATATTCGAAAAGCTCTTCAGCTTGAAGAATTATTGGCGAGGGAAGAATTTGAATATATTATTGAAGAAGAAGTTGCTAAACAAACAATCAGAAATTGGCTAGAAGGTTGTCTAAAAAAAATTCGTGCAAGTGGGGTAAGTTTAGAGAAAAATAGTTTGAAGAAAATAAAATACTAAATAAAATGAATTATTTAATTGACACATTGTAGAAACAACAAAATAGTCTTGTAGCAGGTCTCCGCGCTAATACCGAACAGGTTCAGCAGCAAGAACATGTAGAAGAGAAAGGAAAAGAAACTGTCAAAGAAGAAGAAATTGAAACAAAAGTAAATTTTTATATTATTTGTTATATGATATTAAAAAATATACAATACAATTTTTGTATTTTTTATCTATTATTTTTACTAATATTTATTATTAAATAGGATACTGATGGAACTAGACATAAAACAAAAAAACCAGTCGTTCTTCCAAGATCTGATAGCATAGGTAGTGGATCAGGAAGAAAGTATTTAACTCCAACATTATCAGATCCTGCTTCAATTAGATGTGAAAAAGATAAAAATGCGGTACCAAAGAAAAAAAATAATAGACCTCCACGTAAATATATTTTTGCATTATTATATATTTATATCTTTTTATTTTGCTTTTGTCCAACATAAGCTTTTTATTTAAAGCGATGCCGAAAAATAATTTGCCACATCTCACAGAGAACACTGAGCAAAGCAGACAACAGCGGGAAACAATCAATGCAAAAGCAATCATATCAAAATCTTCCAATATTATATTAGAAGTTCGAGAATGGTGGAAGGAACAGTTAGCATATAGCAGTGAATCCAGTGAAGATGAAGTTTAAATATTCATTTGTATTTTTCATGAGTATAAATTAAAAATATAAAATAACGTAATAAATAAAGCATATGTTTTAATATTTTTAATGATCACATAAAATTTGTACTTTACGTTATTTCTGTTTCATTCTTTTTTTTGTGTATAAATGCAAAAATTTGGTAAATAAGGAAAAAAATATATATTCAAAGTACTAATATATAATGTTAAAAGTAAACCATTAATATTTACAATGGAGAAAAGAAAAGATACAATTTATCTAATTTAATTAAAAGTTTTAAAATAGAGTTATTTTTTTAATCTTATTTTCTATATTATTGTTTATAAAAAAAAATATATTTAAAAAGATGATTTATATATTTATTTTAATCATTATTTTTAGATACTGAAATTTTGCAATACTTTATTGAAATGATAAAACAAATATTATTATTATTATTATTAATATTAATATTAATATTATTATATATTAATATTATAAATAATATTATATATAGTTATGTAATAATATATATAATTATATATATATAGTTATATTAATAATATTATTATTATTATTATATGAGAATTATATTTATATTCATATTGTAGAGAAAATTATATTTAGTAATTTTTGTTCTTAATTTTGTAATATATTATTTGACATTTTTTTTTTAATTTAAGTTTAATTTTTTCCTCCCTACATTTCAATTTGTTATTACAAATATAAAATTTCATAAAATGATTTTTAAATTATAATATTGTGATTATGATTTTGTTTTATAATGATTAAGTAGATTATAATGTATTTTTTATATATATAATTATATATATTTTATATATTATATATTTTATATATATAATTATATAATTTTATATAATTTTCTTATATATATATATTTATATTAGTTATTGATATTAAAATATGAAATTTATACAGAATTAAATATAGTAGATTTTATATAATAAAAAAATATTAAATATTAAACCATGAAATCATTTTAATTATAATTAATGAAATTAATGTTATTAAAAACGAAAAAAAAGTGAATATGAATATATAATATATATAAATAAAAGATAATTAAACACGAAATTTATTTTTAATATTATTATATCATATGAAGATTTATATTATATAGAGAATAGTTGATTATAAATTGATTAATATTAGTGATTTCTTATTACAATTCATAGAAAATAGAATATATTCATAAAAAGTACTCCATAATCTACGATATAAATGAAACCAAGAAGATAACTAATTTTATAGTTCAAATATAAAAATTAAGAATAAAAAATTGAAGATATTATTCTTGAACAAAAATTGTATTTAAAAATTAATCAAGTACAATATATATCTATATAATATATACATTTGATTAATAATTGATATTAAGGATTTTTATATTAAAATATTATCAATATTTAATATTTTCAAGATATGGAAAATACTAAATATAATAAAATGGTAATAATGAAATAAATATTAGTATTAAATTATGAATATATATAAGTATATATTCATAATAAGTATATATAAGTATAGTTGCTCTATTAATATTAATTGAATTTAATTTCTTATTTGTTTAATCTAGCTACAATCTTTAATTAATATATTTAAAATGTTCATATATATGAAGTTCTTCAAATTATAAAATCATCAATTAATAAATAACAAATTAAATTCAACTAAAGCAATTATTTTAATTGAAATTATTATTTTTATCTATTATATTTAATGTTTTTTGTACATCTTAAAAACATGTTAATAGATTAATAAACATACCCAGATATTTTATTTTATATAAAAATATTTATAATGACGATCTATAGTGAAGTCTAAATACCAATCAATTCAAATGCATATGTAAATAATATTTGATTGATTTTTAATTATGTTTTCTCGAAAATGATATTTTCGTAAATAAAATGATTTCGTTCTTCGTAATTATGATTTCATTCAAACATATTTTTTTGTACCCATTGTACCCCCATTGTACCATAAATTACAAATATATAATTTTTATATAATAAAATACAACAATTTGGTACATTTAATGGTAAATCATTTAATTATACAAATTCTAAAATGAAATGAATATAATAATTTTATAATAAAATATTATAATCGTACGAAATTAAATATCAAATAATAAGATTATTTTCTGATAATTAATTTATTTAATAATTAATAATACTAAGATAATATATTCAAAATTATAAAAATTGTGAAAACAGCTATAAGAATAATTATGTAAAAATAATGATATTACAAATTTTTTAATATCATTAAAAACTTTTTTTAAAATGCAGATAGAATAAATTATGTGTAAAAAATATGTAAAAAAAAATTTAAAAATATAAAACATATTTACAAAAAACAATTTACAAAACATTGTAATGAATATTGATCACTATTTTTAATTGTAAATATATACATATATATATATATATATATATATATATATATATGTGTAGTATATATATATAATGTAGTATAATGTAGTAAAATAGTAATGTACACAATATAGCTGTTTTATTTTGGGTGAAAATAAACATCAAATATTATTTTTATAAATGAATGAAATTTTTCTGAATGAAATATTCATAATATATACTTATGATATAAATAAAAATTTTAAAAGTATAATTTAATTGAAATATAGATATTTATTAAAACATTTTTATAATGAATTATTTTTACAATTTTGTAAAAAATATAAAATATATCTTACATAAGAAAAATATTATCATCTGCAACCATAATTTGATTTGCATCAGACATTTTATTAATTGCAGCAGTAATTTCATTAGATGTAAATTCTTGACTTTGTTGATTATTTATATATTCGCGTACTCTAGATAATGGAAGTGATTGTGCTCTTTGTTGTTGAAATAATTTATAAAGAAGTGTTCTAAAAACTTTTAATCTAAAATTACAGAATATATATATAATATTGAGATATTTTTTGAAAATAATAAAAGATTAAAAATAATTTAAACATACCTTTCTTCATTAATGACAATAAAAGTTTCTGGTAATATAGTACAATCAAAATCAGGTGCTGATGATTGATTTGAACTTGAATCAGTTGTTTTCATTTGTGATCTAGTAACTTTTTTTGCAGCTTCATCAATATAACTATCATCATCGCTTTCAAAATTATATGGATCTTGATCTTGTAAAGTTTCTTTCGCTTTTTTTACACGTTTTTTCTTTTTTTCATTTTGATTTTCTCCATCCATACTTTCTTCACTGTCATTTCGTCTTCGTTTCTTCTTTTCTTTTTCTAATACTCGTTTAAAATAGGCAAATTCTACCAATTCTATCGCTGCATGTGCATCTTCTGCAGTAACATTTTTTGATAAACGAGCTTTTGCATGTGCAGTAGATAATCGAATCAGTGTTTCTAAAGTACGAGCTGTTACAGGTTGAGTCTAATAATAAATAATAAAAAATTAATGAAATAATGAATAAATGAAAATTTCTATTAAATAATAATATAATAAATAAAAAAAACGTAAGATAAGAAAAATAATAAGAATAATAAGAAAAATTATTTACTCTTGCTGTATCAGAATCTATTGATTCTTCTGATCGTAATTTTGAATATTCAGCAGCAATGACTTCACTAGCTTCTTCTGTGAGCTTTGGTTTCATACAACGAGCTATATGAATATATTTTCTCATAAAGTTTATGGTTAAAATTTGATCACTAGAAATACATTATTATTATACAAAGAATTATATTGTTATAAATTTAAATTTACAAATAGAAATCATTATATATATTAATTATATTATGTATATTAAATATACCTCCTAGATTGCAATAATCCATGCAATAAGGGATCATATTTCTGATAAATTTGAGTCTCTGTTTCTTCAAAAAGAATTTGATCTGGATTTTTTGTAGTTAATATATCTATTTTACTACTTAGAGATAATGCTTCTCCATCCTGTTCTTTTGAATTTCTATATCTATGCATTCTAACAACATGTTCACTGATCATTTGATCTTGTTCAGAATCTACAATATCTAACATGACAAATAATAAGTCAAAACGAGAAAGTAATGAATCTTGAAGACCAATATTTTCCATCGGTGTTTTATACTGATCATACTAAAAGAAAATATTAATATAAACAAAAATATGTTATTGTACATTTAACTTTTTAATTAATATAACATTTACTCTTCCATAAACTGGATTTGCAGCTGCCAATACTGAACATCGTGCATTTAAGCTAGCGTGTATTCCTGCTTTAGCAATTGTTACTTTTCCTTGTTCCATTACTTCATGAATAGCTGTTCTGTCAATATCTGACATTTTATCAAACTCATCTATACAAATAATTCCGCGATCTGCTAATACCATAGCTCCAGCTTCAAGTCGACGCTCTCCTGTCTCATTATCTATAGTAACAGCAGCTGTTAAACCCACACCAGATGATCCTCTACCAGTAGTTGGTATTGCTCTTGGAGCAGTACATAAAACATAACGCAAAAGTTGTGATTTTGCAACAGATGGGTCACCAATAAGCAGAACGTTAATGTCTCTACAAATTTAATTAGTAATTCAGATTAATTACATTTCAATTTCTTTAAATAAAATTTATTATAGAGAATGTTAATATATTTGTAAGATTTTGGAGGAAAAGGGAGATAAATGTTAAAACAAATACAAAAGTTAATATAATATCAATTGAGATTTACTTATTAAATATATATATTAAATTTATTAAATAATAATTATTTAAAATTTACGTTAAAACGAATCGCGAATCGAAATGGAGATAGAATAAAATAGTTCTATTCTTATTTATTATTATTTCATTATTTTTCGCTTTGCTTCATTTAATGTGAATTCAAATTACTAATAATTTAATAAATAAGATTTTTATTATCAACGTTTCGTTTTGATCTTTATAATAAATCTTTCAAAAATATCTCGTGAATATATTAATATTCTATATTATATATAATTTAAAATATTTTACCCTCTTAATCTTGTACCATTAGGTAATAATTTCTCAACACCACCAAGTAATAAACATAAAATTGCTTTTTTTACATAATCATGTCCATGAATAGAAGGTGCTAGTGATGTACTAAGTAACTCAAAAATATTTTTACATGGATTATTTCTTGCAAGTTTTTTACACATGGCAACATCATCATGTGAAATAGATAGATTAGCTTCTTTGCTTAATTGCATAATATTGTTAGCAATTAAAATCGTTCTACAAAAAATAGTTTTATATTTATATATTTCAATATTATTTTAAAAATTTATTATAATATATCAAATGCATTTATTATATTATATAATATCAATATAATCAATATACTTAAAAGTTCCTGTTGTATATCCTCCTTGTTTACCAGGTAAACATCTGAAACTTCCAACAATCTGAACTCTATCTCCAGGTTTACAGAGATCTACTAAATCATTATCGCATATTACATCTATGCTTCTTGGTAATTGACCAGTTGGTGCTTTCTCTGGCATTTCTTGAATAGTCAATGTTTGATGATCTTTATATGTAGAAAGACCAAATTCTGTTTCTAATGGATTACCATCTTCATCCTATATTTAAAAAATGTAGAAATATATGCGAAATATATTTTTTTTACTTTTAAATTATACATAAATTATATATAAAAAATATATAAATCAGAAATTACTGTAGTTGGGTACACAGCAGATTGTGGAAATGCTTCAAAAGATGTAAAATCAGAATAAGTTCTTTCCATTACTGTTTTTGTGACACTACAATAATGGACACTTCTTACAACCTTTGGGCGTACCAAGGAACCTTATAAAATTTAAAAAAATCTAATTTCAAAATCAAAATAATAAAATTCATACATAAAATTCATATAAAGAATTTTAACTTACATTTTGTGACTATACCTTCTACACATACTAAGTTACCTAAAAAATTTGATGTAAGAGTTCTTGGTGTAACATGTTTGTTTCCAAAGCTTCCTTCAAATGCTATAAAAAGATCTTCTTTCACATAATTTGCATCAATGTTTGTGACAAATTGTTTCAATGCATTTTGAAAAGCTTGATGTTCTTCGAAAGAATTATTTAATAGACTATAAAATAAATTGAAATGTTTTATGAAAATATATATATCCTTATTATAAAGATAATATAATTAAGATATATCTAAAAAAAAATAAAAACTAAAAATGAATAAATTAAATGTAAAATACTTTGCTGCACGAGCAGGATTTTTTTTTCGTAAATCGTTAACATTTACATATAATCTGCGATTGCCTTCTTCAATCATATTTTTGACAAGTGTAGTATATATGCCTTGGTCCTCCTAAGCAATGATAAAAATGTAAAAAAAATAATTTTATATTATTACATGCACATGTAATAATTATGTTATTACTAATATTACTAATATAAATTTACATACCATGTCATCTAAAAAATCTACATATTCTCTTTGTATTTCTTCCAATCTTTGATCTCGATCAATAATATCCATTGTTATATTAATTTTATTATTTTAATATCTAAAAATATTTAACAAATACAAAATTTAAGATATATACTATCTGGCAAATAACGCGTTTTCATAACAGTTTACGCGGGAATGCAAGAACTATGTCATTTTTAAATCGATATATTTTAAAAAATCGATGTTTTCATATTTTGATACAAATTTGTATACTTTCTGGCAAATGTCAGTATAAATTCTAAAATTGTAATTATATTTAAAATTATTCAATTATTTCATTAAAAAGTTCATAGTTTAATAAAAAGTTTAATAAAAAAAGAAAAAAAAGTAATCGAATTTTGCACGAGAGAATAAATACACTTTTTGGAAAAGATACATTTTAACCTAAACTGTTGCATAATATATTGCAGAAAAACTATCATTATGTATCATATAATAGAATATATTATAGAATATCTTCAAATAGTCGGTTTTAGATATTAAACATAAAAATTGATATATAATAATGTTAATTGAAACTTATTTTTCAAATTATGAATTATTTAATTTTGTATTGGAAATATTTATATATAAATAATTATTAATCATCAAGATTTATAAGGAATATAATAGTATTTAATAATGTAATTAGTAATTAATGTAGAATTAAATATGATCTTTATTGATTTCAATGAAATTTAATAAGATAATAATTTTATACGTGAAATAAACAACATGAAAAAATACTTTTAATTGTAGATATTTAACAAATTATAAAGAAAATATTAAAATTTGAGAAAAATCTAAAATTATTTTTTTAATATGTATCAAAAAAATGACTAGGTTATCAATGAAATAGTCCAAAAAATTAATACATTAGCAATTTTTTTTCAATACATTAAGAATATTAAATAATATTGAAAGTAAAAAATTTATTTTAATTCTTAATATATTGAAACTATTTAAATAGAAAATACTTCATTATATATTAATAAATAAAATAAAGAACCATTAAAATATTGAAATCTTTGTATTTTTTCTTTTTAATCTTTGTGCAGAAATATAATTATTCACATAATATTTTCTAAATAAATTGTAGAGATATATACTTCAAGATCACTTAATATATAAACAATATTCAAAAATTGAAGTAAATGATGTTTGCTGGCAGAATTTATATGTGCTATTAAATTACAATTTTATATTTATATTATATATGTACAAAAATTAAAAATTAGTTTTTTATTTTCATTACATTTTTCATTTTTATCTACTTTTGTTATTAAAGTTAAAAGTTTTAAGTATAAGATTTTTATTGTTTTTTTAATTTTATATTACGTATTTTGATTGATTAAAAGCAGCTTATACTATTATAATTAATACTAATACAATTTGAAAAATCAATGTGATTTTTTTTTTGTTTTCAATATTTCAATCTTTTATATTAAATACATAAATGATCACATTATATACATAGGATTGTATACATTGTATTTCCTGATGCTTAATGTGTATAATTTAGATTGAAATATTATTAGACGAAAATATTTTGAGCATAATTGGTATTTTTCTTATAATTTAATGTCATCCAATTTGTTTTTCATGAATTCCATTTTCTTGCAGTTTTAGTGGTTTTATTACATCAATTTCACTTAGTTGTTCTATATCTAATTGTTGCTTTTTTATTTTCTTCGATTTCCTAAAATTATATAAGTTATATAAGTTATTAATTTTATGAAATCAGAACAAAAAGTCATATATTCACATACATTCCGAATAATTCGCCATCTTGTATAGATTCTGGAAGCTTTTTATTTAATGTTTCTGGAAGGAGTAACGACATCGTTCCACCAAAAAGTACACATGATCCGAAAATAACAAATGGTAAAGGCATCCAGATTTCAGACTGTAATAATACAATTGTAATAAATATATTCAAAATAATTAATTATCAAATTAATTAAAAAATTAATTAAAAATCAAAATTATAAATTACCAAGTGAATGACATATGGAGCAATTACACCACCAATTCGTGCAAAAGTTGAACTTGCTCCAAGACCAACATTTCGAATAACCGTAGGAAATTGTTCAGCAGTAAAAACATAAATAGCGCCATATGACGATGTAATCGTGAGTTTACCGATCATTGCTAAACATACTATAAGCCATTGAGAATCTGAAAATATTCATAAATTAATAATATAATCAATGATAATTTTATTATTAATACATTTAATAATATATGAGACATGAATATAAAGGTTGTAAATAAATTTATAAAAATTTTTATTTAAATTTATATTATTACTTTTTTTTCAATATATTCTTCTTTAACACATATTTACATAATTTAATATTATTTCCATTGTTTAAAATAATATTTAAGTTTTTCTTTCAAAATATTTTTGCTGTTTTTTTATTGTTTCCCATAAATAGATTTATTATTATTTTTATTATATTATTATTTATATTATTATATATAATTCACAATTCAAGTATTTACTTAAGATTTAAATCAAATAAGTATCTAAATATTCAATTTAATTGAATACTTGAATTTAAATTTAGTAGATATTACATTCAAATAAAATAACTCAAAATTTTTATAACCATAGATGATAATCAGATAGATGAAATTATATCCATAGATATACAGAAAAAGAAGTTCTATGGGATGAAATTATAAAAATAGGATGAATAATCAATAGTGTTAAAAAATATGAGGTTCTTCTTATAAGAAATAATAAATAAATTCACATGTTGTATGAACTAGTGAATTTATTATTTTGAGTTGAGAATTTATTAATTTTCTTTTGATCTCATGCAATCATTTAAGAATGTAATATTCTATATTAATTGTAGTATTTTTTTCCATATATTGCTTTATAATAATAAACATAATATGTTTTGAGGCTCATAATGTTTTATGAAATAAAATAAATAAAGTAAAAAATATAAACTCAGGTTTGATGACAAATGATTTTGTCATTAATTGTGAATGTAAATGGCACACAGGGTTATGAATTAAAATATAAAACAAAAAATAAAGAAATTAAAAATAAAAATTAAAAATAAAGAAATGTATTTAACTTGTTTGATCTTTACTTCTTTATTATATCTTTATTATATCTTCATCTTTTTTATTTAATTATGAGATTATATTTATAAACTTTCATTCATCATCAGATATTATTATATGATATCTGATGATGTTATTATATGATAAAATCTAGATTTTCAATCATCCAATAAAAATAATATAGAATAATTTTTATATAAAGTTTCTATATATTTAAATCAAAATATTCATAAAATTTTATAAAATTTAAATATTAAATTTATACATTTTCTTTTCTAATAATTAGTTATTCATTGAATGTTCAAATAGTTTTCTTTTATAATCAATGCAAAATCATATACATATTAAATAATTTTGTATGCAAAAGATCAATCAAAAACCATCTTTTATATTTTTTTTAATCTATGTTTTGATTATTCTTTCTTAATTGATTAATTGTCCTTTTAAAAGATTTTTAGACTTATTAAGTTTGCACAGATCATAAGTTTCTATAAAATTAATATATATTTTAATGTATATAAATGAAAAATATTATATCATGTTATATAATTGTGAAATTTAATCAACATTATCAGTTATTATGATTCAATAGAAGAAAATTGCGGGTTGTTCCATACAAAAAAAAATAAAAAATATTCTACAAATATTTTCTACATCTCGTAATAATATTTATCGAAAACAAAAATAATAAAATATAATTTTTTTTTACTAACCAACAGGTACAAGCAAAATACCAAGTAGTGAAAGTCCAGATACCAGCATACATCCGCATAAGATGATTTTTCTACCCCAACGGTTTAATGTGAAGATTAAAAACGTATACGCAGGTATTTCAACAAGTCCGGAAATAACGAAATTAACATAATCATTACCACCAAGATTAGACACATGCCAAGATAGTCCATAATATGTACCACTATTTACAAGCCTAAAAATAAAAAAAATGATTTTCTTTATGAATAAATATAAACAATTATAATAAGAATTGCAAAAAGAATTGAAATAAAAATTACCAATTAAAGAATAGCAGAATACTTTTTCGTCTTAAATTTGGATAACGAAAAAGATCAAATAATGATGGTTTCTTAAAATCTGGTGCACTTTCTTCACTATTATTATTAAGAAGCGTATCTAGAGCTTCACTTTGCATTTCTACGCCATTTTCTGAAGAGGCTCGTTGAAGAAGATCTTTTGCTTCTTGAATTCGACCTTTCGTTAATAACCAACGAGCGGATTCAGGAATGAACCTTGAATAAAATTAAGAAAAAAGTATTTAAAAAAAATATAATTTTATTTAATAATTTAAATAAGAGAATATCTTACCACCAGTAAAAAAGAAATGCAATACTAGGTACAGTGATAGCGACTTGTAGCATTCTCCAATCAGTTATAAAATATGCGAAACCAGCAGTTAGAATATATCCAGTTGTGAAGAATAATTGACAGCCAACTCCAGCTACCAAACGCTTCCTTGGACCTACCATTTCCAAGGCTGAAAGGCAACGTTGTCGTTCTCATTGTCAGTATTATAACACTATAATATTAAATGACACCAGTAAAGAATGCATAGGATTCATTTAGTATAAAGATTTATAAATTTACCTATTACGTAGGCTACCAAAAAAACTCCACTAGTAGTCGAGCCTACTATTAACCTGAAGATTACATAGGAAATAAACTCGGGTGAAATTGCGACTAGTATACCACCAACTAACTGTATAACTAAAGACAGGAAAAAAATTGGTCTACGTCCAAATTTATCAGACAAAGCACCAAAAATCATCGAGCCAAGCATAACTCCTACCATGAATAACGAATCCCCCGTAGCTCTTAACCATGCCTTGTCGCAAATTAAATTCCACTGAAAAAATAAAAAAAAAGTTTCTTATTATTTCTAAAAATAATATTCTATTTAATTAATGATTAATTAAATTAATGATTAATGAATGAAAATTTTATAAAAAAAATTTTAGATTTGAAATTTTAATAATAATTTAGATTTATTGCTTTTAATAAAAAATAAATATCAAATATATGTATTTACCTCAGAGGTAGTGGTACTTTTATATTTGCTTCTATCATAGACATATGCCTCGCATGGCTTCAATTCTTGAATGTTAACAGTATTTGAGATGAATGATTTTTGGTTAAATGAATCATCTGTATTGACATGTCTATTAATCATTGTCTCATTAAAAATATTAAAAATATCCAATCTGTAACATTGTAATAATTCTTGATCGTAATCTAACGGATAACTCGCATTCATCACATATGAAGATAAAAAATATGTGGCATTCTCCAAATTTTCATGTGGTAACAAACATCTAAAATGAAAATTTAATATATTTATAAAAATATAATCTATTATACAATACTTACTCAATTTATAAAAATATTTTATTTGAATTGATAGATAGATTTAATTCTCACCGGGCATTCATTTTCGCACTCAAAAAGACACCAGCGATTTTATGAAAAGCGCAAGATATTGCTGGTAAACAAAGCAACAAGTAAATTCTGCGCTGATAGTGGCCGAATTCTCCCATTTGAAGTATAACATCGTCATATGCCATTTTTCTTTGATATTTCTAATTCTTTTTCGTTTGCGTCTCCAAATCCCCGTAGCTTTTCTATTCGGGGAATTGCTCCTAAAGCAATTTTTTTCTCTCGCTGAATCCGTTTCGCCGGAAATAATAATTTCTTGTCGTAAAGAGATTTTCAAACTTATTGTGTCGATAAATCAATTCAAATATTTAATTTCTAATTTGAAAATTTCTTTCTTATCTCCTTTTAAAAAATGACTTTTTATTTTTTTTAAAAACTTTGTCTTTTTTTTTCTTTTTTTTTATTTAAAATTTTAATTTTCTTAAATATCTTCAATTCATAACAAGTTAAAAGTTTGCGAATACTATATCATTTTTATTCAATAAAAATTAAAATTTATTATTATCGATAAAATAGTAATATTTTTTAAAAATAGTAATACTTTTTAATTTTATTTAATAAGATTATTTGAATGCTATAAGCATTCAAATGTTGAGTTGAATGATTTTAATAGTTTCAGATGATCTGAAGAATCTAGCAGTTGATGATTGATTCAGATTGATGTACGTGGATTTTCTTCTTTCACTGAAATTCAGAAATTCAATAGATTCATTCTCCAAATCAATCTCAATATAAACTTAAATAAAATTTAATATGGATATTATTAATTGATTATTTATAATTATTTTTTAATTAATATAATATATATATATATATATTAATTAATATTAATTAAGTAATATAGTTCAAAATTAATTTGATATTTAAGAACATAAGAATTTTATTTATTTTATATTTAGTTGATATTTGTGTATGTAAATAAATAATAAAATAAGTTTAAAAAAATAATATGAATTATTTATTACATTTTAAAGTTTGTTTAATTATAATTTTTTAATAATTTAAAAATGATTATTTTTTATTTGTAGTATAAAAAAAATAATATAAAAGTTAAGATCAAAACATATAATAGATGCTATAATTATTATGATAGGATGTAATTGTTTTAAAATGAAGGAATGCAAATTGATTTAATAACAAGTTTTTCATTCTCAAAGCATTAAGTTGATTTTAACGATAATAACAAAGTATATTATGAATCATCAGAATCAACTTCATGATATGAACATCTTATTCAGATAGAATGTCTTATAATTACTACATGATATGATAAATATTGTGATGTGAAATATGTGAATCATTAATAATTCAACAGATTTAATACTCACTTACTCAATTTTAATATTTGTATCTAATCTAAATTACAGAATGTCATCGAATATAAATTTAATCAAAGCATTCACGATAATATATATATATGTATATACATAGATAAATAGATCTCTATTTATTATAGATATATATTATATATATTATTGAGATTATAATATATAAATACATATTATTATACATAATAGAAATTATAATACATAAATATTGAGATTATAATGAATAATTTATCGGATAAAAATAATATAAGATAGTATATGTCAAATCAGATAGACAAGAATGTTTAAAAGTTGATTTTTAAAAAAGATTGATATGATGTAATATATAATAAATAAATTGATATTTATGAAATGAAAAGAATTTGCTGTGCTAAATATATATACAGGATGTTCCAAAAATGTAAGAACATGCATTAACTCTTGAATTAATTTCAAACAACATTTACTTTTGCAAAAATTTTCCTTACTTTATTAATAAAAAATACTGACTAATTAAATCGCGACAATAATGTTGGCTATATACCGTTAATCAAATACAATCAAATTCAAGCAACATATGTTGAAAAAATTAAGTGTTAAATATAATAAATATTTTTTGATCGATAAAAAATTATATTAAATTATCACAAACAATAAATAAACTATAATATAGTATATTCAACTTTAATGCTATATATTGCTTAGACTTATTCGTACTCGAATGGATTTATTAGTGCTCGTATGCAATAATATCAATTAGATTATGCACTTCATGATTATATTATTTATTATTTTCATAATAACTTTTTTAATAACTCGTTAATAAAACCATAATGAAAATTTTTCTAAAAGAAAATATTAGTTGAAATTATCTCAGGTTCAATCTTCAATTTTCAGTTAATTGATATTTCCATATTTTTGGGACATTGAGTTTCTATAAATTCATTTTAAATTTTCTTCTAAAATATATATTTTATATAAATTATATTTTATATAAAATGCGAGAAAAAAGTAATGAATCTAGAGAAAAATATAAAATAAAAATACAAATAATGATATCTAAGACTGCAAATTTGTTATTTTTTTTTAAAGTAATCTTAGAAGAATTTTATACAATGTTTAGATTAGTTAATTATTTTAAAAAAATTTTTATATAATATTTATGGTATAACTGCTGGTATAATATTTATGATATATATGCCAATTTTAAAAGTTTTAAAAAATTTAAAAATCTGTTTGAATTATAATAATTGTTTTTTTATACTTAATTGGATATTAAGATTGGAATCATTTTTCAATTTTAATTTTAATTATAGGATCAAAAAATATCTATTAAATATAATCGAAAGAGATGATTAAATATAGAACTTTCTTTTTTTATCTAAAAATTATTATTGATGTGTATGTACAGATTCATTGTATACAACAATTGCCATCGAATCTGTACATCAGTAACGATAACAAATTGAAAGGTAAACGATTCTAATCTGATCTTGACATTTAATAAAGTGACAACAAAGATAACTAAACATAATTTAAACAAAACGATTTTTAAAATTTTTCAAACAATTAAATAATCGAATTGAATTTTTATTGAATTCTTTGAAAGTATTCTGAAAAAATAAAAAATTTATAATTTTATATATTGTTATTTTTTTAATTTATTATTTATTATTTTTTTACTATTTTATATGTAAGCATGTAAATAAATTTGCTAAAATACAAAATTTCATAATTTATTTAAAAAGATAATTTGTAAATTATTTTGAATTTTTAATAACTAATATATTATATATGTTTTATAATAACAAGTTTAATTTATACATTATTTTTTAATAATAAAATTACATTGTTATATCTTTTAATATAAATTTTATAAATATTTAACAATAATAATATTTCAATATTTACCAATAATAATTTTAAAAAAAAAAATTGACTAACAACTGCAATAATAAGCGGATATATTTAAAAAAATATATCTTATATTATATTCAAAGAAAACAATTTCCATCAAGGCTGATTACCGCTCAAAAGAAGTTTTTTATAAATTTAAAAATTTCAACTTGATTTCCATTTCATAGATTTAATTAAAAAAACATTTTTAAAATAATTATTATATTATTCATTATATATTTACCATATATTTTTGTTTTGCATTAAAACTGTAAGAAAATATAAAATTGAAAATAAATATACTTTATAAAAGAGATTAAATATATAGTAAAAAATTTAAATATTTATATTAATGAGTAAATATAATATAAATTTATTAGGATTATAAACATGTGCAATATTATTTAAATTTCCTAAAGAAAATATTTTATATACATGCTGTTACATTTTGAAAAATAGTTACCTATTTTTTACATTTATTAATGGAATATATGAATCAGACATACATTACATTAAGCTATAATTTTTTATATAATTAACAAATCATTTAAAAAATTTTTTATTTAAAAAATTTTATAATTTTATAGTTTCTATAATATAAGCATTCCATAATATATTATATATATATATTATTCTATAACATAATTATTTTGATTTAAATTAAATTTTTAACTGAAAATTTTTTAAATTAATTTTAATTTTATCTTAAATTTTATAACTTAAATTAATAATTGAATAATTTTTAGTTTTTTTTCAAAAAGCAATATAAAACTACTAAAACTTTTCATTAATGATATGAATTTTATCTTGTATCATTTATTCTATCCTAATTGAAATGTATTTAAATAAATACAAAATTGTATGATTTCATTAATTATCTTCCTAATTATCTTTATAAAAATCTTTTTTAAAATATTTTCATTAAATTATATTTCAAATTTTATATTTTTTATAAAATCACTACAAAATAAATTCTTTTTTAAATTCAAAACTATATCTTCTCATTTATAAAATCTCAAGAAAGTATCAATGATCTATACATAATATATACATTTATACTATACAATTCTATAATGTGGTTTTATGGGTCACATTATAATATTCTAGTTACATTTCGATAACTACAAAAATCGTACGTGTTTCATTCTCCATAATATATTCACTGATATTGAAAGTTATTACACATTTCTTAGAAAAATTCAGCAGATTAACAAACAAAAATTCAACAGAATACGAAACAATCTTGCACGCACTAAAGCCGAATGACGACTGACGGCGCTTTAGCCGATGATACACAGGAACTCAAGTAAATAAGTATATGACCCTCGGAGATATAACAGTGGCGCCGCAACTACCATCATTTATTAATCGAACCTACCCTTCATATCTTCGATTTTCATGATCAATCGCGATTACCATTCCTTGAGATTCTTATCTATCTTCAAAACCGTTATGGTCATTCAATTCAAATGATTATTTAAATATTGATCTATTACAATTATAAAATAAATAAAAAACTTTTAATCGTTGATATTTTTTTGTTTTTTTATTTAAAAAAATATTTGTGTTCAATTTTTTTTTCTTTTAATTATAATAGATTTTATATCTGATTTTTCTAGTATTTTTAAATTCATTATTATGGATACTTTAAACTTTCGATTTTTAATTATATATACTTTATACCTTCTGCTTTCTTTTAATTCATATTAGTATCAAAAAAATAGATTTTCATTAGTATTTAAAAATGCTTGTTTTTATTTAAAATTTTTTTATTTAATATATTATTTAATATATTATTTAATATATTATTTATAATTTACTAAAAATTTAAAAATAAATTATTAAATATCTAAATTTTTTACTAAAGATTCTTACTTATAATTTTCTATCTCATTTTTTGAATTTAATTTTAATGAAGAATCATCAAACCTGTTGCTTCTTGTCCAATCGCATGATTCATCGTGCTTAATTCATTTGGACGTAAGAATGGAGGAATGGAACGAATGGAAATCGTTCGTGTAGAAATATGTAGAAATCATATTGATGTAATAAAAACCCATTGTTTTTTTTTGCATGCCATTTTGCAGAAAATCTTTCATATTTCATATCTATTGTCTTAATATATATATTGCAATACATAAATCCATAAAAAAAGAGAAATTTTTTATTATTTTTTAATATTAACAATTTTTTTTATTAGATCATATAACTAATAGTTTTATATTATTAATTTAAATTTTATAATCATATTAATTGCGATCCATATATATATAACAATAGTTTTTATAGCTATTTTTTCTATTATCATCAATTTCATATATGGATTTTTTTTTTAATATTAAATTAAAAAAAATGTTTTAAAAATCATTGAGATATTAAACACAATAAGGAACAAAATTTTTAATATATTATAATATTTTATAAGAAAATTCACTTAATTCAAAAATTTTAATTTTGCTTGACAATTTTTTATATAATTGGATGATGAGCAGTAAATTCTGAATATTTCGTTTAAAATAAAAATTTTATTTTATTTTGTATTATGAAATTATATTTAAAAAAGTGAAAAATACACTGAAATTTTAAGCATTGATTTCACTTTCTTCAAATGATATTTCGCTAAAAAAAGAATATTAAAATTATATTTTACATATTTAAAAGTTTTATTTAAAAAAATATTTGTTTATAAAAGAATTTTAGTTATTAAAGAATTAAAGTTTTAAATTATAAAATTAAAAATTTATTTATTTATTATTATCTAATCATTACGAAAAAAATGAGAAAAAATTATATAGTAAATTATATAATAAATTATATAATAAACATGAAAAAATATTGAATTTTTCAGATTTATTTTATTTCCTTAGAAATTTACTATTGACAAAAAAATTATTTTATATCTATAATTATATTTAATATATAAATATTTATATATTATATATAAATATATTTTATATAAATATTTTATATCTATAATTTATTATATTTTATACCACATACATTTTCATCAATTTTATCAATTTCAAATCAGAATTTTTAAATTAAGTGAATTTTTTTGTAGGAAAGTGTATGAAAATTTTTATTCTTCATTGTATTTAGATGATATTTAAAATATTTTTTCAATTTGACGTCAATTCATTTCTTTAAAAATTATAATGATTATAGGAAGAAATTATATAAAGAATAAGTTATGAATTAGTAACAAATGCTCACTAAAATTTACTATATACAAATCAAAATACAACTAATTAATGTAATTAATAATAATTATTAATTAACATTAGTTACATGATCTAATAGAAAATATTATTACAATATTAATAATATTGATAAACAAAAAATATTATATGAACTTCTCATTTACTTTACAGCATATATAATAGGTATATATATATAAACTGTGATATAATGTATTATAATTTAATGTATTATAATTATAATGTATTATAATTTTCGAATTAAAGATAATTTGATTTTTTAGCATATTTAATAAAACATCTAGTTAAAAATTTTAATTTATTAATTTTTTTAATCTATTACATACAAAAACTTAAAGTATTTTTAAAATCAAAATTTAATGAATTATTTTAAAATAGAATAAAAAATATGAATCATTTTAAAATTAAAATGATTAAACAGATGAAATAAAATGATATAGAAACATAATTATGTGTATCTTTATGTGTATTTTTCTTATTATAACTATAGTTTCTAATTCAAATATATATGTATAATTTAAATATAACTCAAAAATTACAATTTTAAAGAAAATAAATTCGAATGGTTTGAATTATTATAAGAATATGAAACAACATCATATTAAAATGACAAATTGAAAGTTTATGATTTGAGAATTTATTAATAAAATTTTACTATTAAAAATTACAAGGAACAATAATACCAATAACACAAAAATTGCAAGTTTTGATTTATATCATTGTTATACAATAAATAATAAATAATTTTGAAAAATTATAAATTGATTTTTAATTGTAAAAAAAGAAATAGATAGATTATAGAAAAAGAAATAGATAGATATTAGATAGATAGAAAAATAATGAGTCTTGTGAATGAAAAAATAATTAATAATTAATTTACTATAATATATAGGATATTAATTATATTCGTTAAACATTTAGAAGAATTTTAGAGACTAGAGAAATTAACATTTAAGAAATAATAAGAAAAAAAATAAACTTAGAGAAATAAACACAAAAGTTATTATACAAAAATATCGATTGAGATTATTTATTAAATTATAAGCAATTGAAGTTTGCATTAAATAGATATGAAATGAAGATAGATTAAAATATTTTTATCTCTATTACATCATTGCACCGTCATGTTTCATCTCTGTTTCGCTTCATGTATTACAATTATATAGTTATAATTTAATAAAATGATATCTTTATATATAAATATATATATGATATTTTATATATATATAACATTTATATCTTTGAATCAATATTTCGGATGTCTCACAAATAGATAATCTTGTAGAATAATTTCTAATTTGAATTTTATATAAATATTATAAAGTTTATTGTTAAATCTTTTTTTTTATATTTTTCGAAATATTTGCTAAAAATTTATTTATATACATGAATTTATATATATGTATATGTGTAAAGAATATTGTAACTGAACATTATTTTACCATTTTGTAGGCTTATATCAGTTATTGACATAAATTCATCACTTGAGTTGATGCATGCATCGCAATATTCAACATATACATATAAAAATTTTTATGAAAAAAGATATAAGAAAAAATATAAAAAAAAGATATAAGAAATACAATTTGTTTAAATAATAATAAAAAAAAAGAAATAAAGAAAAATAGGATATACAATAGTAGATTTGAGATATCACAATAAATATTTTTCGTATAATTAATCGAAGAATGCAAACAAATATAAATAAAATGAATTCAAAAATTAATAGAATTTTAATATTTTTATATATTTTTTTAATAATTGAGCAATTCAATTTCTTTTTTATTTTTACTTCCAATGAATAAAATATATAATAAAAAAAAAATTGACCCTGAATTTTAAGATCAAGATCATTTTACATGTTTTTTTTATATTGATCCAGAAGTATAGATTCATACTATAAAACTTTTTATTTTTTTATAAATTTTCTATATTAGAATGATTTTATATATATATAAATGAATATATAATGAAAAGAAAAATTATCTTATGTCTATCTACTACAATTATTTAATCTATTACATTAATTTTAAAAAAAGCTTAAACAAGAATATTTCATAATCTTAAAACATCTTTATAAAATGAATTTCAAACGAATCAAAACTTTCCTATCAGCAAGAAAGTATTAATTTTATTTATATATGCAAATGTTATAAGATATTACAAGACAAATAATTATTTTTAGATAAATATTTCATATGAGTTAATGATTCAAGTATTTTTGTTGAAAGTTTAATAATAATACTACTAATAATATTATTTAAAATAAATTATTATAAAAATAAATTCATCTTATGTATAAATATCATTTAAAAAGAGATTTAAAAGAAAGATATTTCAAAAAAACATCGGTATTTATATCTTTTTCGAATTCATAGAAATATTTATTTATCATTATTATAAAAAAATATATTTGTCTGAACTTTATTGTCTGAATTTCATTTATTGACATGAAATTTTCAAATAAAGTGAACTTTAATTAAATTCCTATTATTTGAACTTTCCTGTTACTTAATGTACCATTAGAAAGAGAAAGAATTATTCTACATTTTGCAACAAAATGATAGTTTCTTATATTTCTAGATCTTTATATTTTTTTAATGTTTCTCAGGATTAATGCAATGTATTCAAATTTTATATGTATATCCATATTTTTTTCTTAATAATACAAAAGAAAAACAACTGCAATTTTTTTATTTGCAAATTTCTGTCTATGAATTTATTTTATAAAAATAGATGTGGTAAAATAATAGCATAAATATGATAAAACATTATTATTTAACAATAAAGAGATTTTTTATATATTTTCATGTATTAAATCTGAAACTAAAGTTCATAAAAATTGTCTATCACATTAGATTTAGAAGATAAATGGATATAAAATATTTTTGTTATATTTACAAAAGTATTTTATAAAAAGAATACAATAAAAAAAATAATTTTTTTCCAATTCTATTATATAATATTGTCCTTCCTCTGCAAAATCGAATTTGATTTATTATCATAACATTCTTTTTTATTAAAATATATTGCTTTGAAATTATTTCATTTTTAATTTACAATAAAGTTTTTTGAAAATTCAAATTCGATTTTATAGAGGAAATAAATATAGTGAAATCTATATAGTGAAATTGCCAAAAATATTGGGAAAAAATTACTTTCTTTGGAATATTATATAATTTTTATAATCAAAAAATACATAAAAAATTTTTCATTGTCAAATAATAATTTTATTAATGTGTTCTATCGAATATGCTATTGTTATTTTCGCATTCATTTTTTACATAAGATCAAATTTGTAGATAGAAATGTAAATTGCAGTTAACTTTCTTTTATATTATTAAAAAAGAAATATTTTATATGTGTATGCAAATAAAATTTAACATTGCATTAGTCTCGAGAAACTGAAAAACATAGAATGTATATACTATATGTGAATATCATTACAAAATATATTATTGATTAGTGTCTATTGATTGTTCTCAGAAAAATAATGAAAATAATATAAAAATAATATCTTTTTAATAAATTCTTTTCAATTAGTTAAAAAGAGATTTAATAAAGATTTAGTAAGGAGATTTAATAAACACAATCTCTAAAAATAATCATTCTTAATAACATTCAATAAAAAGTATTCTTGTAATCTTCAAAAAAAACATTATTACAATATGAATATCTGCTATGTACGAAAACAAATATACAATATAATAGACTAATAATTCGAAATAAATATAAATAAGAATATGAATATTTGCTTACAAATAAAAACAAACACAAACACAATAAATTAATATAATCTGAAAAATGAATTATATGATTGAATTCACTTATCTGAATTTTTTGGTTATTTGAATGAGAAATTAAAAGTAGTGAAGATAATTGATAAAGATAATCCTGTTTATATGAATTTCGATTATATGAACTGTTTATTCATATAAATGAAATTTTATTCTATATGAAGTTACGTTAAAATATTAATATGTTAATTCAATACACGAAATATCAATAATAATGAAAACAATAAACTATTCTTTCATTAAATGAATAATTCTTTTTTAAATTAATAAAACTTATATAATAACCAATAAATATTAATATTTCAATAATTATTCAATAATAATTCCAAATAAAATAATAATTAAAAGAATAAAAAGTAAAAAAAAATTGTTTAATGATCATAAACATATTGATAATTAGACAAATATAATTATGCGAATTAAATCATATTACTTCTGAAGATGCAAATGAATTACACTGCGACACGTTGATAGTATAAACCGAGAAAATTGATCCTGTCGCATGCATGCAACGCACTTAAAACGATAAGGTAAAAAATGATCGTTTACATTCGCAACATTCCGTGGCAATTCAATCGCGTACTGGAACAGGGATGTTCATTCACGAAGAACTTTAACTTGCTACACACACACTTCACTTATCGGATTTGTCTACATTTTATTCAAATCTATTTGTTTAAGTGAATATATGCGGAATAGAATTTGCAAGTATTTTGGAATAAGCAAGAGCAAATAATATGAAACATCATTCAATAGATTTAAATTAGAATTTACTATATTATATATGTATGGAAAAATCAAATCGAAATGTTTGTAACAATTCTTTGGCTAAATTGTTCGGTCACAATGGAATTTTAAGATATTTTCATTTGCATTTGACAAAAACTGTAAATTATAAAGAAAAAAAAATAGATTTCTTTATTTATCTTCAAATATGCCAATTAATTACACAAACTACAATTTACTTAATAACATGAATAAAATTTTTTTTCCTTCAATCATTACACTATGTAACAATATTTTTTAAAGCATTTCTTTTTTTTTTTAGTTAATAATAAACTTACAATTGTTAAAATATGATATCAATGTATGATCCATTAATGAAACTATTTTCGTGTATGCATTTTAAGCATCCGGCATAAACTTATGCATAAGTGGATAATTATGTAACCAGTTTTAGACTTGTTGAAAAATCCAATTATAAAATCTAATAAATCTTCAAATCTTTTTTTGACTCTTTTTAAATATTTTTAATATTTATTACTGATAAATTATTATGATAATTAATACGATAATTTATTTTAAAATTTTTGAAAAACGTTTCTCTTTAAACTAAAAAAAAAAAATTTACATATATGTATAATAATAATTAAACCAAAAAATTAATTTTTAATATATACATTTCATATAAAAATTTTAAATATATAATGATTTTCAATAATTTAAATACTATCAAATACTATCAAATACCAGTTTTTAAATCTTTTATATATTTTTAGATTTATATTTTTTTTAGAATGTTTTTTTTTAATATTCTATTTTTTGTTTTTTTTTAATGAGAAAAATTAAATTGATGCAAAATAAATTTAAAAATTCTAAAAAATCACGATTGAAAAAGTAAATAAATCAATTGCAAAAAATTATTTAAGACACAAAAAAAAATTAAGAACGATTTTTTAAATTATTTGAAGAATAAGAATAAAAAAGAATTGAAAAATAATTTGTAACAGGTTTTCGTTTGTTAAAAAAAATTGATGAATATAACTGAAATATGCAAATATTAGTTACCTTATATTTTATAGCATTAAAGATTAAAATAATTATATTATTATAATTTATATTATTAATAATATTGTTATAATATAATAAATAATATTATTATAAAATTATTTGTTATAATATAATAAATAATATTATTATAAAATTATAAATAATATTTTGTTTCTTCAGATCTTTTCGTTTCTATTATCCTTTTCTAGTTCATTTCACATTTAATATATATTTAGAAGAAATATATAGTTATATTTTACATATTATAACTGATATATTTGTTAGATATTCGAATGCTTAGTAAATTATAATAGTATGGAATGAAATTGAAATTATTATATTAAAGATACGAATTATCGTTTCTTTTACTTATTTTTTTTTTTATTTAAAGTTAAGAAATCAATAATTCAACTATTGACATTCTATTAATTTGAACTTTTTAAAATAATAAATTAATTTTAATAACTTTTTTATATCATGTTTAATATTAAACAATTTAAATTTATTTATTTCAATATATTATTTAAATATTTAAATTAGTTTAAAAAATATATATTAATCTACATAAATATCACATAAAAATTATATAAAAATTATAATATAATATATTATAATTACTATAAATCATTTAAAATCTCTTTGTTTATTTCACCTTAATATATTATTCAGAACATAAATAAATAAACTAAAAAATGGTTATTTCATATTTTGTGTTATTTTATGTTATTTTATATTTTATATTATGCTTTATAAACTTTAAGAAAAAATTATGGTATAGATTATTTTTGATTGAGTGCAAATTAATTTGAAAATTTCAGTTCCTAATCAATTTTTATATCGATTGCATAATATTTTTTATAATCATGAACTCATTTATATTCTTTTTTTTATTTTCTTTTTATGTAAATCTATTGTTTGTAACATTTGTAACATTTATAAATAAAAAGCTTTAATTTTTTCAAATATATATTTTAATTATACATTTAATTATATATTTCATTTTTAATTATAATATTTTATACTTGATTAAAAAAAAATTATAATATATAATAATATATATAATATATAATAAGAATTTAAATAGCAAAACATTTTATTAAAAATAAAATAAAATTTTTAATAACAAAAGTATTCATTAAAAAAAATATATATATATCAAAAAATACATTTTCATATCAATTAATTTTTTAATAGCAATTGATTACATAATATATATTTGCCACTAAAATATGATATTTAATTATTCATATTAAAAAACATTAAAAAATCATTCTATAAAGATAGATGAAAATAAGGTTCAAGGCGTATAAATCAAATTTTTTTTAATCATTTTTTTGTTCAATTTAAATGAATGCGCTAATAATACGAGATATATTTACAATTTAAAATTAATGAATTTTAATATAATTTCTGATATTTTTCTATCACTTGATTATGTCATTTATAACATAATTGCAGATTCATTTCGTACATATACATATATATATTATTGTATATATAAAAAATTCCTCGAGACTTTTCATTAATCATCAATATTATTTGCATACATAGCTATTTGTTTGTATTATGAGTGATTTTATGAATAAATTCATATAATGGAATGTTATAGAAAGTAAGAACTTAAATAAATATGTAGATATTATAATGGAAAGTAATCTTGAAGAGTATAATTTAAGAAGAATTTAAAGAGAATTTTTCTTAATTGATTTTTTTACTATAAACTTGGCAATTAAAATATTAGATTCATGGGAAAATTGTTTGTCTAATATTTAATTTAATCTATATTTAAGATTATATATATATATTTAATTTCATTTTTATCTACATTTTTTATATATTTATTGTATTTTTCTACATTTTATATTTGTGCAAAATATTCTACTTTTTTCAGAACTTAGATAATCAAGATAAATTAAACTATTACAGTATAAAAAAATAATTAATATTTTTAGTCATACATATGATTAATTTAAAGAAAATATAATTACAATAATTTTTCTAAGCAATATAAAAGCAATTCTTATAATAATAATCGAAATAGTATGGATGAATGTATGTATCAACAAATAATTTATTTTTTTTCGAATTCCAAACTAAGGAAATATTTAAGAATAAATGATAAAATTATGTACATAAATTCTTGTCTCGAAAAATATAAAATATAAACTCAATAGATTAATATCTAATATTTAGATTAAATTAGTATTTTATATTATATTAGATTATATTAGATTAGTATATAACATTATATAATATTTTTACAATATTTATACAAAATTTAAAAATGGAATATATAAGTGGATTATAATAAATTAATTTATTTTCACACTTATAAAACAGATATTACTTTTACACCAATTCAATATTAAAATAATGATTGAAGAAAAATTAAATTACATTATAGATAATTTTAATAATATAGTGTTAATAAGGTAATAATAAGTTAATAAAATATGTAAGTACTTCATTTTAACAATAATTTAGTAAATCAATATTCTTTGAATAAAAAAAAATATAATAAAAGATCTTTTGTAATCACAAAAAAGAAATGATTACATATTTTTAATTCATTTATATATAACATAAAGTTCTTGAAACAATAAATAAACGAGATTTCTTAAAATGAAAAATTATTTATAATTATATAAAAATTTTTTCATTTTAAAAAGTATTATATTATAACTATAAATAGTATTTATATATATATAAAAATATTAATTTCTTAATCCATATTCTTTCATTTCATATTTGACATTTTTTTTCATTTCATATATATATATTTAATTAATAGATATATTATTTTCTATACTTATTCTATATTATTATATTCTATATTACTTATTCTATATTACTTTCTATACTTAATGTCTTGAATAGTCTTTTATCTTGTTTCACATTAAAAATTTATGTAATTTTTCATATTGATTTCATCAAATACTCGATGATTAATTTTAAAAAACAACATTCTTTTTTTCAGGAAATTGATCAACATTCTTTCTAAATTATTCATTTTAAGACGTCTATTCTTTGCATTCACCACTTGCTTCTTCGATTAATGCCAGACATAAAGTTTTTCTTTTTTCTTTTTTTACTTCCATAAAAATTCCAATGCACATCCCCTCTATCTCTTTGTCCTTCATATAAAGTCATGATTTCCATAGGCGCCGATAGAATTTTATTAAGACTTAAGAAAATTAAAAATTATTAAAATTCATTAATCATTTTATTCCATTTTTAGAATTTTTAATTTCTTTTAATTCAATTAAATAAATTTCTAAAAAAAAATTTTAATTTTCAAATTAGATATAGATTATGAAAAAAGAAAAAATATAAAAAAAATCATTATTAAATATCTAGAAGTACTATCAATTGATTATCTATCTTACCAATTTTCCTGTAATTTTATAAGAGATCATTGTAATCATATTTTTTTTCACAAGTGATTCAAAAATCTATGTACATAAATATTTCCTTCAAATATTCATAATTGACAGTTATGTATATCCATCATGATTTAAAATGAATAATTTCTAAAATTTAATATAATTATTTATTTCAAACGATGTATTTTTTAATACAAATATAGCTAAGTTATATTTAAGTATATATTTCTTATTTATTAAAAATGATATTTTTAAAAACTTTTAATAATAATATTAAATTACAAATTTTATTAATATAAATAATATAAATAATTTATTTATTAATATAAATATATTAAATGAAAAAAAAACATGTTTCTTTCTTTTTTAATTATAATCAATTTTAATTTTTTTTTCTATGAAATAATTAAAAAACAGGAATGAAAACTAACAATTTTTTATTATTTATTAAATTATTTTAATAATTATGTATAAGCAATAATTAAATAATAATAAATATTTTTTGTTAAGTGATACTAATAAAAACTAAGAGAAAATTATAAAAAAAGGAAAAAAATGAAAAAAAATACTAATAATTTGTATCATTAATTTTAAATTATTTTGAAAAAATTATAGCACAAGATCGTATTTATGAATCGTTAAAAAAAAAAAAAATAATATTTCTGTTTCTAAACAACAGAAATTAAAATTAGAATGTGATAAAAAAATAAAACTGAAACATCAGTATGTCGGCGCCCATGGATGGCTACCCCTTTTTAGCTACTCCCATCGCCGTTGGAAGCCGAGAGAGCAGAGCTCGAGAGCGAACTCGAAGGCTATTTATAGTAGGGAGCGGTTTCTAGTTCCCACCGCGTGAAAAATCGCGACTGGTTCCTTGTGAGCCAAAGAGAAGGAAAAAAGAGAAGGGAAGCTTTAAACTTTGGAGGGAGGTAAATAAAAGGAAAGAAAAATGAGTGATATGATAAGGAAAGAAGATAAGAATATAGAAAAAAACAAGAAGGCAAAAGCAAAAGACTGGTTCTCTCGATATAATTCGTCGTACTAACTTACCTTCTTTTATCTATTTGCTTCTTTTTAAATGTTCGTCCCAAAAGGTCTAAAGAGTCGGCAAGGCCGTTGTCCTTGCAAGGGCGTTCTTATGAACTACACCTGCAAGGGAAACAAGAAACTCGTTTGATTTGATCCCTATCTGAGAAAATTAACAGAAATGTAAGCACAAACTTCGGGACACTAGCGGGAAACTAACTGACCGAATTATCTATTTGATTAAATATTAATATAATTCATAATTTATTATAATATTAATCAATATTAAAATCATTTTTAACTATTTTATTAACAATATAATTATTAACGATAACTTTTGTAATAGAATTGATTTGGATAGTTTTTAATTTTGATTTTTAATTTTTTTTTCATTATTTGAAAAAAATTGTAAAAAAATAAAATTATGAAGAAAAATAAAAAATTATAAAAACAGTTATTGAAAAATTAAATAAAAGATTTTAAATAATTTTAAATAAAAAAAAAATTAAATTTAATATGCAAAAATTATAGATTATTTTTATAATGAATATAACATTTATAATTGTAATTATGCTTTTCAATCTTCCTTATATTTTATGATCATCTTAAAAAATAAAGAATGTGATTAAATATTAATTATAATTGAATTTATTTATTAATGATTTTATTTTATTATAAAAATATATGGAATATATATGATAATATATACAATAATTTATATATATATATAATATATATAATAATATATATATTAATAATATTAATATATATTATATTAATAATATATATATAAATTATTATATATATATATTAAATATATGAGAATATATATAATATATGAAATTTATATTGCACTATATTGTCTTTAACTTACTTGCGATTTACAACAACTACGATTACATAACTTTATTATAAAATATACTAAATTAAAAAATGTATATTGATTTGTAATATCAATAATATTTTATAAAAAAAATAATAATATTTTTAATTAAAAAAAAAATATATTATTTTTTTTTATTATATCATTATTGTATATTATTGTATTTCTTTATTGTATCACTATTATTTGTATCATAATATTTTGTTTTTTGTATTATATTTACAATTCTAAAATAAGTAGTTCATGCAAATATCGAAGCATTAATTTTGATTTAAATTACATAAATATAAACACATAAATTATCATTTTCTTTCTATGAATAAATACCATTCAAAAAAAATTATTATTTATTTATTTATTTATTTTTATTATTATTAATATTTTATTAATGCAATAAAGCATAATTACAAAAAATAAAAACAAAAAATCATTCAATTCTTTTTCCAAATTCCAAAATTCTATTCTTTAATTTTCTTGCTAATATTTATGTTCATATAATTATGTTCATACATATATTAATATTATTTATCATTAATTATAATATTTATTAATTA
This sequence comes from Apis laboriosa, assembly GCF_014066325.1. NCBI lineage: Eukaryota > Metazoa > Arthropoda > Insecta > Hymenoptera > Apidae > Apis > Apis laboriosa. The sequence goes on along the minus strand of NW_025220694.1, from coordinate 2,850,558 downwards.
TAATTATTTTGTAATGTAATATATTATTTTTAAAATTGCAGATTACTATACGTTTTATTAATATGTAATCTTTCATTTTTAAATCATTTAATTCATAAAATAAAATAAATTAAATTTAGTAAAATATTATAATAATTAGCATAATTCATTTAAAATTATATAATAATTGAATAAAAAACTAAAAAATATTTGATACTGAATGTTAGCAATATCAATCATTGTGCGATCGATATAATAATATATCACGGCACATCTGAATGAAGATATATATATAATGTGTATATAATATAATGTATATATAATATATACACATATACATATACAATACTTACATATGTTCCATTTCAAATAGAATTATTATTAAAAATTCAAAATAAACAGTATTTAAAATATTTAAAATAATTTTAATCTTCCAACAATGTTTATATATATTTCTTATATTATACATTTATTATATATATTTATTGTATATATTTCACTCAAATAAAATTGTTAAAGATTTAAAATAAATTATTTTAAATTTTTTAATCATCTTCCAAAACAATAGGTCATAATATAACTTTTTCAATTAACTCATAAACTTTTCAAGTAATCAATGCATTTACCGATCAATAATATTTAAAAATTTACAATTTTTTAAATACACTTCCTAATCAGAATATCACTATATCAAAATATATTTTCACACAAATTGAATTTCTATAAGCTTTTATATATATTCCACATTATTAATAATGCATTCAAAATATTTTAAAAATGTAGGAAATATAATAAAACCTATGGATTAATTAAAAAAGAAAAGATTTATTGTTGATACTTAAAATGTTTATTGTTATGATATTTTTGCAAACATATTTTTTATAATTCGATATGCAAATATAATATGTTTACAATTAATTCAATAAAATATTGTTACATTTATTATTCTGAAATGTTCTCATCAAATCACATTTTTATCCGAAATATTTTCCCGCGTATATTTTGTGTTACAAGCATGCGCATTCTCAAATTTTCTAAGCTACAAGCTCGCACATAATTGGTATGTCAATAATTCAGATTGTTTCAGACAAATAATCAATGATATTAATATTCTTTTTATATAGAATTGCTATGTCAATGTTATTTCTTAGCACATTTAACGTGTGAACTTGAACCTCATATTATGATTGACAATTACGAAAATGATTATTCATATGATCATTTTATTGGTTATTGGATTGACCGGCGTCGACTATTCATCGGCCGGCCAAGTATACACAGTTAATCAATAAAACTTGACAGGTTTCACGATAAATGAAATAATTTGTGATTTCTATTGCATACAAAATATAGATTGAACTTTTATACCTATTTGTCTCTGTCATGGAATTGTTAGATTTTCCAACAAATTGAAGATGAGAAAGATTCACAACACACAATAAAACGTCAAAAGTACATATGAGCGAAAAAAAGATAGGTCGAAAACCCTATGATACTGATTGCTTTATAAAGCCATCGAAAGATGGCAGCTCATACAATTTACAAATTATTGAATATCTGATAATTTATAACACATATAATACATAATTAGAATAGTCTTTAAACTTTATTTGCTATTTTACATTATGTTTTATTTTTTAATTATTTAAAAAAAATATTTTTTCACTCAAATAATTTTAAATTTTTACAGTACAGTAAAAATGTACAATATACAGTAATTTTTTATAGTGTATATAATATATCTTTCAAATAATCCAACAATAATATAAGATCATAAAATTAATTTAATAAAAAATTAAAATATCTCTATTATTAAAATATCTCTATTAAATCTTAATGACATTAAAATTGTTATTGCAATATCAATCGTACTATTAATGAATATAATAATTTACGCTAATATCTGTCAACAATTTATATATGCATTTTACATTTTACGTGATATAAAAATTATTTAGTATAACCAAACATAAATATAATCTATTGTTGCGATATTATATATTATATTTACTTGACTTCTAATTGAATGTCACGTTCATGTAAAATTATTGATTTATATCTATATTATATTTATATTTATAATAGATGATATCATTTAATAGTATTGAAAGAAATGGATGATTACATTTGAATAGACTTGTTTGATATTTTAAATAATAAACATGTAAAAAAAAAATTGATCTCAAATAAAAGGATAATAAATATTTTTTACTTTTAATGACATATTACAACATATATTTAATGTTAATAATAATAATAATAAAGATAATGATAATGATAATAATAATTATAATAATGATAATGATAATGATAATGATGATGATGATGATAACAACAACAACAACAACAACAATAACAATAATAACAACATTAACAATAACAACAACAACAACAACAACAACAATAACAATAACAATAGCAATAGCAATAGCAATAGCAATAGCAATAATAATAACAATAATAATAGCAATAGCAATAGCAATAGCAATAACAATAACAATAACAATAACAATATTGATTTTTGTATCATTTAACTAATATTTATTTTACCTTTAGATTTTATAATATATGTATAAATTCTGTATATAGAACAAAAAATTTTTAATATTAAATCACACATAATTTCATTTGTTCTATATTTATTTAAAAATATATAATATATTTGTGTACTTATAATATATATGTATTATAATTCGTAAATTATACATAATAAAATACGAATATGTTAATATACATGTCTCTATATTGAAATTGATACACATCTGTATTATAATCCATATATTTCGATATTCATGAAAGTATCTATGTATTTTAATACTTGTGTATTTTCAAAAATATTAACATTAATATATTAAGTATATGTGCAGAATATATTTAATATATTTTCAATATACGTTGAGAATAATGATTTATGTTATATTTTTATTATTTTTTTTTAAATTATTTTTAAAAATTATTTTATTAATAAATAGTATATAGAATATACGCAAAAGAATTTATTATCAGTATCGAAATGTTTTAGTCAAATATTTTAATTAGCATTGATAAAAATCTTTACTTTTATTATGGATATAAATACGAAGTCTAACATCATTACATAAAATTATATTGATATCACTATAAATATAATCTTCTTCACTATAAAATATACGTCTTCTTTTTTTCATAGATTAGCGTATTTAATTTTTTTCTATTTTTTTTTTTTATTCTCATATCAATTTATAAATGTAATTTTCGCACTGATATATATATAATGCTTTAACGTAGAACTAGCTCTTTACTCGAAATGATTGGCATTGACTGGTAACGCGTCATCTCTCATATTAATAGTACATACTCTAAATGGGACCACACAGTCGAGTTATGCGATAACAATTGTAACGAGTGTTATAAAAAGAATCAACTTGATATATGCTTTTGTTTATAAATATAATTTATATAATTATATACAATATAATTTATATAATTTATGTACAATATAAATATATAAATAATAAAATATAGTATATAAAATATAATATTTACTATATATAACAAATAGAAAGTGATTTTTCATATAAAAATAAAAGAATAAGATTTTTTGTTCTAGACTTTATTTTGAAAATTTAAAAACTTGTTAAATATAGGAAAATAATTTGCGACTAAAAATTAGAAAATTAATCTATATGCAAAAAAAAAAAAATAAATAAATAAAAAATGATAAAAATAAATAAAATAAAATTTTCTTGTTTAAATTCTTGTTTTTAATAAAATTGAAATCAAATAGAATAGTGAAATATTTGTATACAAATTTTCAAATTTAATTTCCTGAATTTTGAAATATATTTATTATATATTTTTCATTTATTTTTGATTATAGATTTGTCTTTTATTTAAATTTTATTTATTTACTTGTATTCAGAATTAATTAATTTTTTTGTATTTAACTAATTTTTAAATTCGATTTTTTAAAAGAAATGAAAAAATGAAAAAATGTTATTTCTTTCTTCTGATTTATTTTTATATATAAAACTATTTTTGTCTATTGATATTTATCATTTATCAATCATAATTTATAAATAATAATTATATATTAATAATATATAAATAAAAAAAAATAATTAAAAACATATTAACCATGAGGATTAAAATTATACGATTATTTTCAAACGCAATAAAATTTTTTAAAATAAAATACGATTTCTTATTTAAGTCATAATATTTAAATATTTTTCTAGAAAAATGATATAATATACAATATATATAATACATACATATATATGTAAATATAAAATGAAATAAAAAATAATCTAAATATAATAAAAAAATAATCTAAAAAAATGCTTACTTAAATTTTTCATCCAACGAAATTAAAATTGTCCCACGATCAATAATTATGCACAAAGGAATAATCATACACATAAAACTATATTATTTGTATAAACATAAAAAAGTACAAATATAAAAAATTTCACAAATATAATTAATCATTTAATTACATTTAACACAAGAACAAGTTTAAATTTTTGACTAATTATATTTACTAATGATGTACTAACAATATATTAGTATATATATATAATAACAATATATTAGTGTATATTATCGATCAAGGAATATATTCGAGTGTATCGTTATTCACAGACTATAAATATTCGATTTTCCATAAAATTTTAAAAAATATCAAGGGTAAAAAATTTCGTTTATTCCATGAAACAGAATCCTTCATGTTTTGCAAAAGAAAGTTTCGTCTGTTTAAATCACGGTCCGTACCGTTTGAATATTCGTATGAGCTTAACTCACAATAAAATGAAGCTTCATAATTTCCAGGTCGTATATACCTATCTATAGTGAGTATGAACCAGATGCCATCAAGGACATGTTGAACATATTTGTAATTTCATATTCACATATTTGTAATTTCATTATTCTTCATTGAAACGAAAGTATATTTTTAACATATATGCTGTATTTTATTACTATAAAAAAATACGAAATTGTTAATATAAATTTTGGAAAAAATGTTTTTCATTATGAATATCGATAAATTAATAAAGCGATTCTATTTGTTTAGTTCGGAAAAATAATTTATGATATTCATAAAGTCTATACACGAAAACTTCCAATTTCAAATACGATCTAAGTTTAAACGATGTATTGATTAAATTTTCTACTTAATTGTTTTTTACTTGAAGTTATTAGTAAAATATTATATTATTTTATTAGATGAATTTATTCTTTAATTTCAATTATGATGTTTTTAATATGAATAAGTACTCTATTATATAATGAATATAAAAAAATTCATTATTTTAATAACAAATTTAAGTGCAATAATTTTATAATTATTTTATATAATAACAGATTTACAATAAATTATTATAAAATAAATATATATACTGCATGCTATATGAATATTTTATATATACATATATAGTTCTAAATATATTGTTATTTATAAACTCAAAAAACAACTAAAAATGTTTTAATAATAATAATAACAATAACATCAAAAACTTTAAATTTTTGATCCGACGAAATTAAAATTGTCCTACGATCAATAATTATGCACAAAGAAATAATCATATACATAAAACTATATTATTTCAAACATAAAAAAGTAGGAATATAAAAAATTTCACAAAAATGTCTTTATGATATTAATCATGATATAATAATATATTATCATGTTATATCTTACATATTATGTACTATTGAAAAATTCTTTCACACATCGATGTAGAAAATTCCCTTATGTTTCTATTATGCGTTATTACCAATAAGTATATGTACGATATATTTATCTAAATGTGAAATTTTCTATATACAATTTACAAATATACAATTTTTATAATTGTTCTGTCTATGTATTATATTATATATATATATATATATATATATATATATATAAATAGTCAATTAGATTTATATTTCTTTTAAAGAATTTTCATTAAGTAACATATATAATCTGTTTTATTATATTATAAATAAATATAGAAAATTTGAATTAAGAGTTGTGGAAATAGCGATCTCTATCGAAGATGAACGAAATAGTTTCGGACAATCTATCGATTCTTTCCGAAGATTTCCGGAAATAACCGAAATCGTGAAAGTGACGTATATACGTCAGTGTGGGCCGACCCGCGTATCGTCGGTATTATCATTTAAGAGATTTTTTATGATTTCTCGTAAAAGGATTATTTAAAGGATAACGATATGCAACTATGAATTTCTTTTAATAATTTTTTAAAAAACTACTTGCAAATAAAAAAAGCGATTCACTGTCGTATGTTTATGTAACTGATGTAAAAAAAAATCTAGTTCTTATACGTGTGCGTTAGAGTGTCGATCAATTTTACTCGACGAACTTGTTCTTATTCAGTTAATTAGGTTTATCCGTGAGTAAATTGACATTAAATTAATACCGTTTTGACATTTCTTCTTTTGAGAGATATATATTGACTTATCGTTATGTTTGATTGTCGTAACATAACCTTGAAATTACAAATAGTTCCCTTAATTTTTTTAGAAAATTTCCGTGAAAATTACAATTTTTGTTATTGTAGATTTGATTCGATAGTCACCTACGGGTGAATAAAAATGGCCACCCCTCAAACTCCGAGTAAGTCAATTTTTTTTCTGTATGCAATTTTGACAAACATATTCTTATTTATTAGATTGACAGTAACTGTTTACAAGAAAAAAATATAAGTTGTTATTAATTTTCGATTTTATGAATTTTGTAATTTAAATAATTAATTATTTCATAAATACTATTATTTTCATTCAGAAAAAAATATTTTTTTGAATATTTTGAATATAGAATAAAAATTCTTTTAGGTATGGACCCTTGGACAATCCAACCTAGAGAACGTGCAAGATATAGAGAGCAATTTGATTCTCTAAAACCAATCAATGGTATTGTTACTGGAGAGCAAGCAAAAGAATTTTTGCTTAAATCTCAGCTTCCACCTGTCATTCTTGGACAAATATGGTATTAATATTTTTTGTTGTAATATTTAATATCATAAATTTTTAATATCATAAAATATTATCATGTATATAATGTAAGAATATTATATAGGGCTTTATCAGATACAGATTCAGATGGAAAAATGGATATAAATGAATTTAGTATTGCATGTAAATTAATTAATTTGAAATTACGAGGCTTTGAAATTCCTAAGACTTTGCCGTCAACTTTAATACAAAGTATAAAGTCATTTTCGGCCAGTAAGTATAAAAATTAGTAAATAATTAAAAATATTTCAATTAATAATTATGATTTTTATTTTTTAATGTTTAGATGATACTAATATTACAAATTTAACAAATGGAGCTGTTAATATTCCATCACAGAATAATGTAGCTTCATTAGTAAATTTATCTGGTCCATCACAAGTTCCAGTACAGCCTTTGATTGGTGGAATGTCTATAGGATCTGTTCCTCGTCCTCTTATAGCACCTTCATCTACGAATGGACCATTACCAGGACATACTATTAGACCTGTTTCACCAATGACTTTACCAGGTAATTATATTTAGAATTTTATGTCTAATATTAATAAATAAATAGTCATGATATGATAATCATATATATGATAAAAGAAATTTGATGAAAGAAATATGACAAAAAAATTTTCATAAGATTCATAAAAATCCTTACGTTAATGTTAAATATTTTATTTCACAACAAATATAATCATGTCTTATTTGATTTTACAATTATATTATAATAATAAAGTTATATAACTTATATAAAACAATAAAGTTTTTATAAAGTTTATTTTAACTATAATTCTTATGATTATTATAATAAAAAAAACATTTTAATAACATTATAATAAATGCACAGCAATATTTAGCATTATTTTACTTATGCATCATACTACACAGCATCACGACAAAGTAAACAGAATGTGGCTGCCACTACACATGCCACAACTTACACAGGGTCAAAGCCACCTGCTCGACCTGCACCACCCTCTGTGGGTATGTTAAAGAAGTGGATGTTTATATTTGAATTTTGTTCTATTTCATACTATTTTTAAAATTTATTAATTTTTTAAGACAATTTTTTTCTTTTATTGAATGACATGATCAGTTATATAATATGATATGCTGTGCTACATACATTGAATTAATTATTGCATGAAAGATATATTTTTATATATCCTAAAATAATTGTTTATATTGTATTATATTCAATTATCAATATTATGATGTATTTTATGTATCCTATAAGACATGAATATTTATTAAAATAAGACATACTAGATTCTATAATGTAAAAAATACATACTTTTTATTTTAACATATAAATATAACATATACAATATCATTAAAATGATATTATATTATATTTTATGTTATTTATTATAAAAAATCAATATATATATTGAAGAATATATTTCTATGCTTTTTTTCTATGTCTACATTTTTATTTAATTATTATACACACGCACGCGCGCGCGTGTATATATATAATTTGATCTTATATATTATATATATATATATATATATATATATATATACACATATAATAGCTTTGTTTATTAATTATATATACACTACTATTTTTCATACTCTACTATTTTCCATTTACATATATTTCCATGCACACTTATACAATAATATAAATATTTGTGCTGCAAAAAAAAGGAATCGTGCCTTCCACAAGTACTACCACTACTACTACTATTACCACTACTTCTGGTGGTGGTCCTCCTCAAAGACCTGCACCACCCACAAATATCGGTATGTTTCAAAATATAAATGAAATTTCAGAATTAGATTTATTTTGGAAGAATGAATAAGATTGCATGTAAATTTAAGTAGTTTCCAATATATTTAAATTTTAATATAAAAGAAATGATTCCTTTTTATATACATTATTGCCAACAGACATCTTCGAAATACATTACAATAAAACTTCAAATTATGTTAAATACATATATTTTTATTTGAAATGTTTAGTTATAAGTTAATTTTATCTTTATTGCTAAGCTTTTCAATTGTAACTATAATTTGTTTTATTTCTTAATTTTGGCTTTGATCTTATATATTATATTTTTATTTTATATATTCTTATTTAAAAAATTATTAAAAAATTTTTAATAATTTTTTTTTTTATAAGTGGAATTATATATTTTTAGGAGCAAATTTCTCACCTGTTATCAGTGGTCTACCAGCAAAACCTGCTGCATCTTCGTTTCCTAATAGCCCTGTTGCTGCTGGAATTTCACCAGTAAAAGTTCCATCTGTTTCTGGAACAACCGTAGTTCCTTCAGGTCAATCTGTACAACCAATGAATGCATCTGCTATAGGTAAAACTACATATATGTTCTTTTTATATATGTATTATTTATTCATTATTTTTTTGATATTTATTTAGACTTTAACTTTCCATTATAGATATATTTAAATTAAAATGTCGATTAATTTGTCAATGAAGATTTATTCTTTTTTTTTTTTTTTTTTTACAGATTTACTCGATCTTGAGTTTTCAGGTATATTTTATTGAATAAATTTTGTAGAAAATATAATTTTATTATATTTCTTTAATTTATAATAAATTATGAATTAAATATTTTTAATGATATTCTTAAATTTTAATTTTGTTATAATTCTTTTAAGTTCTCTTAAAGTTTTAATTTAAAAAATATTTTTACAATTATTTTATTTTTTTATAGTATTAATCAATATGTGTATTATATTAACTAATCATTAATAATTAAATTATTTTTCATTGAATAATATTTTTAATATCATTCATGTATATATAAGAGAGCATATTTTATTTAAATGTTTACATAATATATTTGGAACAGGTATACCTACAGTAGCACCAATTGCACCTTTAAATACAAATCCAACGCCAATTGCTGCTTTTGGTATGGGACAAACAATGCCTATACAATCATTATGTACTGCTATGGTTGTTTCAGTAACAGGTGGTTCTATAGTACCATCAATTGCACCAATATCTAGTGGTATGTATAATTTAAATTTTTAATTGTAAAATATTCTATTTTATTATAATTATTACACATTTTTTAAGGAACTGGTGTAGTATCCACTCCCCCAGTTGTAGGTTTACCTCTAGTATCTGCAACCACAACAAATGGTACATTAGTAAATGGTGTAATTGCTCAAACACCAGTATCTACAAGTACACCATTAAGTACAATTGCACGTCCACCAAGTATAGATAGAGTTGGCTCAGTTGATTCACAACATAGTCAACATTCAGTAGGTTCCCCACAATCTGTAGAATGGGCAGTACCTCATCAAACAAAATTAAAGTATACTCAGTTGTTTAATACTTGGGATAGGACACGATCTGGATTTCTCTCAGGTCCTCAAGCTAGAAATATTATGGTGCAGTCACAATTACCCCAACAAATGTTGGCACAAATATGGTATAATAATCTAATAGCAGATATAAAATTATTAAAAGATTTTTAAAATTTCTAATATATATATGTTTAGGGCATTAGCGGATATGGATTCAGATGGTCGTTTGAGTTGTGATGAATTTGTATTAGCAATGCATTTATGTGATATAGCTAAAATTGGTGAAAAAATACCTAATACACTACCAATTGAACTTATTCCACCTGCATTCAGGCGTCAACGACAAAGTAGCTTAACACTTTCACAAAGTGGTACAGAAAATGTAGATCCGTCAGCAGGTATGCCACAGGTAATTTCACGTTTTCTCTTATATTTAAATAAATATGTTAATACTATAAATATGTTGATACTATAATATTATAATACGCATATTACATATTATTTATTAATTATTTTTCTTAAAGACTTCTTTTGAAGATAAGCGAAAAGAAAACTTTGAAAAAGGACAAGCGGAACTAGAGCGGAGACGTAAAGCTTTATTAGAAATTCAGCGTAAAGAACAAGAAGAACGCGAACGGAAAGAAAGAGAAGAAGCTGAAAAACAAGAAAAAATTAGGTAAGTAAATGTTTGTTGAAGATTATATAAATAAAAGTTTATATAAATTTTATTAATCTATTACTTTAACTTAAAACAAATATTATACAGATTAGAGCAAGAAAGACGAAGACAAGCAGAAATTGAGAAACAAATGCAAAGACAAAAAGAAATTGAGCAAGAAAAAGAAGAACAACGAAAACGAGCTCAAGAACAAAGAGAAGCAGCGCGAAAGTACATAAGCGAAATTTTTCTATATAAATTTGAATCATTAAAAATATCTTGTAATATTAATTAATTTTTTTAATAGAGAAATGGAGAGACAACGACAATTAGAATGGGAAAAACAGAAATCTCAAGAACTTCAAGCTCAGAGACAAAAAGAACAAGATGTATTACTTAAATTAAAAGCAAAAAATCAAACATTAACTATTGAGTTAGGAACACTTGTAAGTATTAAAGAAATAACTAATATTTAAAAAAAATAATTAATATTTATATAATTTTTTTTTATGATTAAGAATGATAAAGTGAAGGAACTATCGCAAAAAATTTGTGATACTCGAGTAGGTGTATCTGGTGTGAAATCAACTATTGATGGAATGCGATCAACACGTGATGCACAATTACAAGAAATGGCTGCTTTAAAAAATAAACTCCGAGAACAAAATCAAAGATTATTAGCTTTGAGCCAAGAAAAAGCTCGGATTGAAGCAAAGAACAAATTAAATACAGCTATAGAATCAGCAGGTCAAGAAGCTATCAAAATGGCTTTTGATAACAAACAAATTACTTTAAAACAAATGAAAGATAAAATTGCTGATTTACAGCAACAGGTATAATAATTGTATCAATATATATATTATATATTATATACAATAAAAATATTATAATTTTTGTATATGAAATTAATATTTATAGATTGATGCTAAAATGGCTGATATAGAAAATAATAATGGCCAGCTCCAAGATATTAAAACACAATTGGAAACTTTAATAACTGATTGTAAGAATCTTTATGTAACTTTCGAAGACAAAAAATTAAAAGTTTTAGAACTCAGAGCAAGTAGTGATAGCGGTGCTGGTACTGATTATACAACTTCTGCATGGGGTGATAGTGCTTGGAATGATACTTCAGCAACAATTAATGATTCTGCTTGGCCTGTTAATGATACGACTACAACTAATACAGTGGAAGAAACTACTCCAGGAGTTATGAAATATAGAGCTTTATATGAATTTGTAGCTAGAAATCAAGATGAAATATCTTTTCAACCTGGTGATATTATTTTGGTATTATTATTACATAAATATATCCATACATTAAAACAGAAATAAGAAGAATGAAATAAAAATTAAATTATTTTTTTAATACATAATATATAGGTACCACCCGTTCAAAACGCAGAACCAGGATGGATGGCAGGTGAAATTCGTGGTCATACTGGTTGGTTCCCTGAATCTTATGTAGAACCAATAGATACTGGAACCACAAATGATAATGCTTTCGTACAACAAGATAGTATGGAGAAGAGAACATTAGAGTTAGTTAATTAAACTAAAATCGCGTTTTATTTAAAAAAAAGAAACTTATAATTCATTATTATTTTTATTTTATTATAATTATTATTAGAGGAATTGCTGAAGTCCCTGAAAACGTATCTGACGCGGGATCACTTGATGAACCTCCTTCTGTCGAACCTCTTATACCTACTTTGGGATTAGGCACAATATGTGATATACAAGTAACAACTTTATATTATTATCATCCTACAATGGATCAACATCTTCCTTTTGAGAAGGGAGATATCATTAAAGTTGATGAACAGCAAGTTAGTATAAATATATATATATATATAAATAGTATATAATTACAATTAACAATATAATTAATTTATATATTAAATATAATATATATATATATAAATTATAAAAATATATTATTATATTTAATTATATTAATATATTTAAATATATTATTATATAAATATATATTTATAAAAATTATAAATATATATATAAATTATAAAAATAATATTATATATATATAATAAAACTTTCTTTTTAATATCTTAGGGTGATTGGTGGCATGGCATATCCAATAACGGAGTTAAAGGATGGTTCCCAAAATCTTATGTGAAAGAAATTGCTGTTAATCAAAACACAGCAATAGTTGATGATCTTAATGAATATTACGTAGCGTTATATCCATATGTTTCTACGGAAACTGGAGATTTAACTTTTAATCAAGGAGAAGTTATATTAGTTACTAAGAAGGAAGGTGATTGGTGGACAGGCAGTATAGGAGATAGAAATGGAATTTTTCCTGCCAATTATGTAGAAAAATGCGATATTCCAGACCAAGTAAAATATAGATTTCTTTTTTTTAATTTATTAAGTAAAATTTGAATAATTTGAATTCCAGTATAGAAAGTAATATGACTTAATATAATATAATATTATTAATATTAACTTATAATATAATAAAACATATAAATATATAATACAAATGTTTTGAAATTTTATATATTTTTTATAACATTCAGGGTGCCTCTGTAATTACTAATGTATCTGAAACAACTACAATTACGACAACAATTGGGGATACAATCACAAATAATTATGAAATAAGTACTTCGGTCAACCAAACAATATTGGTTCGTAATGTTTTGATTTTAATACTTCTACTTCACAGCTATTTCGAAAATATATTTTCTGTTTATTATAAAAAATTGTTATTTAAAAATTATATTTTAAAAAGCTTAATAGATTTAAATATTAATGATTATTTTATAGATATATTAAAGCTAGATGTATATATATGTCCTGTATTTAGCAAACAGAGGAAACCTCTGAGCAGCTCGAAGATGAAAGAGCAGCTGCAGAAGATAGAGCAGAATTGCCAGATTTTACTGCAATGGCTGCACAACAGGTAATTTAAAATTAATATATATATATAATTTAATAGTATTATATTAATATTTAATGAGATTTAATTGTTCCTTTTTTATTGCTGATGTCCTGTTATCGCAGTATTATAAGGTACTTTATTTATTAAAAAAATGTATCTGCTAAATATGTTAATATATAGTTTAATATCTATGTTATAGTTTTGTAAATAAAATATTAATTATATATATTAGATATTAAATAATTTTTAATTATTTATAAAATATATTATATATATATATATATAATAGTAAAAATTTATTTTTGTTCTTCTTTTAATAGAGAGGAAGAAAACCTGAAATTGTACAAGTCATTGCACCTTATGAAGCTACTAGTTCTGAACAATTAAATTTACAAAAAGGACAATTAATAATGATCCGTAAAAAGACAGATAGTGGTTGGTGGGAAGGAGAATTACAAGTATGTTAATTTATTCTTTATTATGGATATGTGTATATTCATTATAATAAAATAATTAATTTTTCAATAATTATAGTATTTTTATTTTGTTTAGGCACGTGGTAAAAAAAGACAAATTGGTTGGTTCCCAGCATCTTATGTTAAACCTTTAACTAGTAGTAGTAATCGAAGTACACCTGTTTCTCATGGATATCAAGACTCTCCTACAGATCCAAATGTTGGTAAGTATTTTTTATTTTTGATATTATTTACATTAAATATAATAAAAAATATAATAATTCATTTTATATATAGAGCGCGTTATGGCATTATATCCGTATCAAGCACAAAATGAAGATGAATTAAGTTTCGAAAAAGGTGATGTTATTACCGTACTTGCAAAAGACGAAGCAGCATGGTGGAAAGGCGAATTAAACGGAATGTCTGGTGTTTTTCCCAGTAATTATGTATCTTCTATGTGTAAGTAAATTTTTTTATTTTAAAAATTTTATTTTAGAGAATTTAAAATATTTGTCTATCATAAGTTTTTATAAAAAAATAATTTTGAAACAATTTTATAACATATTAACATAATAAAATTTATGTAAAATAATAAACATAATTATTAATTATATATTAATTTTAATTGCACGGATAGACGGACGACCGTCAGGTTTAGATTTTTCCTATTATTATAAAATATAAATCGATTTAACAAAAATATAAAATTTTTAAAAATTTAATAAGGCAATTTATAATTTAATACGACGGTCGTTTAATAGGACCAGATAAAATAGTTTTTCAAATATTGCTTTATCAATCAAATGTATTTAATATGTATATTTTAATATTATATAATTTTTTGTTTATTATAAAAATGTATTTTTAGTTAAGATTTTGATAAAATTTATTTTTAGATAAATATAGATTTTATCATAAATATATGTTATATTTATTTAAATAATATTTATATTCAAAATAATAAATTATATGTTTGAGTATAACATTCATTTGAAATTAGCTAAAAATTATAAACATAAATAGGATAGTTATCAAATATTTCGATATACTTCCTTGTTAAGATATAAATATTATTTGATTTTCATCGTTCATGATTTAGAACTAAATGTTAATTAATAATAAAATTATATGAAAATATTTCTTTAATTATAATTCACAAACTATGTTATGTCTGCTTTCTGCTCTGATATGTCTGCATTAAAATTTAATACTTTAGCTTGAAAAGCGGTACATTTATATTATAATCGTTATATTATAATCGTTTTATTTCTGGTCTATTTAACGTTAATTTCTTGCGGAATCAATTGAGAAACATATTTTCTCTATTATATAGCCTGCCTGTCTGCCTGCATGCCTGCCTGTCCGTCTGTCCGTCCGTCCGTCCGTCTGTCCGTTTGAGGTAGCTACTTCGTTTCAATAGTAAAATATTGATAAAATATTATTATAAAATATATATATATAATAATATATATAATTATATATATAAATTATATATTATTATATATTATATATATTAAGATTTTATATATTATTATAACGTTATTTAATATTATATATTTTTCAATATATAGTTTAATTTGTTTCTTATTTTAGATTAAAAATATTATAAAATTAATTATAATAAAAAATTTAAATGTACATTAAAGAAAAATATTTCATTTAATAAATACATATAAAGACTTATAAATATAATGATTATAATAATCAAAAATAATATCAATAATATATTAATCATAAATAAATAATCGTTATTTATTTATATAATTTTTATTAAACGTATAATTATTTTATTTTATTATTTTAAATGTATTATAATTTTATAAACTGTGAAAATTTAATACTGAAAATAGTATATATATAAAACGAAATAGTTACTTCAAGCAATTTGAATTTGAAATGATTATGATAAATGCATTTGCCTACAATATTTCGAAAGAATTCTTTTACTAATTATTATCTTTCGCCTTGCTTAACGTGCAGCATAAAGGATAGCAGAGCAGCACCGCAGCATTGCAGGCTAAAATAAAAACGTCTCAAGTGCAATAAGAATGATAGCAGTCCCTACATTGAACAAGACAACCAACAAGTCTCATCGGTGGAGACAGTGAGCATAAAAATGAAAAGAGAAAAAGAAAAGAAAGACTCAGAGTTGATTCTTTGTTTTTATATTACTCTAAATTATGAGTCTTTTTTTTCTGGTCAGGGATCTTATTTGGTCCTTTATTTTCATTGTCATTCAAATTGTTACCATATATCTTAATGACCATTATTCTTTAAACTGTTGAATCTCTATATATGGATTACAAACGCGGAATTAATATTGCGCAGTATTTATATAATATATTCGTATAAAAAAACGCTAAATATTGAATAGCTAATTAATATGTTATTACAATCATCTGACATGTGCACCAAATTCTATCTCAAGTTTCTATTTTAATTCTGGACAGAGCTTCAAAATTATTATAAATATGATTTTTATGTTTATTTGAAATAAATTTATTAATTAATTAATATTCAGTAATTAATATTTCAAATAAAAGTATAAAATAACATATAATTGTTTAAAAAGTTTGTTTTAGAGAACAATATAATATTTTTTGTTTATATTAACACATTTAGCCCAAAAAAGAAAATAACAAAAATAATTATATTCAATGACATAATAGAATAAAAGCACTTTTTGCTAGAGCAAAGACAATAAATATTGAAATATTTATTCAACATTCATATTATTCTATATTTAAAACATTCATACTTTATCTACTTGAACAACTATTTGTAAGTAAAAATATAAAACATTATCAAATTATTCAAATTATTCAATATTGGGCTTAAAGTGTTACATTAATAAAAATTATATATATAAATTCAATTACTATTCTATATTTATACTATATCTATACTATCTAATTTTTATAATTGAAGTTTTTGAAAAAAATCTTTTAAAATATTTTAATACTGCCTGTTTTTTTTTTTTTTTATTAGCATTATATTATTTGGTGTACAATACAGATGGTTTGTACAATTATATTGCCGAGGCCTAGAACAAAAATAATGAAATAAAATGAATTATTTTCCTGCTTATCTTCTCAGTAAAAAGAAAAGGAGTTGTTAAATCATAATTTTAAATATTTCATTTTTTTTTCTGTAGATAGATAAAGATTTTATTACAATATATTTGAGTAATCTCAAAATTTTTTAAGGATTATGTAGTCTAATTTTTTTCTTAAATCTTTTTTAATTTAAAATTCTATAAATAAAAATAAAGATCAAAAAAAAATATATTTAATATTGTGCATAATATTCACAAAGAGAATGCAAATATCTCTTTTAACTTCAATAAGTTTAACCAAATTTGTTGTTCCTATTTATTTATTCTATATATATTTTATACATGTGTATATGTATGTATACATGTGTGTATGTGTATATTTATATATATATATACATACATACAATTATATATTTGTTTTCTTTTGATTTGTCTGATAACATAATAGAAGATGATATGCTCCTTCTTCATAGCCTTTTATTATAGAGCCTAACTCATTATTATTCATTATTAATAATCATAAATTAGATAATTATTATATCATTGGTGGGAATGATCTATTAAGTTAATGTTATATTGAACCAGTTTTTCCATCAATTTATCCTTGAGTAAATTAATTTATACAACTTAAGATATCTAAATATCATTATAAAAATATGTTATACATTATATTTAATTATAGATTTATTTTTTATATTTATTATTATCACATTATTGTTTTTAATTTTACGAAGTTTCATACTAAGATACTTAAATGTTATTATTTCAAAATGATACTATTTTTTATTAAAATTTTTTTATAAAATAAATTTTTTAAGTATTTCTATATTACTTTTTAGTATTTAAAATTTTATATATAAATTTTGTGAAACAATATAAAATATTTATTTTAAAAAATCATTGAATGCATTATGTTTATCCATTCCATTGGATCATTCAGGAATTTGATGGAATAACTAGTTTTGAATTATCGTAAAAGCGCACAGCAAATCAGCATATTTATATACTAATTAATCCTTTTACAGATTCTATATAACTCTTTGCAAGAAAAAGTGTATAAATATGCTTGATTGTGAAATTAAATATTGTGTGCTTAATATTAAATATTCTAGATGCGCTAATAATCTTATACTCTTTATCTAACATGTTGACAATGTGTAAAGCAAGTTATGCAACTGGATATTCTTAGATAAAAAATACTTATGTAGTATTATATTCTTAAGATTGTTACTATTTACAAAATATCAATATTGTTTGTTGTAATATCGAATCTCATTATGAATCTCAAATTGTATGCGATATATTTTGAATGAAGAGCACTGTATGAGTGTGAACAGGTTTTAATCATTCTATATCTATTACAGCTTTTGTTCACACTTCATGTGAATATATTTGAAATTTTTCACATGCATATACATGCTGTTCTTATACATATGTACACATATCCATACATAATATACAGACATGTTCACAAAATTACTGATTGAAATAAAGTATTTGTCTGTTGTAAAATATTGTGTATACAAATTGTTTATTAGTGAGTAATTCAGTAATGACTTAAATCTTTGTTAGAATATTTTATGATTTTAACGTTTTATTTCAATAATTTTTATAAAATTTTATTATCAAAATTTAAATATAATTTTTTTCTTTAAAATAATTTATCTAAAATTAAAGTAAATTTTTTTTAGAAAAACAAAGAAAGATTGAAAGAAGTTTTTACATACATTTTATGTGTAGTTAATGAGATGATAACTGACTTAATGGCTGGATTGGATTCCATGGAAAGAAAACGACAAGAATACATTAAAGAACTTATCATGACTGAACAAGCATATATAGAAGATATGAGGCTTGTTCATGAGGTACTCTAAAATATATTATTAAATATTATTAATTATTATTTTATTATTATTAATTTTATTATACTATAATTCTATAATCTATATATATATAGATTATAGAATTATAGTATAGTAGTATACATATGTAATTTATACTTTAAAAAATAAAAATTTTTTCACAGGTATTTGAAAAACCTCTTATTGAAAGTTTAGTTTTAACAATGGATGAAGTAGATAAAATATTTGTTAACTGGAGAGATATTATTGCATGTAATGATAATTTTTTGAGGTAATATTTCGCAAAATATTTTATTCAAAAAAATATATATACAATGTCAATTAAAATCACTTATATGATAAATTTTTTCAGAACATTACGAATACGACGAGATAATAGCGAAAATGGGATTGTAAGAATGATTGGAGATATTTTATGTGAAAATGTAAATTTCTTTAATTTTTTATAACTGATTTTATTTTATAGATTCATATTTATAAATTATATAAAATTTTATATATACAAAATTTTTATATTTTAGATTCCTAGAATGTCAGCATACATAAGATTTTGTAGCTGTCAGATATCTGCTGCTGTATATCTTCAAAGATTGACCGAAACTGTACCGGAATTTGTTAAAGTTGCTCAAATTTGTCAACAAGATCCACGCACAAAAGGAATGCCTTTGAGTTCTTTCCTCATAAAACCAATGCAAAGAATAACAAAGTATCCCCTTATTATTAGCAAAGTATCTATTTTTCATGTTTTTAACTTTATTATTTATATATATAAAAATATATATAAATAAATAAATATTATATTAATTTATTCTAATCATTTTAGATTTTGCAGCATACTCCAATTAATCATCCTGATAGACAATATCTTCAAGAAGCATTAACCAAAGCAGAAGAATTTTGTACTCAAGTAATATTCTGGAAATATTGATTTTTGAATAATTTAGAAAAAATTAAAAAAAAATATATTATAACATTTATTTTTTATTTATTTTTTATGTAGGTAAATGAAGGAGTTAGAGAAAAAGAAAATAGTGATAGATTAGAATGGCTTCAAACACATGTAGCTTGTGATGGTCTTGAAGAACAACTTATTTTTAATTCTTTAACCAATTCTTTAGGTCCACGAAAACTTCTTCATTTTAGTATACTTCATAAGGTATATAAAATCTAGATTATATAATCTTAGAAAATCTAGATAATTTTAAAAAAGATTATATTTTTTTTATATTATATCTTTATATTTTAATTCATATATTAATTTTATAATATTAAGTTTCATATTATAATTTTCATATTTTTTTTTTTTTTTTTTTTTTTTTTTTTTTTTAAGGCAAAAAGTGGAAAAGAACTTGTTGGATTTCTTACAAACGACTTTTTATTATTTGCTCAACCAATATTTACCAAAAGATTTTTATCCAATGGACAACAATTTTCATTTGAGAGAAATGAAAATCAAAAATTTAAGATGTATAGAAAGGTATTCTATAATATAAATAAATTATCATATTAATAATATAATAATATTAACTGAAATATTTTTTTTTTTATAGCCAATATTCTTAAACGAGTTATTTTTTTTGGGTGATTCAGAGACAAATGGTAATATTAATTTAAGTTTCAACGAAGGTACAGAAAACTCTAAAATACTCAGATTAAGAGATCACAAAAAACCAATAATATTATTAGCACCCACCTCAAGTGAATGTTCATTATGGATTAAAAGAATTATAGAAGCAAAAAAAATATTTATGGAGAATGAAAAATCACGTTTGCAAAAACAAAGATCAAGTAAGTTATATTTATTCTCATTATTTTTAAAAATTAAAAATTTGAGATATAAAATATTTTGTATTTGTTCTTGTTTTATTATTATTGTAATAGTGAATGATATAAATATTTTATAATATTCTATAATATATATTTATGAAACATTTATAATAAATTTGATATATAGTAATATGTAAATGTGTATGAGTAAATAGAGCAGGCGCAATTTGGAGCTTGTGGGAGAATTCTTGTTACAGTGCTTGAAGGTTTCAATTTAAAGACAATAATAGGTAAGTGAACGCTTATGCTTAAATTATTTGTTTTTTTATGCATGTGCTTTTTAATTGCTTGTGTGGTTGCTTGGCGCTATTTATTATTTTGATATAAGTATATTATAAAAACAAATAAAATAAAATCGTCTACAAAATCATTAAAAATTATTTATATTATAATTATAATAGAATATATATATATATATATTCTATCTATGCAACATTATTTTAGTAACAAAAATTTGGCATGATTATAGTTTGCAGAAGACCAGTTCAAGGTAAACTTCAATTAGTAATTATGGAAGCTGAAGATTTAGTTATATTAAAGAAAGGTAAAATATTTTATTTGCATGCAAATTTTCAGATTCAATCCATGGATGGACATATATATATTTTTTTCTTTCATAATCATTTTGCATGTAATTTGTTTGTAGTTAAATTTAAAAGAAATTATTTCTCTTAATTATAGATGATTTAATATCTAATAATAATAAAAACTTAATAACATTAATTATTCACATATTAATTTTAAAAGCCATGCAACTGCAATTTACTTTATGCATATAATTTTTGCTTCATTAATAATATAAATACTATAATTATTCTAATTGGAATTATATTTATTTTTATATATTATAATAATTATAATTCTAACAAAAAAATCTAATTATATAGGAAAATGTAATACATTTTGTAAAGTTAGTATGGGTTCGCAAGAACAAAGAACAGGTATTGTATCAGGAACTGATTGTCCTTTGTGGGATACATCAATGCAATTCCAAGTTAAAGATTTACATGAAGATACATTGTGTATTACAGTTTTTGATAAAGGCTATTATAGTCCAGATGGTAAAATTAATTTCACAAATAAATTAATTAAATGTAATTTTAATGATTTCTGAATAAAAAAATTATTTAAATATTATTATAGAATTTCTTGGACGAGCAGAAATAAGAGTTGCTGATGTAATGCGAGATAGCAAGGATTCTTGTGGACCAATACAAAAACGAATACGATTACATGAAGTCGAAAAAGGCAACGTTGTATTAAAATTGGACTTACGACTCTTTGGTAATCAATAAATGAATTAAATTGTTTATTCATAATAATATTCATATTTACATATTAAATTATAATGATGTAAAGTTATAATTATTATTGTCAACAAAATTTTTCATATGATTACTTATAAAAAAATTTCTTACCTAAATGCAATTAAGTAATTTTAATAATTATAAATTTAATAATTATAGAAGCATAAAATAATTGATTTTTATATTTCATATTTATTATATTTTATTGTATTTTCGAAAAGTTTATAATATGTAATGCATTGTCTTAATCATTCAAGACTAATAATTTTGGTATTGATTTACAAGAAAATATATATATATTTTTATTTTTTCATATATATAAAGCTTGTCCAATCACTTTAATTATTAGTCTTCCTTAGAGATTAATTATTTATATTCTTGTTAATCTACAGTATTATTTTTATTGTTTTATTGTAAAATTAATAGTAATAATATAACAAGATAGCATTTATATTAAATATATATTATACAAAATATAAAGCATTTAGATAGGTATTAATATAAATAAATCAGATACAATAAATAATTTAAAGAAAATAATTTATTTAATTAAATGCTTAATATATGATTTTGATCATAGTATATATTGACTTGTAAATAAAAATCTATAATAACACATATAATATGTGAATTAAATATACAAAATATGATAATTTTTAATTTAACAAAATAAATTTTATAAAATTATTATATAGGCTATCTATAAAATAGATGTTTATATTAAATTAATATAATTATAATAATTTTTTAATATAATAAATGCTTTAGGTGATAATCATAATTAAATAGATTACAAGTAGTGCAAGTAGTGCAAAGTAGTGTAAACACATATAATAAAATTTTTAAATACAAGATAATTTTTTAATATTACATCATTAAAAATAATGTTTCATTTAATTTTTAAAAATAATTTAAATTAAACTTAATTGAATTGCTTGCACTTCATTGCATCCAATCCATCATTAAATTCAATGATCCAGAATATATTATTATTATAAAGATTATATTTAGATTTAATTCAATTTTCTGAAGACAATAATATATCCTATCGATGCGTAGATTTCAAAGATTTTAAAGATATTTAAATCCCTTTTTAAAATAATGTTCCCCTTAGCATTACTTTAAAATTTTAAGTTATTAAAAATTATTAAGAAAAAAAATTTTTTTTTTTTTGGAAAAATAGTATTATCAAGAAGAGTATAATGATTCACAAAATATAATGATATCTTATACTCTGATTGAAATTTTATCTTACAAGTTAATTACAAGTTTACAATTTTATTTTATTGCTATTCTCTACTTATTGATCTTCATGAAAATAAATTTTAAATAAAAAAATACAGTATCATGTTCTTATTTTATTTCTTTATCCTATTATCTTAGAAAAAGAATTTCTAAATTCTTTCTTGCATACAAGTTGATAAAATTCGGTTCCGGTTTGCTTAAAATAAGACAGTAGTGTATTCAAAATTTATCTTCATTCAATTAGTATATTTTTCTATATGATAAATATATTTTGTCATCAAACTGTTGAATTGGCAGATTCGTGGGCATATGTATTCACTTCTGTTTTCAAGTCATTAGATTCTTTATGTTTTGAATGATTCTCATTTTGCGTTGGGAATTCATAAATTGGTTTGAAACCACCAAACATTTGTGGTTTAAAATTTTCGGCATCAAATTCTGTTTTTTCTGTCTGTATCTCTTCTACATTTAATATAGAAGAATTATCATCTGATTTTCTATTAATAGTAGATTCCATCGCAACAACGCTCCAACTATTTTTTGAAGGTTTTTCTGCACTGATACTTGCTACAAATGGCGGCATAAAGTTTTGTGGAGATGGTGCAGAGCTAGAAGAACTAGAAGGTTGTTGGGATGGCAACAAAATAAGTTTTTGATTTTTATCAATTTCAGAATTTTTTTCATCTCGTATATCTACATCTAAATGATGAGAAGATTGCACTGTTGGAGTATAAACATAAGCAATTGGCGTAGAAGAAGATAAGGCTGGTAGACGATGAAGAGTAGTTGAAATCACATCGTTTTTCTTCGGTGGAAAAGGTACAAAGTCCTGTAGATATGGTATGATATTTACGTTAGAATCTTTTTCATCTTTTTCTTCGGTATTTTCTTCTTGTCGCTGCACAGGATTTTCTTCTTGTCGTTGATCACTGGGCACCAATAATGGCGTTTCTCTCATTCCATTAATAAGAATAGAAGGATCAGGACGTTCTAAAGGATATGGAAAATCTGACATAACTGGACGTTTATTAAATCCATTATGAATAGAAAGTTTTATTTCTTGATCCATTTCTTGATGATTCTCATTGTCCTGGAGTAATGTTTCTGGAGGAAGCGGTCGATGAGGACCTCTCGTTCCAACTACCACACTTTCGTCTTTTTCTCTAGAATCATCAGGATGAATATTTACAGCAGTATTAACAGGATAAACTACATAAATTGGTGACTTAGCCATTGTTTCATGATTTTCAAGTTTCCTTCCATCTGCATTTTGATCAATCATTATTCTATCCGATTCATCATCTATATTTGGTAAATTCATTGGTAAATTTGATTCTGTAATATCTTCTTCGAATTCCCTATGCTGTTGAATCATTTGAAGAGTAGCTACGTGCGGTGAATCCGCTGTTCTTCTCTTGAGAAATAAAGGAGGCTTTGGCGGAAGTGATTCTTCTGAATAACGTTCTGACCGTTCTTCTTCTTCCAATCGTAATTTTTGATTAGTTAATCGATGAGCCAATTTAATATCTTCTGCTCTTGAAGTAATTAATACCGATGGAAGACGAAACCTCTTAATTGTAGAATCCGTATCTCGAGAAGATATTGCATTTTCAATTTTTGTACCAAATCTAACAGTATGAATTGGAGGAGGAGGAGGAGGAGGATTTAATCTCTGAAGATAAAATGGAGCTGAAAGTAAAGGTCTCCTGGTTGAAGGATAAGATTGAATAGATTGTCTTACTCTAGTAGAATAAGTTTGACCAGCTGAAATTGTTCCAATGATTTCTGATCCACGATGCCCATGAGATGTCTTAGCATTTGGACGAAATTGTGGGAGAATATTTGGTAAAGTAGAATCGGGAGAATAAGGGCGTCTTCTTTTTCCTATGAATTCTGAAAGAAGAGTAGGAGATGGTGATGGTGATTTTCCACGAGATGGTAATCTTTGAGGTCTAAGATGATCAGGCTTTACTATAAGATCTCCATAATTGTAGTGATAATAAAACTGTGAAGGTAACTTTGATTGTTCAGCTGGTGGAGTCAAATTTTCTGAAAGTTGTGGCAAGTGTTCTTCATTTGAAATTAGAGGACCCATTCTTACAGGTTTTAATGTTGTGGAAGAAGATTTTATTTCATTAGCTTCGTTTTTAACAATGATATGATCTTCGATTGATTGTATAGATTCATCCTTAGGGAATACTATATGATTAATATCTTTATCATTCTTTTTATCTTCTGACTCTTCTAGAAATATAGTATCCTTTATAAATGAATTTTGTGTTTTAGAAGGTTCTATTTCATTAGCTAATTTTTGAGTTTCGGTAGGATTAGGTTGTCTTGATTGAGCATAAGTGTAATTATTCTCCAATACAGATATTAACGGTAAACCAATTATTTCTTGAAAATCTGTTTGTGAATCATAATTACTTTTATTTGGCGATGCATTGTAGAGAGGTCGAAAAGAGGAATCTAATTTGGTGGAACCACTATAAGGATTCTCTCCAATCGCAGTACCTAGGGAATAATATCCACCTTCAACATTTTGTCTATTTCCAAGGACAAAAGATACCATATCCTGATCAGGTGGTATCAATATGTTACTAGTGCTTTCTACAAGAATTTCTTCAGTTGGTTTTTGATTAATAATTGTATTTGGATGATATCCCTGATTCATAATAATATTATCTGCAATGCCATGTTTTTGATTATCATTTTCAAATGACATATATTCATTATTTAAAGGCATGGATGTTATTGGGCGTAGAGAAGGAACTTGAAATGGTAATGAATTATTTTGTAAAATGCTTTCCTGAGATATTGGTGATAAATGGATTGCAGAGGATGATGGAACTGATGTGTTTATTATTGTAGTTGTCATGGGAATGATTTCTGAATTTTTTTCAGTGATCATTGTTATATTAGAAATGGATGTCGTAGTAGGCAATGTACTAGTTCTTATAACTTCATTAGTCGTCTCTTTCATTGAAACGTAATCTTTTATTTCTTCTTCTTCTTTTCCAATATCATAATCTTCGTAATTATTGATATATTCTTCGTGTTTTATAGGAAGTTTTGTTTGAGAATCTCGATTATGATGCACTATATTATTTGATCCTTGATGATTATTACTGTACATAGATGATTGAAGTTTCTCTATAGGAAGAATATCATCCTCTAAATAATCAACAAATTGTTTAGGAGTGGAAATTGAAGGTTTCCAAGTCGTTACAACAGGTAACTTCATAGAAGTTGAAGTAATAGTAGATGGAGAAGTCGTAGTGGTAGCGATAGTAGTGGTTGTCATTGGCGTTGAAGTTATGATAGGTTTATAAGTTGTAGAAATAGTATCAGGTGTAATCGATGATGTTGGTTTAAGTGTCGTCATTGTCATTGTTGTAGTCATCGTTGTAATCGAAGTTGCTTTAGACATATATGGTCTTTTAGTAGAATAATATATTACAGTTTCTCCATGATAAGGTTTATGATTATAGGTACTATAACTATTCGATCCACTCTGAACTTTTGTATTTGCATAAGAACTTGATATCAATGGATACTTGTCTTTGTCATACTTACCAGAAGAATACTGTATAGGAAGATTAAGAAAATCGTGAAAATTAAGTAAATAAGGATTAATTTCGTTGGGACTAACATCCTCGGTTTCCTTATTGTTTTCCATTTTTTTTTTCATTAAATAAGAACTGTTTCCTTTTGAAAAATCCTTGATCTGTTCATTTTTATTCAATTCTTGATAATGATTGGTATAATTTAAAGCCTTGACAGGTTTCTCGAAATCAATCTTACCGGTAATAGGATCTTTTTCGAGTGAGAACGGCCTGCCACCATTGAAGGCGAAAGGATATGGCACGTGATAACGCGGCGTTTCTTCGTCTAACGTTGAAAGAGCAACGGTGCTCTCTTCCCTAACAAGATCTAGGTCAAGATCATCCAGCTGTGCCGTCCTTGCCAAATTCGGAGAAGATTCAGTTTTTTCTAGTAAAGATTTTGGTGGATTGTTATCTATGTGACCGCCCATCAAATATTCGGACAATACACCATTTATACAAATCAGTATGACCATCAGTTTCCATGGATTAAATTGCATTGTTTTCGACAAATCTGAAAACAAATTTCATATCGTGTAATAAAATAAAAAATTTTATATATTAATCATAATTATAATTATTATTGATGAAGATATTATTATACAAGAGGAAAATTTGAGTGTTGAATTTTTTTTTAATAATGAATTTTTTTAATAATTTCTTAATAATGAATTTCTTAATAATAATTATTATTATGTTTAAAAATCTATTATTATGTTTCAAAATCTATTCAATTTTTTTTTTGCTTATATTTATACAACTTATAACTATATACAACTTCAAATTATTCAAGATGTTTGTTGTTCTTATCAATTTTCAGTGTATTCAATAATAAAGTATAAAAGAATTCTATTCTTTATTTTGTATTTAATATAATTTAATAAATATGATTGATTGATATGATGATTGAAATATATAATGCCGTATGATTTGTTACTGATTTATCGCATCATATCCTTATCGAAATTACTATTATATAAATGCTTCAGCGAATTTGCATGACATTCTTTATAATAAGAACAACATGAACAAATAAAAATTAACTAATTAAAACTGTTCACTCGTGTAAATAAACTCGTGTAATAAAATAATAATCTTTAATTTAAAAATACTTTCTTTTCTTCTTTATAAAATATCATTTCAGGAAATCATAATAAAAAAAATAATTATTTATTATTAAATATCATTTAATTTATATAAATTATTAATAATGTGAAAAATAATATTAATATTATGATTATAATAGTCATGATTACAATAGTCGAATAATTCTAATAATCATAATAATCAGAATTTGAAAATAAAAATAAAAATTTATTTTAAATTTTTAATAATTAATGAACTCTTTAACCATTAGAAAATTTTTAATATTATATTATCAATATTAAATATAATAATAAAGAAGGACAGAATATTTCATTTTTTATGAAGCAGAATCACGTTCCATAACGAATTTTTTCATCTTCTTTCTCTTTTTTTCTATTTCATATTTTTCTCGGTATTCCAATAGTTTTGTCGAGATTGTGCCACACAATTTCAATCTCTATATAATCAGTATTTGGCATTAGTATTTTGTTACTCGTATTTTCGAACGAATTTTTGTCACAGACAAACTGTTGTTTTGAGAAAATTCCCTTAAAGTAATTGAATACGCTTTCGAAGGATGTACATGATAATTAAATGTTTTATGCATATGTAATATACCATTATTAATAATATATATAATAATATATATTATAAATATTATTATATAGGATATTTCTTATATAAAATATAAATATTTTTGTTTAAATTCTTTTCAAATTTCAACAATTTCTACAAATAAAAAAAAATATTACGTAATAATATAAATGCTTTACTAGAAAATTATAATGAAAAATGAAGACTATTAGAAAAAAATAAAAAATGATATAAAATGATATAAATACATAAATATCTATATTTTCGAAAAGTTATTTATTTTTATTATTTGATATCAATGAATTATTTTATTTATTGTAAATTCTAATTCAATCCAATTTTGTTTAATTTTATCATAATGCAATTTTTATTTTTGTTAATTATTTTAATTAATTCATATGTATTTATGATTCATAAACATTCTTATTTAAAATTATATTTCTATAAATATAAATCTAAAATTGTAAAATCTAGAAGACCAAAAAATCAATTTCAATTGATTCATTTTTTGTAATAATATAATATTTCTTATATATATTGTTATATAATATAATATAATAATCATTATATATTATAATAATATTTATAATTATATAATATAATATAATTATAAATATTATATAATTATATAATAATTATATAATATAATAATATTTATAATAATAAATATATTATTAAATCAAAAAAAATTTTTACACCTTTATTATAACTTTTTAATAAAATATTTATAAACTTATTATTAATTTTTACGGTAAAAATTTTTATTTGATCAAGTTTGATCAGATAATTAAAAAATTTAAAACTTTAATTTAAAATTTAAAATTATATATATATATATATATATAATTTAATTTAAAATATTCTATATATATATATATATATATTTATTTGTTTTTTAAAATGTTTTTATGATTATTTTTCAAAATTGTTTTGTTTGATTATTAATGAAAAGTATCTTTTCTTATTTAATATAGTATTATATATCATTTTTTTTTATTTCAGTGATATGTTTACAAAATATTAAATTTTATAATCTAATAACTAGAAAATCATGTTTGAAAAAATTTCAAAAATTAAAATAAAAATTCATATATTCTTTTGCCCTCTTTTATTTATAATCCTACTTATAAATTATAAATTATTTTAATATAAAATATCATAATTGATCCACAATTTTGTGCACAATTGATTCATTGATTTTCGTTTCTTTTCTAATTAAAAAATTATAATTGACATAAGTATTACTAAAAAAAATTTACTATTGAATATATTAAACATTACGAAGATCTAATTATAGAAAGACATTAGCAAATTAGAATAAAAAGAGTTAAAATAAACGAATCTTATAATTTTTATTATTGGTTGAATAGCAGAAAAGAACACAAATAGATTCAATGAATTGAAGTAATTTTATATTCCGTTTTAAATCTAAGATTCTTTTGTGATTATAATATTTGTCTCTAATATATTCGTGACCATGATTACCTCCTAACTCAGTAACTAATATTGGTATACAAAACAAATGCATATACTGTTCATCGGAATGACCTACTTTAACTGTCTTGGTTTCGGGGTTTCATCCTCGAGAATTGTTTCAAATCCGTGAATCATTCGTTTTTCTATCATCAATAATCGTAATAACATTTATTATTGATATTTTTTTCTTTTTTTTTTTATAGTATTTCTTATTGTGAATGATTTATTGTGATTTCAATAAATTATTTTGAAAATAAAGAATTCTTTGTTAATCATTTTTTTTTGTTTCCGTTTATAATTAATGAAGCTTTTAATTAAGAATCAGAATCTTTGTTAGAATTTGTAGTATTATTCTATGATTTGTAAATCTTTAATTTTAATAAAAAGATTTATTTTCAATTTTTTATTATTTTTTTTTCAAAGAATCTTTTGTTTCTTTTTATCAATAATTTCTTGATTAAAAATTATAATTATTATTCAAACAAAATAATATTAGTATATTAAATAATCAAATAATCTATTTCATTTTTTAATTAAATTGTTCACAATAAAGTGCAATGCAAAAAATATCGTTTTCTTAATTTTTTTAATATATTTTAATGCAATTATATTATATTTATACTTCTGTGTGAAACAGTTTGTAACGTTTTATACCGCAAACTCGCCCTAATTACATATAACGGTACTATGATTGCAGAATATATATATATAATATATTTATATATATTTTTATATATTATGCTTATAAGAAAATCATGGAATATTATTCTATTCACTTCATTCTCATCACTAACTAATTTAATTAATGATGAAAAGATTTACAATTTCAATTGCAATTTCAACCAAAATTTATTATTTAAATATAATTTATAACTTTTAATATTTCAATTTTTTTTATAAAATGTTTGATTAAACAACTTTTTTTTAAATGTAATTTTCTATTATTTTATTGAATTTATAAAAAAACATTTATAAAAAAAATTAAAAAATATAGATTAATCCTTAGAGTTATAATCTTCCATAAAGATGAATTAAAATGATTTAAAATATACATATTATGTAAATTTTATCATATTTATATATTTAAATATAATAAATATGTATTTAAATAATTATTTTTTAAGATATTTTTTAAATAATATTTCATAATATGTGATAGAATGCAATTATTTAAATTATAACGAAAAAAAACGATATATAACATAATTAACTAAATTCAAAAATTAAATATAATAAAAAATTAATCAATTAACATATTTTTTTTCAATGTTTTAGATTTTAAAAATAATGAATATTTATAATTAAAAAATGATACCTGAATCTAATAATAAAATGAAGGTGGATGTTTTCCACTAATCTCAGAATCAGAGTTCCCAAGCATTTAAAACTCCATGTAAATAAACTCTAATTATCTTTCAGTTCGTCACTTTCCGTTTTCCCTCACAAAGAAAACAATTAAAATCACGAACCCGACAAAGATGAGTAAAACATATGACGAAACCATGAAAACTTGCAGTTCTAGTAGAAGGTCACACATCGACTGAGATGCTTCAACGACCAGGTGACAGCAAGAAGACATCAGAGATGGTAGCAATAAGATGAAGAGGTGGAAACATGAAGGAACGTGAAATGTATTTTATAGGAATAGGACAAATCTAAAGAAGGAAACGAAATCTCGGAAGATTCTCCTTCAGAATGAAAGTATAATGAATCAATGAATTTTGATGACTTCGATTGTGTAAAAAATTAACTTTTATTTTTTTATTTTATTTTATTATTCTTGTATTATATTGTATTGTATTATAATAAATTGATGACTGATATATAAATTTTAAAAAGAATCTAATTTTCATTTTTTTATAAAAAATTCAAAAATTGATATTATATAAATTAGTGATATATAAAATAATAATATATAAATTTTACAAGAAAATTTTTAGATATTGATAAAAATTTAAATCTATAATATATTTTTAAATAAATAAGAAATAAATTCTGTTAAGTTCTATAAATAATCAAGTTATAAGTTTCTTAAAATATTTTTGTTAATCTTGATTTATAAATATCATTTAATATCATCATTATAAATTTGGTTCTTTAATGTTTATTATAAACTTTGTGAAATTCTAATCATTTTTTATATTTTTTAATTAATATTTTTTTTTAATTTATTTTTATAAAATAAAATTAATTTGTTTAATTCAATAAAAGAAAAAAAGATTTACTAATTAATTATATATATTTAATAAATTATATTAAAAAAATTTGTTTTCATCAAAAAAATGTAATATGAAAAATAAATACAAACTTTTTAAGATTTTTTTAAATACATCAATATAGAAAGATACTTTAATGTACATATTATATATATTAATAAGAAAAAGAAAGACAGAAAAGAGATAATATATTTCAACGTATTTCACGGTTAGATGGTAGGAGGTAAGAAAGAAGAGTAGTTGAATTTGACTAATGAACGGCACAGAGTCTACAGAACGGTACGTGGAACAGTTAGACGACGACCCACATTACAGTTGTTCAGGGCCGGCCAACGTGCCAGTTTCTTCGTTATCCTCTTATCCTCCGTTAACGCAAACTAAACATTTTAGGATTCTACTAATATCTTTCAATTATTCTTTCTCTTTTTTCTTTAAAATTTCTACCTATTATATGAATATTCTATTCTATTATATGAATAATTATCTTTCTATTTCTGTTTGTCTTTAATTAGTAATTTTCTTTCTTAAAATTTATACTAATGATTCATTAACAAAATTATAGATTTATTTTCTTCAATTATTTCTAAAATCTATATTAATCATTATTATTGATATTCAAGCACCAATATTCAATTTTTTAAAAAATTTATGAAAATATTTTTAAATTTTTTAGAAAAATTGTAAAATAAAAAGTTTAAAATAGGTATTAAAGAATTGTTGGATTATAAAAAGAATGTTTTTTATTTAGTTAAATATAAATTTATTTATATTTTCTATATTTCTATATTATATTTTATTTATTTATAAATTCATTTTTCATAATTTCGTCCTTTATTAAAACAATGTTTTACAATAATAAAATCATATTTAATATCTATTTTCTTTTTCCTTTCTTTATAATAGACACTGGTGCTGGTAATGGTATTTTCAAAGTGACAATTTTTTTATCTTCTTTATTGGGTAAAGCACCAATAATTCTGGCAAGATCTGTCAATTTTTTTAAACCCATACGGTGACTGAATATAGTTGCAAATAATTCTAAATCTAACGTAAAGTTGCAAATTATTAAAGCTAATATCATACAATGTATCACTCCTTTATCTTTTACACTAGTTGGCCTCAGCCTAAAAATTACTTATTAAATTATTAAAAATATTATATTATTATATTATATATGTATATTTTTTTTACATACCGTCCATGATTACTCTGAACACTATATGTGTTTATTATATATGAATTAATTTCTTCAGATACTAAACAAACTTTAATACCACGTTTTTTAGCATCTTTAATTGGCATATTTAACCATGTTGCAATTGCTTGAATATAAATTAATAACGCAATTTTTTTAAGATTATCTGAATCAGATTTCAAGTATTGTAATGTTCGAATAAAAAATTTTGAATTTCTAAAACAACAAAATATAATTTAAATTAAATTATTAAATATTTTATATATATTATTAATATGTAATTAATATTTAATAAAATTAATAATAAAATTATATATATATAATAATAAAATATATTATTATATATATAATAATGAAATTATTTAATAAAATTAATAATATTGAAGAAATGATAATTTTTAAAACAAACATACTCTTCTAAAGTATTAGAATTGTTATTTAAGATTTCTTTAACATTATTATACAAATTTTCCAATTTATTTTCTGATACAATATCATATATGTTATATATATCGTTTACATTAGTAGCTTCTCTATTGCATTCTGGCAAAGTTGTATTTGTAATATATTCATTATTTGACAATTGTGTTGATAATTCCATTCTATCAATTTCAACATCTATAACAAAAACATATTTCAATTCATCTTCTCTTAATATTAAAATATATGAATATTTATAAAAATAATTCCTCACTAGATACAGTTTCCTCAAGCTGTTCTTTAATAGATTCTACATTTACTTTTAATCTTTCAAATTGTTCTGTTCTTCTTTTCACCTTCTTTGAACCAAATTGTTTGTTCAATATAGCAATCTTTTCATCTTCAGCTTCTTTATTATCCTTAATTGCTGATTTTTCCAAAATTGGAGTCACTTGCCAACGTTCAACTTGGACCAATCTTGCTTTTCCTGTTTTTTTATTATGAAGTACAAGCATAGTACGCATCAGATCTTGAGTTGTATCTGGTTTATAACCTCTATAAACAATTTGCTGATTTGATAAAGCCAACATTGTTTTCTTTTTATTTTGATCATAAAATAATCCACAAGACATTTTTTTAGCTTCCTCATCTTTGAGTTCTCCATTTTGAAAATTAACTGTAACATAATTATTTTTTTAATATAAAAACATAAGAGCAAATAAACGTAATATATAAAAAACAAACAAAGCACAAATTACGAAAATTGTTTATATTTTAAAAGGAAATTTAAAAAAACAATTGATAATTTTATAAAATACACATAAATTATATATAATAAATATTACTTTGCAATTTTATAATTTTTTAAAAAGATTTAAACACAATTTTTTTTAAACAGTATTATAATTTCTAATAAATATAAATATAATACCAATAATTGGTTGAATTTTAGATGGTTCTATGATAACATCATCAATAATCGCTCGTAATAGTTTCATTTTTCAAAAAATATTATTTCACTTCTTATTATATTAGAAATATATCATATTTATCTATATCTAAATTTTCAAATATTCTTCAAAATATCGAACAGTTCGGAAAATTAATTTTTTTTTCCATTTCTCTTACCGGAAGTAAAAATATTGAGTTCAATTTCTATGTGATCTATAAAAAGTAACTTATTTTAGAACATAACTATCATTCATTTTTATTATGACTTACTTTATATTTTCATTGATAATATCTTATAATAGATAATAAAAAGAATAAGAATTTGAATAACAAAATTTTATAAACATTAAAAATTTTAAATTTATTTTATTACATTACTTATTACGCTCCTGATTTGTGTCATCTATATGAACTTTCGAGAAGTACGATATACATGAATGTCAAATCTTTCAATGATTTATGTTTGATATTTAATTAATCTAAAAATTAATCTAATGGGTAACGAGGAAACTCCAACTGTAGTGAATAATAATGAAGTAAGAAATGTAGTTAAATATTATACAATAAATAAATATATTTATATCAATATTTTATATAAGATAAAAATTTTCAATTTTTATAGATGCCAATTCCAAAAATAAGGCACGATTGGTATCAAACAGAAAGTCATGTTATAGTTCCGATTCTTGCAAAAAGTGCAAAAAATGTTAAAGTTATTTACGAAAAAAATACAGTAAATATTTAATTTAAGATATTTTTATAATATTTTTCTAATAAATATTGTTGTCAATTATATCGACGAAAGCTTTATCTTTTGATTGTTAATTTAATTTTATTTTTTTTTTTAGTTGAGTGTATCTGCTCTATTACCATCAGGCAATGAATATAGTTTGGAGTTAGATTTAGCTCATGCAATAATACCAGAAGAATGTTCACATAAAGTAGATCCATCTAAAATAGAAATCAAGTTGAAAAAACAAGATGGAATTACATGGACTAGTTTGGAAGGAAATCCTATTGCACAAAAGACAATACAACATATACCAAGAGGTAAAGCAAAGTTTTGTTATATTAAATTTTTATATTATGTTATAAAAATTTTTATATTAAAATAAAATTTTAATTTTTTAAGAAATTTTACAAGCTGGAAATCAACCACAAAAAATTGGAAGTGGAAAGAAACAACGAGATTGGGATAAAGTAGAAAAAGAGATTGAAAAACAAGAAGCAGAAGAAAATCCAATAGGAGAAGCTGCTTTATATGCTTTATTTCAACAGATATATGGTAGTGGATCTGATGAAGTTAGACGTGCAATGAATAAATCTTTTGTAAGTATTTCTTTTCAAAAAATATATAATATAATAAATATATTATATTTACTTTAATATTATAATATTTCTAAAAATAGCAAGAGTCTGGTGGTACAGTGCTAAGTACAAATTGGTCAGAAGTAAGCAAAGGTAAAGTTGAGGTAAAATTACCAGATGGTATGGAATGGAAACCTTGGAATACATAAAATAGTTCATAATTAAAATTCAAATTGCTTATTATTTAACCTAATTTCATTTTACTTTTAATAAAATCATATATTAAAAATAAAATTAATTAAAACAATTATATCTATAAAAACACCATGTTATATTTATCCAATTCATTAAATATATAATATGTGTATTTTTCTGAAAAAATTGTAATTTTTTTTCTTTATATAAAGAATAAAGAATCAAATATATTAAATATGATTAAATTATGCAACAAGATTTTTCAGTTAAATACATTTTTCCAGTTAAATGCATGTGTATAATGTATTTCTTATTTTATTGTATATAATTAAATATATACATATGTATCATATATGTATTTATAGAACATTTACAAATAAATAAATGCTTGTTATTAAAAATTATTTCAAATAAAATTATATTATTAATTATAAAGTGATTTTATCGAGTTAAAGAGCTTAATATACATATACCAATAAATAATCCAAATACAATATAAGTTCTTGCCAATTCTATTGTATTATTATCATCTAATCTATCTTTTTCATTAACCATAGTTACATTTTGTTTATTATTTTTTATTATATTATTACTTTCTATTATTTTATGAAAAGTTGTACTTATATTTCTATTATTATTTTCTATTAATTTATTAAAAGTTGTATTTATATCTTTTTCTAAAGAATGAAAGCTACTTCTCAACAAATTTTCATTTTTTTGCTGTGTTTCATATATAATATTTTGAATATTTGCTATTCTTTTATTATTGTATATCATTGAACCTATCAATGATATAATTGCTAATATGGCAGATGCAAGAATAGATAAATATTTATACTTTTGAGCATTCATTGTTTGACTATCATGATATTCTTTAATAGCAGTAGCCAATAATGTAAAATAATCTTTTTCTTCTTTTTCTAATAAATTAAGTTGCGATATAATTTTTGCTTGATCTTGAAGATTTTTATTTTCTATTATTGTTAATTGAACATATTTTGGATCATCTCTCTTAATTTGTATTAATTCTGAATATACTTCCTTTAATTTGTCATTTATTGTCATTGCTTCACGATTTAAATGTCTTCTTTCATCTTGACATTTGAATAATTTATCTTGTGCAAAAATTACTTGTTCTTTGGCTAATTCAACTTTATCTAAGCCTGTTAATTGTTGATACCATTGCCACCATTTGACAACTTTTTTTGGTAATGGACTTGGTTCAAATTGTGTTCCATTTATATTTTGAATTAATGTAATATTACGATTAATTTGCTGAAATAATATTAAGTAACTTATATTTAAATATATATTATAATTTTATAAAAATATAAATAAATAACATACCTTTGCTAGAATATCATACTTTGTAGTAACAATACTTTGTATATTATTCAACTTTTTTTGTGCTTTTTCAGAAGCATTATTAATTCTCATTGTTGCATTGTTAAATACTTGATGTTTATTTATTTCATTGCTTATTATTTTGATCAATGATCGAAATTTTTCTACCATTTTGTTCATACATCAGAATTATACAAAATTTACAATAAAAAATTAAATAATTTCATTTTTTATTATTATTATATATTTTTATTTGCTGATTAATTATTATATTTTTATAATTTCATTTTTTATTATTATTATATATTTTATTTGCTGGTTAATTATTATATTTTTAGAATCAACACAAAATGTAAATTAAATTTAAATAATCTTATAAATTCTTTTAAATATTATAAAAAAAATAATTATTATATTTTATAAATACAAAATTTTTAATTAAATATAAATAATTGTAATTGTTTTGTATTTAATTAAATACAAAATTAATAAAAGTATTCATGTGAAATGTGTAAAGTAATCTGTAAATTAAATATATGAAATTTAAAATTTATATTTAAAAAATTTTATATTATAATTTTATAATTTTATTTATAATTTTCAAAAAAATATTAAAAATTTTTCAATTTTTCTATCCAAGAACAGTCTAAATATGTAAAGGCTTGACTTAAGGCTTATTTTCAAAGGTTAGTATGAAAATACAAATTTGTTTAGGAAATTACTCATTTATAAATTTATAGAAATTTTGTATTTTCATAATAATTTTCATAATAATTTTGTATAATAATTTCATTTGTGAATAAAAGATTTAAAAAAAAAATGAGAAATGTATAAATGTATTTCATATATTTAATAATTAACCTTAAATTTTTCAATATATAATTGTTAATAATATTATTATATTATTAATTTATATTTCTAGTATTTCTTTAAGAAATCAAAATATTTACCAATTGTTTAAAAAAAATTTGATGAATGAAAAGAAATTTTTTCATAATGAAAAGAAATGCACGACAAATATCTCGAAAAGTAATTATTTCAAGCGATTCAGAAAATGAATTTGGAAATATTTCAAGCGACGAAAATTATGTACCTGAAAAAATATCCAAAACAATTAAAAAAAAAAAAAAAACAATTATAAAAAATAAAAAAAAAAAAAATGATTTGACAACATATGGTAATGAACATACAATAATACAACTTGGAAACGAGAAAACAAAAATAGAACATATAGATATTACAGAATCAACAGCTTTAAAAAAGATACAAAATAAGAATATAAAAATAAAAGAAAAAAAAATACAAGATTTCAATACAGAAAATATTAAACAGATATTAAAAAATACAAATTTTAATTCTATAGAATTTAAAGAATGGACTAATATAGATTATATTAGTGAAATGAATAATGTTGAAAAACATATAGTAGAAAACATTGTAAAGCTTTTTAATAATGACAATACAATTCCATTTATTGCAAGATATAGAAAAGATATGACTGGTGGCATGGAGCCAGATAAGCTACGAGCTTTAAAAGAAAGTTTTGATCATGCCAAAATGATCAAACAACGTGCTAATACTATATTAAAAGCTATTGACAAATTAGGACAATGGTCACCTGATGTACATTTTGCGATTATATCTGCCAAATGCTTGAATGACTTAGAACATATATATTCTTTATTTAAACCATCATCTAAACGAACATTAGCAGAAAAAGCAAAAGATTTAGGTTTGGGACGTATAAGTGATCTTCTATTGCAAGGTCAGGAATTACCACCATTATCTTCTATTATTGATTCTAAGAAAGATGGACTTAAAACTGAACAACAGATTTTAGATGGAATTATACATATTATAGCAGATATTATAAATAAAAATAAAACAATATTTGATAAAGTTAAAGAACTTCAAAATGAATCTATTATAAAAATACAATCTACAGAATGTAAATCCAAAAATAAATCTGTTGATAACAAAGAAAAAAATATGCATAAAAAATATGAAACATATTATGATTTTAATACAAATAATAGATATATTAAACCTCATCAAATATTGGCTATTAATCGTGGAGAAGCACAGAAGATTCTTACAATAAAAATAATTTTACCTGATTTTTTTGAAAGAGAATTTAAAACTTATTGTTATAAATATTATAGGATAGTCATGATAGCATCAAAATTACATTCTAAATTATTAAATGATAGTATTGATTATGCTTATACAAAATTTATTAAACCATTAGTAGTACGACGAGTAAGAAGTGAAATGAAACGAAAAGCAGAGATAGCATCTATTGAAGTTTTTGTAAATAATGTTAAACAATTACTTCTTACTCCACCTGTACGTGGAAAAATTATACTTGGGATAGATCCAGGATTTTCACATGGTTGCAAACTAGCAGTAATTTCAGAACAAGGAGATGTACTTGAAACAGGTGTAATTTATCCCCATAGAAATATAGAAAAGGCTTATAATGAATCTGCTAATATTTTAATAAATTTAGTTACTAAATATAAGGCAACAATTTTAGCATTAGGCAATGCTACAGCTTGTAGAGAAACAGAAATGTTTATAAACAAACTAATAAAGTCTAATTCATTTAAATCATTAGATGTTTCATATGCAATAGTTGATGAATCAGGAGCATCGATTTATAGTTGTAGTCCAGAAGCAAAATCTGAATTTCCAAAATTAGATATGAATTTAATTTCTGCTATTTCTATAGCGAGACGTTTACAAAATCCACTTGCTGAATTAGTAAAAATAGAACCCAAACATTTGGGTGTAGGAATGTATCAACATGATTTACCAGAGAAACAATTGTTAACATCATTAAATGAGGTAAGTAAAATTTATTAAATTATATTGATTTATATTATTTATTTATAAATTATAAAATTTGATGAATTTTATCAATAAAATTTATAAAACTCAATTTATACAATAACTAAAAAGAATAAAAATTATTAAAGGTTGTTTCAGAAGTTGTAAGCTTTGTAGGAATAGATGTGAATACTGCATCACAATGTCTTTTGAAAAGAGTTGCAGGTTTAAATGCATCTCGAGCAAATAATATTTTAGAATGGAGATCTGAATTTGGCCCATTTAGAAATAGACAACAATTAATGGATGTAAAAGGAATTGGAAGCAAAGTATTTGAACAATGTATTGGATTTATTAGAATATTACCAGAAACATCAATGATTGATAATTCAAAAAAACTCAGCCCTATTAAAAAATCAAAACAGGCAATCAAAGCAGAATATAATTTATTAGATCAGACTTGGATTCATCCTGAATCATATAAAATAGCAGAAAATTTTTTAAAGTACTGTAATATTGACTTAAAGAATCTTGGAACTGCAGAGTTTATTGAAAAAGTAAAATTGTATGCCAAAGAAGGATTTACTAGTTTGGCGAAAAAGTTTGGTACAAATAAAACAACTATGGAAGTAATAATTAAGGGTTTATCTATGAAAAAAGATGAGGATATACGATTGAAAACTTGTTCTCCTTTATTTCGAAAAAGTATGTTAGGTATTAATGATATAAATGTGGAAATGCTATTAACGGGTGTAGTACGGAATATTACACATTTTGGAGCATTTGTAGATATTGGAGCAGGTAAAGATGGACTTATACCAATGAAATGGTTAAAAAATTTTACAGTTTTAATAGGTCAACGTGTGGAAGTAAAGGTTCTTTCAGTAGATTTGCAACGTAATAGAATTAATTTAGAATTAATTAATATTTTATAATACGTTTTTATACATATTGTGTAATTATTTATTTAAATGCATTATAAATATAAAAATAAATTATATTTTTATATAGAATTTTTATTTTTTTAAATAATAAAATATAATTTAGTAGTTATAGTAATTTAGTAATTCGTGAAATTAGATATAAAAAAATGAAAAACATATGCATACATAATTTACAGTTATTTCCTTTTATTATTAATAAAAATTATTATAAATAAAAACTTTATAAATGATCATAATTTAGAACATATGTAGATGTACTTTAAATTTTTAATTATTTATGATTAAAAATTATTTATGATTTAATATATTCAAATCTTTAAAAATACGATGTCGAGTTCCTATATTTAATAAAAATAATATAATAAGTATAATATAACAATGAATTTAATATATATATTAAAAATGTATTTTAGAAGATAATATGAAAAAATTATTTCGAATTATGTACTTTTTAATTTTCATTGACGTTTTTCAAAGATAAAATAATAAATCAAATTGCAATCAAATCAAATTTTTTTTATCTAATTTTCTTTATCACGAATTTTATGTAAAAAAAGAACATTATTATTAATTAATTAATTAATTTATAACTGATATGTCTTTCTTTGGAATTCATATTTATTTAAAAATATGTCTGTTTTTGTAAGATAAGTAAAAATAACTTTAAAAAAATGGATATTTATAGTGAAATGAATCGTTATAATGACATAGACAGATGAATTTTTCTGTAAATCTAGTAAGCAAAATTCTACATATTTATGTAAACAAAAATAGATATACTTAAAATAAATCTATTTTTTTTTATTCATATTAAAATAAAAATAATTAGTTATAATTAATTTTATTTTGCAAAATCAAATTATTGGTTTCTTTTTCTAAATGTATTTATTTATGTAAGAATTTCATATTATTATGTGTTTTTGTCTATATTTATTTAAATTTTATTTTATAAAATCAAGTTATTAATTTTTTTTTAATTATATAAATATTTTATAATTATATAAATATTTTATTTACGTAAGAATCTCACTTATTAATTCACAAACTTATTAATTTTTTTTGTATTTTATATATATATATACATGTATATATTTATTTAAATAACTTTTAAAAATACTATATTATCTTTAAAAACATTGTATTTACTTACAGTTATAATATATATATACACAATATATATTTACAACATAGACCTTTCAGAAAATTAGCAGTTCATGTTTGCTAAATTTGTTTTGTTATTGCTATTAAAATTATTTCTTAATTTATTATGGTAGATAGATGAAATTGCAGAATATCATTATACTGTTGATATTGAAATGGTAATTTTTTTTTTTGAGTTGACAAAGAAAGAAATCAGTAATAATTTTAGTGAAATTTAGTACAATTATTCATTAAATCATTATAAAAATTTAGATACAATTTATTTGTTTTTTTTTAAAATAAGAAATTAATTTTTTTTATTTATATTACCTTTTTATTTTAATATCTATAAGCGACAAAAAATATTTAAGATAAAAAAATAAAATTTAAATAGAATTTTGTTTCTCAAAATCTATTAATCTATTAATCTGTATAAAAATATTTTTGAAAAAATTATTTTATTTTTTATTAATTAAGTTATTTTTATTTTTTTATTAATTTATTTTTACGAAATTTAAATTTTTTTTTCTTTTTTAATAAATTTTAATTTTTTTTGATGAACAAATGATAATAAATAAATTTTTTTTGTATTTATTGTTTATAAATCTAACAATAATTAATGCTATAATTAATGTAATATAATTATTGTAACTGTGTA
Organism: Apis laboriosa; assembly: GCF_014066325.1. Lineage (NCBI taxonomy): Eukaryota > Metazoa > Arthropoda > Insecta > Hymenoptera > Apidae > Apis > Apis laboriosa. The sequence goes on along the minus strand of NW_025220694.1, from coordinate 2,807,023 downwards.
AAATTATTAGCTTAAATTATGTTTGCTTTTAATTTCATCTATAGTTATCAAATATAATTTTATTAACATTTTTGTGATACAATAACAATCAATTTTCTATACATTTTATGTATGTATAATAAATATATGCATTAATAAAATTTCTTCATAATATGATTGAAATATGAAATATTATTAAATATTATTATTATAATATATGAAATTATTAAATATTATTATCAATAATATGTGAAATTCGTTTAGGGTAATACATTTTTTGTTTTATATATATATTGTTATTGAACCAGTGTTTTTATTGAAGATGATAAATTCTTGAAAAAAATGACATTACAAAGAAACATAAATAAAAAATTTTATTTATCGCCATAATTTTAATTCGCCATAAAAAGAACTAAATTTCTCCTTAATTTCCTTCTTCTCAATTTGTTGAATTTTTCAAAAACTTAACATTTTTGTTCGTTTAATATACGGCAAACATTCTATATATATTTTTATATCTGTTTTCGTTCATCTACTAAATATTTAAATTTTTTTTAAAAACTTTTCATATTTTAAAATAGTAAAATATATAATATCTATATGACTTTCTAAAAATAACATATATAAAATTATTATAAAACAGAAAAAATATGATTCAAAAATTAATTTTTAAAAAAATAATAAAATATTGAAAATATTTATCTTTACTTTCCATATGATAATAAATAACTTTTTGTTACTATACGCTTTAATTCTATATGAAGAATGAATTTGAATGAAATTATCAAATCAAACTTTCATTTAAATTGTTTGTGAATATTTTTGCATATTTTTCACATTTTTTATGAAAAATTTGAATCGTTTATGTCTATGATTATTATTTTTATTGTTTTATTTTTATAGATTTTTATAGATTATTTTTATAGATTTTTAAAAAATTTTAAAAATTCTAAAAAATATATTTGATATATGAAGTTTTATTTATATATGAAATTTTTATTTTAGTATAAAATTGTTCATTTTGCGAAATGTTTAAAAAATTATATTTCATTTTTAAAAAAGACCTTTAAAAATGAAAATATCTTTATTTATTTTCTAAATAAAATATAATTTAATATTAAAAAAATGTTATTATATAAATTGTTGAAATTAATATAAAATCCATATTACTATTTTCTATTTCTTTTCTATTTCTTATTCTATCATTTCTATCAAGAACTTTGTTCTTTCACCATTCATAATACGTTTCATAATTTTTTAAATTAGTTTTTAAAATGATATTTTTCGAATATATTATTTTCACCGTTGCAAAGTCAGTTGTTTCTTACAATGTTCGTCATTGCATATAAGAAGAGTCTTTCTCCTGGCGTTAAAGAAGATAGCGGTGTGTATACTGAAAGACTTTCTTTACTTCCGATATTTTTCAAGTATTTTCCAATTTTAATATTCTATTCAATATCTTTCAAATAACATAATATCTAAAAATAAAGTAAATAAAATGTTTAAAAATTAGAATTATATATAAAAATATATAGAATTCAATTTATTCAACAAAAGAATCATTTATTGATCTGAAATGTCGTCATCGATTTCGATTTGATTCTTTCAAAAATCGAAAAAGTCATTGGATTTCGTTATTGTCATTGATAATGGATTAATTGCCAATTTTTTTTTTATTATTTGAATTATTTTCTTTTTAAATTCATTTATTATTTGATTTTGTTAACATTTTTCTATATACGTTAACCATTTAGTTATAAAATAATATTTATAAAATAGGAATATGATAATACTGCCATTGCAACAATTTTTTGCTTCATCTGTTGCAAAAGTGAAAAATTCTTTAAATCCACACTTTGTAACAAATTGGTTTACAATATAACTAGTTTTTACCAATTCGTTAATTTTTTCCGCATCGATAAAATACATGACAGCAATAACATATAAAACATGTTTTTTACCTTGTAATATATTTATTATTTCAGCGATCGATATAATACATTTTAGATGTTCTTTTTATGTCATTATTTTGGAAATTGTTCTTAATATCAAGAACTTTATATATTTCAGTCATTTTTTTTTTAAATAATCTGACAAATTATCTGACATAGCGAATCATATACAGAGTTCCAACATGTCTTATAATATTTTTTTAAAATATGATCAATCACATTTTTGGCAGATTTTGATTTTTCTGTGCCTTTTAAATGTGTTGCATTTCTCCATCACACTTTTATGCATTTGAAAAAATGTTTCGTTTTCTTGGATGGTTAATATCATATCTAAAGTCATAAATAAATTTAGTATGAATTAAGCAACGAAGATACTGCGGAAGAAAGTAATAATGAATGTCGCTTTTCTTTCTCGTTTTGCTGTTCTTTTTCTTCTTTCTCTTCTTCTTCATTGATTCTATTTCTTTATCCTCTTCACTTGATGTATTTTTTATTTCATTTTCTATCCTAATTGATGTATTACTACTTCCAAACATCTTGAATGCCTTCGAAGAATTGCTCGCATTGTGAGTAACAATGGCGACAATTTTTTGTCTTAGAATCAAGTGGAATTTTGTATGTATATTTTCCAATAGTTTAATAATCTTATCAAAGGAATGCATCTCTCTAAAGCGATGACATGCGAGTGATATTGCATTCAAAATCGTATGAAATTCAATGCACAATCTCCTTCCCAATTAAATATCGTGCAAATAAACTTCATATTCTTCAATTCCTTTTCTATCACAGATTTTACTTTAACATTTATTTGTCAACTCATTGTTCTCCGGCTAAAGAAAAAAATTTTGGGCATAACATTCAAATTCTCAAAAATTTTTCTAAAGTATTGGTTTTTCGTCATTGATAATCAATTACAAATTATATATTATATATATATGTAATTACATATATACAAATACATATATCAATTTCAAATTGTTTTTGAATGTATACATAAGAATTTGCTTCTAGTTGTCAATTTTTCTTTTTTTCGAATTTACTTGCGTTTTATATTCTTCGAATTCTTTTGGATGAATTCGTTTGAGATGTGAATAGAAATTGGATATTCATGTTATATGATTTTTGTTTTTTTTGGAGCACAAATAGCGCATACTCCCATAATTATTTTTTTTGATTTTCCTCGTACAATGGAAAAATATTTATCAGTAGTTATTAAAATAACTAATTGATTGTTAGAATTGATCGATTTGTTTAATACATTATTTAATACGATTTGTTTATTACGTTTATTATTGTCGCACATTGTAATGAAATAAAATAATATCAGAAAAAAAAATTACACATAAATCACAGTAGATGAAGGATTAATTTAAATTTTCTTATTCGTTTATTATAATATAATTGGAAGCATAATTAAAATAAAATTCAGTTAAACGAATATTTGAACTGTGCTTCGAATTTCGAACTGATGTCTCGCATTGGAAGATTAGAATCATCACGAAACGAAAATATAGATAACGAAAATATAGAATATATATATAATATAAAAACGAAAATATAGAAGAAAGCAGAAAGAAATAAGGAGAGAAAAGAGAGAGAAGGTAAATTGACAAAAAGGATAAACAGTCAGAGAAAAAAGGTCAAAAAAGCAAAAATAAGAATCAAAATCTGAATGATAGGTAACAGACCAGCAAACAAAAAATAGAATTTTATAAAACGCATAAAAAACGCAGAAAAATCGTGGACTTTTTTCATGTTTTTTAATAGTATTTAATGAATAGAATTAAAAAATATCAAATGTTAATTAGATTCTTTTTTATGGTAAAAGTTCATGCTTTTAGAAATTTCTTCCAAGTTCAATTGGAAAAATCAGTCAGCATCCTGACTTGCAATATTCCTAAATTAAAGAAAAATTCCTCGATAATAATATAAGAACAAGACGATATTGATTCCTGTTGAGTCAGTTATATCTGGAGTCATTCTTGGAATCGGGGGCGCACTAGCCAGGCTGAAATATGTTGAAAATATATAATTGAAAGTGTCGCCTAAAGTCTTTTCAAAAACGGCAGTCTCAGGCAACATCATTCTTTGTTTAATTTTAATGAAGGATCGGCGATCTCCTAATAATGGAAAAAGATTTCCGCGCGAGGAATTTCTCTCGAGTAAGTTGATTATAAATCTTGCAAGCAATAAGTGCTCGTGAACAATAAGAGTTATGATATTTAGTAAAATATATATTTAATTATCTGATTAAATAATTAAAGATAATTTAATATAATATTTGATATATTTAATATAATATTAATAAATTGAAGTATTATATTTTTATATTTTTTTAATATTTTCTATGTTCTAATTTCTATGTTCCATGATCGAAATTTATTAACTATATAAGTCATAGAATTACTTAAAAAAATTAAAAATTATTGTTATTAATAAATAATAAAATCATAATAATATGTAAAAAGTTATATTGTTTATATAAAATATTAATTACTTTTCATTCATATTTTAATAATAAATTAAAAATTTTTTAACTAACTAATTTTTAATTAAATATAAATTATAAATATATTTATAAATTATAAATTTAAATAATATAAAAATTTTTTATATTTCTGATTTTATTTTTATATTTTTTTTCTTAACGACAAAATAATTCATATTTTTATAGAAACAATAAAAATTGAAATATAAAATTTAGATTATTGTGAATTTATTATATTATATTTTTATAAATATGAATTTATTATAAAAATTTAAAAAATATTTTAAAAAATTTTAAAAATAAAAATATTTACAAATTACAATTAATAATAAAATATTTATAAATAATAATAAATAAAAGTAAATAATTTTTTAATAAATCATTTCTCAATTTTCTTGTCTCATACAAAATATTATCAATATCATAACTGAATAAAATCTGAATAAAATCAAATATATAATATAATAATAATATAATAAAATATAATATAATATATATATAATATATATATAATAAAATATAATAATATAGATATAATATAGATAGATTTAGATATTTTATGACTATTGAGATATATTATATTGAGGTATCCCAGATATTAGTTCTAAGGAAATTTTATTTTAAGAAAGATTATTGTAAACAATTGCATTCTTATTTAATTTCGTAAATAAAATCAAATAATAATTTATTAAAAAATAATTTAGAATATAGAATAATTATGAATAATAATTATGAATGAAATAACTTTCTATATCAAAACTTATTGCTTATTTGTTACAATAATAACATAATAATGAATTAATAAAATAATAAATGAATTAATAAAATTACGATTTTAATTAAAATTAATTTAAATGTTTTTAATTCTTATGAAAACGTATAAAGATATTAAAATTTCAAATTAGGAAGTATTTAAAAATTCACGAAATATATCAAATTCTATTATTAAAAACTATAAAAAAGATAGTTATTTTAATGATATAAAATATTTTATTAATTAAACAACTGTAATTTTTAAGTTATATTAATATTGTATAAAATAAACAATATAATAAATATTTTTGGCATATAATTCGAAAATTAAATAATATATATATATATGTAAATAATATATAAATAAGTATATAAATATATATTATTATATTATTATATAAATAATATATTATATATATTATATAAATTTTTTATAAAATCAATAAAAAGGTCAAAGTGATAAAATATTTCAAAATTATTAAAATCGATAAAGAAATAATTTTTTGGCATGTCATCTATTTCTATCTATTTTATTTTATATTTAACCGAATACAGATTAACATACGATTATTGTATCTTATTGCAACGGTTGAATGATCGTACAAATACAATCATTTAATTTTTAGAAATCGATATAATTAACTATAATTAATGTTAATTAATATATAAATATATTGAATTAAAAAAATGTTCAAGTCTCTGTCTTGTGTCTTGATGCTGCTATATGTATATTATATGATGACGAGCGAATCGTTGGAATACTTTCAAATTCATTTTTTATTTTTTGCAAATTATACTATATTAATAATATATAATTTGTATATTATATTATATTAATAATTTCCATTGTATATATATCAATTTTTAAATGATCCCAAAGATAAAATTCTAATAGATTGAGATTAAATGATCGTAATTATATAGTAAATACACTTCGTATTTATCAGAGAATGTAAAGAATAGTTTGAAATTTTATTTAATCTTTCATAACTCCAAAAATAAGATATATGTATGTCCATATAATATTTTTTATTTATTTTATATTTTTGTGTAATATTACTTAATATATAATATTACTTCTTTACTTTATATTTTATATTACTTCTTTACTTTTTGTGTATAGACTTTTTTATTGATATTTAAGAATCATCATATATTATCATTTATCATTATTATCAAGTCTTTGAAATAAGTTGGTGACAATCGATAAATTAATGAAATACAATAATTCCAATCTTTGTATTTATCAATTATACTAATTTGCAGTTTTAAAATAAAATCGAATTATTTTGATATCTGTATCCTAACCATGTTATAAAATCTTAACCAAAAAATGAGCATTGAGAACAACTGATAGAACTTGGTCGAAGTATGAAAAGTAAGGGATACCAAGTTTAGTATGTTGGTATAAGGATTATAATGGTGTAACTATGAAATATAAGTAGGATGATATTACGCGCCAATGAATGTATAGATTGCAGCCTCAGGGCAAAAAGTTTCAGAGCTACTCTACAATGGTGCATATGAAAAAGAAAGAAAAAGTGGAACGCTTGAAAAGCATACCGGAAAATAAAAAGAAGATAGAAAGCAAAAGAGTTGGTTGTGTCGGAAAATTCAATGCCAAGGTTCCAAGTCTCTAATTAAATCGAGATATTTACTGATACAATGAAAGTTGTAATATTATAATGTTTCGTGTATGCTTTTTATTTTTCTTGTATTTTTATTTTTATTTTTATATTAACTTGCAATGAATTATTTTTAAATTATTTAAATATGTGAGAATATGTAATATTTTTTTAATAGAACAATTTTTTGTTAGATATATCTATTATAAATTATAAATACTAGAATTTCATTTTTAAATAATTTTTATATAAAATATAATAAATATATCATTCTTTGTCAATAGATTTATCGATTTTAATTAATTTTTACAATTATATATATGTTAATATATTATATATAAAATATAATATATAATATATAATATAATATATAATATGAATGATTTAATAGATTAAAGTAGTAATAGATTAAATTATAGATAAATATATTAATAGATTAAAATAAAGTAATAGATTAAATTAATTTTAAAAAAATGTGAATTAAAAAATTATTTTGAATTACTAATAGAAACTTAAGTACTAATTTATTTTGAACTACTACTTTAAACTCAAATATATTATCATTATCAACTATCATTCAATGTAATTCTTCAGTATCTGTTAAGATGCTATTCCAATAAGGAATTAATTTATGTTGCATTTTTAAATAATGAATTTTCTTCTGAATATCCATATAACATATAAACTTTATCTATTATTCATTTATGGAAAAGACAGCTTCATCGAATAAAGTTATCATATTTATAATAATTACAATATATATATATATATATATATATATATATATAATATATAATATAAAATGGATAAGATATAAGATATAAGATACAAGAAAGAAAATATCATTAATATTATACATATATTGTTTTTGCTTATCAAATTGCACATAAATAGGAAATCGAATATTTTTTATTTTATCGAATGTTCACGGTATTTGTTATTTCGTATCGAAAGTGCTCTTATAATAATTTTCCTGGACAACTGAAAAATTGCGTGCAGAATGGAGAATGGTCACGTAGTAACGATTTCTTCCTTATCACACGTGCCTCCTAGTTTTCTAAATCGTTTCACTTCTGTTTGTGAACAAGCTTTCTATTTTTCATCGAGAATACGCTCGACTCTGCAGTATTGTATGTCGCATTGAATATACGTCTATTCTGCTCACCGCATCGATGTAATGTCGTATCGTGATTTATCCGATTGCTCGAAGGAAATCAATTGCAACCCGCTCTCTTAGAACTGTGAATACTGAAAGTATTCATCTATATTCCGCTCTTTTCAGAATTTCAGAAAATGAATTTCAATTCTTTTTAACAATCAATAAAGATATGAATCAATGCTATTCAGAATTGAATAAAATATAATTTGATTAAAGATTATGATTAATGCAAACTCATATTATGAATTACGATTGCTGATTATTACAATAAAATGTTAAGAAAAGTAATAATTTAATTAAAAATTAAATTAATCAATTAAAAATTATAATTCAATAATCATATGAAGTGATTATAGTTTTAATTATGAATAAATGAATAATTTATTTGTAATAAAAAATAATGTGAATATTTTTTAGAAAATATATATTTATAAATATAAATTAATTTATTAAATTTTAATATTTTTAATCACATTCATCAACAAAGAAATTTTTTGTAAAAAAATATATTTCTTATATGAAAATAGTTTCTTGATAAAAATAGTAACGATATGTCAAAAAAAAAATTTTTTTTTCCAAAAATTTTTTTATAATAAAATCAAATATATTAATACGAAATATATAAAATAAATATATAAAATAGTTAAATAGTTAATTCTCAAAATTAAAAATTTTTTCATTGCATGAAATAATTTTTTAATCTTTTGGAAAATATGAAGTTTGAATTATTTTTGAAAAGTTATTTCTTTAAAAAGTTGCATTGAATTTTATTTTTATATAAATATTAGATGATAATAAATATCCATATGCCGTAATTATTCAAATATTTTATTACATTATATTATTACATAATTACAAAATTATTATATTATTTTCTGTGATTATCAAATCACAATGATTATTATGATTATTTTCAGAAATCGATTATAATAATGTAAAAAACTTAATAATTAATTATTACTCCAACTTTGATGTTATTACTAAATTGTTAACGAAACAAGATACTTTTCCCATTTTTTAATTTATCAAAAAAATAAAAAAATATTCTATGTTTTATAATTATACAATATTATAATTATACAATATTATTAATAACTAGATAAAATAAAATATAACTATTGCAATAAAAATATTAAAATAGTTAGGAAAAGTATTATAATAAAGTTATTTGGAAAACTTTAATATCATTTGTTGATGAAAGATAATTATAGAACAGTATATTTATGTAGAACTTCAATCGGCTTAACTGAAAAGAAAAACAAATGACTCGAATAAATTAAGATCCATCAAAATTCATCAAAGACAGGAGGTAAGTAACTAGAAATCTTTTTATAAATTGCTTTCGTTTATAACTTCCTTTTATATTTTATATATTCACTTCTAATTGAACATAATATGTATCACATATAATGATTATAAATTAAACATCAAAATATTTATGCTTTTCATATATGTAACGCGAATATACATTAATATTAACATTCATAAAAAAAAAAAATCAATGCTAATATGAAACTTATATAAAGGCGTCAATATAAATCCGTTATTAAAAATAAGAGAATAATGTTAAATTAATTATATTCATATAATATTAATATAATTAGAAAATTGTAAAAAGACAATATGCGAACTGATAAAATTAATTCACATCGATAAAAAAAATAAAAAAAAAAATACAATGCAAATGTTTTACTAAAAACAAGAGAGTATTTTATACAGACAAAAATTAAAAATTTCTATTAAGTTAGAAAATAATGCAAATTGTATAAGTAAGTTATGTAAGTTAATATATACCGCTAAAGTACATTGTAAGGTAAAAAAAAAAAATATCAACACACGGTGTTCCCAAGCCTATTCAAGTACTAACTGTATCCAACATAGCTTGACTTTGGTGATCGAACGAGAATTAGTAGTTCTTACGTGGTATGGTCATTGGTATGGAAAAATATTAGTTCTTCTTTTAAAATATGTTTTATAAAATTATTATAATAATTAATATACTGATTTAAAAATAGTAATGGGAAGATCTACAAACAGTCAGTCAAACGCATTGAGTAAAATAATGCAGTGTATATGTGTACATTCTTAAAGAAAAATTAATATTGTAAAATATCATTTATTATTTATAAAATAAAAAAAATTTTCAAAATCTTAATTAATCGACTTCAACAGAAGCAAATCCAATAATTTGGATATATTTTAGTCTTATCACATAATTAAAATTTGAAAGGAAATATCAATAAATGTATTTTTATAATACAAATCACTTTATATTCTTCATTTTTATGTTTTGCTGTAATCATTGTTTATTAACTACCAATCTAAAATGATATATAACAGAATTTTAATAAAAAAAATTAATTTTAGAAATAGAGGTTTGAAAGCAGAATATCAAATGTAAGAACACGAATTTTTTTGAAAGTAGAATTGTGAATAGATATTTCAGTGTAAATGAAAATGACTGTTGGATAATTATTTTCAACGTAAAAAATAATTGTCAATAATTTTATTCTCAAATGTATCCTTAAATATTAAATAACTGATAATTAAATAATTGATGAAACATCTTGAATTAACATCAAGATGCCGGATAACTATGAAATGATTAATCGAAGTTTCATTGTACATTGATATTTTGAAAATATTAATCAAATACATCCATATTTATAATATTGAAAATTGATATATTGAATATTGTGATGTTTTTTTGATGGATTTTAATATTTTTGATAATACAATATAACTTTTATATATTTGTATTATATTTTATTATACAATATATTTTTTTCTGTTATTTAAATAAAACTTATTTGGGATTTAGGAAAAAATAAAATCTATTCAATATTCAAATTTACAATTATGGTTTAAAAATATTTATTTTTTATAACTATATTAGTATTGTCAAAAAATTTATATTTTAAGTTTATTAAAAAGTAGAATTAAAATAATTATAAAATAAGATTAAAAAAAAATCATTTGTAGAAAATAATGTTAAATTAATAGTGTATCAAAATTATCGGATTTTTCTAGAAAAAAACTTTTTTAGAAAATTCATAAAAATATTCAGAAAATAAAGTTCACTTAGTTTTTGAAATATTTTCTGTGATTATTACATTTTTTTATCTATTATTATTATTTTTTATTATTATATTGTTAGAACACAAATGTATTTATTTCAATTGAAGATAATATAAATAATTATATATATAAACATAATCAAAATAAAGTATTAATTGATAAATATATAATGAAGTATAAATTGATAAATATTCTATGTTATAAAAATTAAAGCTTTTTAAAAATATTTTTAAAAATACATCTTTTATGACATTGAAAATATTAAATTACAAAAAAATGATTTTTTATTTAATTTTTATATTATATTATATTATATTATATATTTACATATTATATAATTATATTAATATAATATAATCTACAAAATATAAAAATACAATAATCAAAGAAAGGATATATCTCGAAAAACATAATTCAAGAAGCAATAATTATGCATAATTTATATAATTATCAATACTGCAATAGTTTATTTTAGATAGAAAAAAATTAAATAAAAAAACACTTTTTTTTAATTTAATATTTTCAATGCCGCAAAAGATATATTTTTAAAGAATTTTAATTTTTACAAAATGTCAATAGAGAATTTTTATCAATTTTCTTAATACTTTATTTTGATTAGATTAGAATACTCAATAGATGTCGGAAATATTTTATTTCTTTTAAAATAATTCGTGGAGAATATATAATTAATTGAAAATTTATTAAAAAATTTTAAATCATTAATTCCTATTCAAAAGATTTCTAAATTTAGAATTTATTTGTATAAAATTATAATATATAATGATTTTTAATTTTAATGTAATTTTAATGTTTTTTTTTAATATTTTAATGATTTTTTAATTATTTTTATTTATTCGAAAGAAATAAAATTCAAACTTAGAATAAATATTTTTTTTAAAAAAATTCAATAAATATTTTTGGTAATAAAATAAAAATGGAAGAAATATCATCTTTTCTATTATCGATATAATTTGATATCAAAATGATAAGTGTAATTTTTTTTTCATATTTATTTTTTATTCAATGATTATTTTAAAAAATTTTTATATTTATTTTTAGTATTTTCTATATATTTCAAATAAAATATTGCATAATTGTATATAATTACTTTCAATATTATAATATATAATGATAAAATCTAAAAATCATTTTTTACTTTGTAATTTTTTATTAAAAGTAAAATAATTATCTTTTTTAATGTTATTTCATGTTATATTAAAAATTTATGTAATATTAATTTAATTTTTTTTTTCATAAATACTATCGATATATAAATATAAACGAAAGAAAATTTCAATTTTAAATAAATATTTTGAATTAGAAATTTAACAAAATTATGAACTCTTACAAATAAAAGTTTATTGAACTTTTAACTTTTAAATTGCTTTTTTCTATTTTATATTAACTACACAATAACATTTTAACTCTATTATAAAAATTTAATTTTAAAAAATAATTTAATTTTTAAAAATTTAACTTTATTTTATGTTCAATTAAAATTCTGATGAAAGTTCTGATGAAAGTTCTATATGAAAAATTATATATTATTATATTAACCGATAATATGTGATACATGTAACAATGAGATAGTTCTTTAATTACTTCTATTTTACTTATCTAGAAACGGATCAACAGATATTGCAAATAAATATATATGATAATCTTTTTCGAATGTGAACATTTTAGAAATTTTTGTATAATGTGAATACTTTATCGGACAGTTTAAGATTTCAATTTCATCTATATACTCTACAATATTTTTAGAAAATTTCATTTTTATAATTTTATTTAATTAGAATAAAATTTCTTATTTAATTAGAATATATTTTCAATAAAATAAATAAATAAAAATTTTGATGAATTTGCCGATTAACTTCCTTCTTATCAATTTTAATGATTTTGAAATATCTTGTAAAAAACATAATTTTTTTAACATATTACAGCAATTATTTTTTAACATATAATAACTTGGAATTATTCGCAAAAAATTTTCGCGATTACATTTAATTCTATCTATATATATTCGTGGTAGCATAATAGTATGCGACTGTTTCTTCTTAATTATTTGTTGCAGAGTATAACGAATGAACAAATATCACCATTCTTAGTGTTTATCTAATTCCTTCTATAGTTTCCATGAATTCTTTGAAAATTAATTTTAAATAAATTTAAATGATCCCTAAATTTATAGATGATCAAAATAACAATGACTGAAGAAGTTTTCTTACATATATATATATCACAAAGAAAATTTTAAAAAAGATAACGTTCACCATAAAGAAGTATGTTTTCATAAGAAATACTATTTTTAAACTCATACTGATGCATGCACTATCATGGATACATATGTTATTGGGATAAATAATATATTTATTATTCCATTATTAGCCTTGATTATATTGTATCGTAATCTAATAAAGATTATAAATATAGATATTTTGTAATATAATCCAGTGCAATAAAATTAAACTCGAACAAAATTTTCGAATGTATGTAGGATATAAATATATCTAAATATTGAAATATATAATATTTATAGAATATAAATATATGTAATAATATTAATTGTTAGAATATAATTATATATATGTTAAGAAAAATTAATAATTCCATTTGACCTTTGATTGAAACATAATTTTGATAGATATATTAGTTTTTCAAATAACTTTCCAATTTTACATCTTACACACACACACACACACACACACATATATATATATATATATGTATTATATGTTTTCATGGATGCATAAGATGAAGTTGACAATTGTCGTCGGTTTTGGAAATATAGTGTGTATATATTACATATCACAGATTTATTTCAATGATAAAAATAGTAATATACATATAAATATCTATTATATGAATATTATAAAAAAATTGTATTACCTACAGAATGAATAATCTTATATTGAATTTTATTTATTATGTCAATAATATTATTTGTAGCGAAAATGTTCAAATAAAAAAATGAATTTAAAAGATCTGACATATATTGTTTTTTTTTTATACAAGAACAGATAGAACAGAACAGATAGAACGGAACAGATACGGATAGAACAAATAACAGAACAAATAAAATGTATAGAATCATTATTTGAAAATGTTTTCATATATATTATTAATATAAGATATGTATTAATATAAAATAATTACATATTTTATAATGATAAATTTTTTCAAACTCTTGATTAAAAGTATGTTTTTAAATTTAAAATAAACTGGAATGAATTGCAATATGATTTTACTAATTGGTAATTATTAATATTTATTATATTTTTTAATATTAAAACATTGAATATAAAAATAATTTTAATGAAATATATAAATAATTATAATTATTTATAAGTATATTTACAAGTATAAAAATGTAAAATATTTAATTTTATATATTGAATATAAAGTTTCTTAATATTTATTATATAATAATTAATTAAAATATGTGCAACGCGGATATTTCGATTGATGTTAGAAATTATAACGATCTTTTTTCAAATATATTTGGATAATTTCTGTCAATTCAAAACTTCAATCAAAATTTTCTTGAGAATGTGCATTATCAATTTCCTGAGATGTAAATGTATAACTAATCATATTACATTGAATATTATATTGAAATTCCATTTATAAATAGAATTGTACATAGTATTTGAATTGAGTTTGTTTTTATAGTTGAGTTTTTATTATTTACTGAACATCATTTCATTTATATAAATGTCTTTATAATAAAAATATAAAATATAAAAATATATAATATAAAAATATAAAAATAGTAATATAATAAAATAGTAATATAATAATATATAATAATATAATAATATAGTAATATAATAAATATAAAAGTGTACAGATGTATTTATGATAAAAAATTAATTCATTAAACATTAAACAATTATTATCTTTTATTAATAAATTATCTTTTATTAATAATATTTGATATATTATTATGTATTTTATAAAAAATATTTCATAAAATCTTTTTAAAAGAATATGAATTAATTAGACAAAAAATCATAGTTGATGGGAGAATTAGATGGATTCTATTATATGAATAGAAAGTTATGTGTTTATCGTGTTTTCACATAAATGATTCTACTATGTTCTATGTAAATATTTACATTCAATAATTTTTAAGATATATTTAAACTGTCTAATAAAATTTATTACTACATATTATTTTTTCTTCTTATATATACATATATATAGTTTTAGATATTTATTATATTAAAATATATATTTTGTAAATAAACAATTCAAAAATATAATGTAATGAATGAGGCAAGTCATTATATTGATATCAAAAATGACATTCTAGAAGAATCTTATAAAATCTTATAAAAGAAAGATATATAAAAATAAATCTTATTAAGAGAAAAAGAACTACTGCGAAATTAAAATTTAGCATTTAAAGATTCTTCATTCTATTTTAGTGAAAAACATTTTTTTAGTGAAATCGATATTTTTTTAGTTTTTCGGTACTTTTATCGAAGAACAATTCGCCAAAGCAATGACTTTTAAACAACCATTGAAAGAAAGAGTAACAGTTACAGAACAGGAAAGATCTAGCTATTCGCATAGAATAACAAAAGATTATAGAATAACAAAGATTGTAGATGCGAATTGAACAGAGGACTAAAAAACCAAATTCATATTTTCGTTCTCATATATATTCAATTTATAAATAATCAAAGAATTCGATAAGGATTTAAACAAGAAGAAAATAGCAATATAAATAATTTTATAAATAATGTAAATTCCTTTGTAATAATAATATAAAGTTTAATAAAGTTAAATAAATCTTTTTGAAATAAAATAAAAACTGCGGATATTATACATTATATAAAAAAAATTTAAACATAAGGAAATATATATAAAATATATATGATATACAAGAAAATACAAAAGATTCAAAATATATAGCATATTGTGATATTTAAAATAAAGTAAGTATCTTTAATCTTCATTTTTTTATTCATAAAAATTTTATTTTATATATTATAAAATTTATACTCTAATAATAATTGAAGTAAATCATTATAATATATAAATATATTTTAAAATGTATGTAAATATATTTTAAAAACATAAAAATATAAAAAAAAGCAAAAATTTAAAATAAAGATTATAAAAAAATAGAGATAGATATATGAATCTCTTATAATTATGAGTTACTGAAAACTTTATCGAATAATATAATATAAAAAATTAGCAAAATGATATTTCAATTTCTGTACTAATTAAAAACAATTTAAAATTGATTTTAAGAAACCTTATTAAAAAGTTTAAAAATAATTATAATATTAATAGAAAAATTGACATGTAATACTAATGGATCTATTAAATGATTTAAGCTCTATGATGATATTTTTGGCAATTATTCTTAAATTGTTTGTGATGAATAAAGAAATAATTCAAATTGATCATTATGTTCAATTTTTGTACTTTTTATTTCTCATATTATTCAGTAAGATTTTCGTTAATAATATTATATAATAATATTAATTGACATTAATAATTTCATGTATTTTAATTGTCTTTATGTAAGCATATAATAATTTAAATAAATTTTTCATGTTTTCTTTTTATGTTTGATTTTATAAAATTTACATCATATATAAAATATACAAATAGTTATGATACATATATATTTATCATTATATTTATATATTTTTGGATTATAATAATTTTCAATTAATAATAGATATAGATATCGCAATTTTTTTTTATAAATTATTATGTAGAATTTTATATGTTTAATTTTATTTTATTTATTTGTTGAAATATTATTAAACTCTATAATATATAAAAATATATAAATATATAATATATAAAACTCTCTAATATATAAAACTCTCTCTAAATATATAAAATTCTATAATAATATTTTTGTTAAAATTAATTATTGTATGAAAATTTTTTACACTTATTATATATAGTTGAAACTGTTAAAGATAAAAATAGAAATGTTAAAAATAACTGTATTGTAAAAATTAAAAATGATTTATTATATTTTATATTAAATTTGAAAAATTTATAATTAATAATAAGGATTTAAATTATTTTTAATTTTTAAATTTCTTTAACTTCAACTATTCATTTCATTTAATTATACTTTTTTCCTAAGTATCTTTATGTCATCTTGAAAATCCGCATCAGTTCTTATAAATAATTAATTATTGCAATTCATCATTTGACAAAAATTAATCAAGATTTTTTATTTAGATACAATACAATTTTTTATTTAGATTTAGATATAAATAAAAGAGACGAGATATCAAATCTAAAGGATTTAGATAAGATGAAAAAAAATCCAATTTCAATTTATTTATAGTTACAATATATTTGAAATATTGGCATCAATTACATATTTGGTAATTTCGAATAATTTTTATAATTATAAAATAATATTATATACTTTCTTAAAATTTTCTTTATCGATTTTTCGATATCTAATTTGTAAGAGGTCTGTTGATTGAAATTGATACGATTATAAATTAATAATAAATTTTGCTGTCTATATGATTAAATTTCTAATAGAATATAATATAATATATACTATTATTCAATATATTTCGCAATTTATTCTAAATTTTTTTTAGCTTCAGTTTTTTAAACTTAATTTAAATTTTTACAATAAATTAGAAATTAAATAATTTCAAATTTGGTGATTATGTAATGAATAGATATTATCATTATCATTATCATTATCATTATCATTATCATTATCATTATCATTATCATTATTATTATTATTATTATTATTATTATTATTATTATTATTATTATTATTATTATTATTATTATTATTATTATTATTATTATTATTATAATCATCATCATCATCATCATCATCATCATCATCATCATCATCATCATTATTATTATTTTAAAATGTATCAAGTAATCATCATTAAAATCGGTGCAATTATTGATTGATTATTTGTAGATTTTCTCATTATCGATTTGAAGTCAATTTTATAATAATATAATATAATAATATAATATTTCAGGAGAAGAACTAATATTTCTCAAGTCAATAACCATACCACGTAGGAACTATAGGTTCATTTGATCACCAAAGTCAAGCTACGTCAGGCATGAGTTATAGTACGGATAGTATGGATGGGTGAATACTGTATACATAGTACTGCTTGGGAACACCGTATTTGTTAATATTTTTTTTTATTTTACAACATATTTTATCGGTAAGTATTAACTTTTACTTTTTTTCAATTTATGCATTATTTTCTAACTTTACAAATTTTTGTCTATATAAAATATAATAATAAAAATATATAAAATATATAATAAAAATAAAATTTCTTGTTTTAGTAAAGCATTTGCAGTTGATATTGATTTCTTTGAACAGATAATATCTAAACATCGATTTACTTCACGATTTGCTGCACATAGTAGACATATTGTCATGTGTGACAGTATAAGTATACTTGTGCTATCGAGAATAGTGATCTATTCGACTATATTATGACAAACATTGAATGTTTGAGAAAGGAGGAAATGAAAGTGGTAATGGAATTTTAAGATTAATAGATGTGTTAAATAATCATTATGGTTGAATTTAGATTTGATTGTAAATAATCAATTGCAAATACTTTACGAAGCGTAAAGATTGATTGTAAAAAAATGCGATTTGTATAAAAGATTTCTAGTTATTTTTGTCCAGTTTTTGATTATCTGATATGGTGAGTTTCGATTTATTCTAATGATTTATCTGTCGTTAATAATCGATATCCTATTGTATTTTTTCTTATTTTCTAACTTTTACGAGCTTCCTAAGAAAACATACATGAATCGCGTGATATTATTTTACCCAATGCATTTGACTGATTATAGATCTTTATATTATCGTTTTTATCGTCAATTTTATAATGTATTTCAGAAGAAGAACTAATATTTCTGAAGCCAACGACTATACCATGTAAGAACTATTGGTTGTTGTTCGATCACCAAAATCAAGCTATATAATAAGCTCGGATAAGCTAATACTTGGATGGATGACTTGGAAACACTGTATTATTGGTATTTTTCTTCTTCTTAATTTCACGTATTTTATCAATGTGAATTAAGTTTTACCTATTCAGGTATTATTTTTTAATTTTAGAATCTTTCAATTTTGTCAATATATAATACTCTTTCATTTTTAGTCGATTAAGGCGACATCTAAATGAGTTCAACCGCGTAACACAATATGATTTTCATTCCAGAAAAATGGAATAAATAAAATTCAACTTGTAAAGTTCAATATATTGCACTTTTATGAGAATCGTTACCAATTCTTTTAGAAAATGTATTCTTAGACATTCGTGAAGAAATATAGTATCAACATAATAGATGTCTAGCCCACAGGAATTCTTGAATAATAAGTTTCCAAATCATTGGATTGGACATAACGGATCTATATTACAGTTTGTTTGCTTACCAGATCTTATATTTCTTGATTTCTATTTCTGAGAAAAACTGAAAAACGAAGTTTATTATGAACAACTAATCACAGTAAAGAATATGGAAGAAAGAATCAGAGCTTGTGCGTCGATTCTCTCAGAAATGAATTACAAAATAGCATATTCTGTTACTTTACGGTTAAATAAATATATCGCAGCTCAAGAAAATAATTTTGAACATTTAATGTAATAGAAATAAAGTAAATGAATTTTACACGTTTTATTTATTCTATTTTTTTGGATTGAAGATCATTTGAAAGTCATATTGTTACATGGTTGAACTCGGCTACAATATACAAGGGAAAAATGTATGTAAAAAAAATAATCAGATATTAAAATAATCAGATTTATCCTGTATTATTAAGATCATTAAATAATATTGAAAGAATTTTAGTTACTAGACTTTGTTTATTAAAAAAATATTAATAAAAACATTTTTTTGAAACAATTTAGGTTAAATTAAATCAGAATAAGTTTTAATCAAATTTTCAATTGTTCGATTAAATTAACAAAACTAATCTAAAAAATCTAATTTAAATTCAATGCAAATAATTAAGTCGACTAACAATAAGTATTTTATAATTTAATTTCGATTTGAGATGAAATTAAATTTAAAATTATTAAGTTAAGTGTTTAATAATAATGATCTATTGTAAATTTAACTTTAAAGTATTTTTTTATATATCTTTTTAATAAACAACAAATACTAAGTAAAACTTTCACAACATTATTCAGTATGATAATTTTGATAATTGATAATTGTGATAAATTTGATAAATAAATTGTCGAAATCGGAAATATATTCTTTTTTTAAATATTTATTCGAATTTTCAATTAATAAACAAATATTATTTCTTTTTTGTCAATGAATAAAATTCATGTTGATTTTCGTCATTCTTTATTATTATTCCATTCGAAGACAATAAAACATAATATAATCTAACTGGATTAATCATGGCGCATATTTGGAAAATATAGATAGATATTTCGCGATCTCTTTTGCGTTGTTCGTGTCTAAATATCTCCACTTACGTACTATACTGTATCAGTTACTTAATTTCGATCGAGACTCATAGTAGATTCTATGATCCAATTATCGCAGTGCACCGCGAACGGTGATGCATGGATGATGCGATACCCTTCGATCATCCTCTTTTCACATTGAAGGGGAAACTGGATTTGCCGCTACTTACGATAGTAACGATCCTCAAAAGCGGAACGGATGATATCTAGCCGTAGGCGACGAGAATTCCTCTGACGGATATCAATTCATTTGCTAAAGTTTTCGACTACCGTATTAAATTGTCGCATCCGAATGTTTTTTGATGTTTTTTCATAATTAATTGTTTTCGGTATGTTTTTTGTGATGTTTGTCTTTTTATGCGAAAAAATACTGTGTTCCTTTAGAATAGATTACAACTATGAAATGAAACTTCTTCGAAAAAGATTATTGTATATAAATTTATCAAATTAAAATTTATGTTGAATGAAAAGTGTATTGAGAATAAGATTTGTCTTACTAATTTTTATGAGTTTGAAATATATATTTAGAAATGTCATTTTAAATAACTTTTATATTCTTTTATGTACATCTTTGATGTGTTAAATACGCTAAATATTTCATATTTTAAGTAGGTATTCTACAAATTCGAAAAATCTGTAAAATACGAAAATAAAATATAATAAACAATTTTTTGACAATTTAAATTATAATGACTAAAATTATAATGATAAATATTAAATGTGAGATTGAAATAATTTTAAAATGATTAAATAGTTGTTTTTTTCGAAATAATAATGGAAATACTAGCTATATAGCAATGTGTTAATAACTAATAATTTTTTTAATTAATAATATTTAATTAATAATAATTTTTAATTAATAATTATTTTATATTATTATTATTCTTATTTTTTACCAAATCTAATTTAATTCAAAATTTAATCTAATCTAATAATATAAATATAATTTAAATTCATTTTAAATCTAATAAAAATCTATTAAAAATCTTAAAAATATGAATATTTATAAAAAATATTTTTGTGTACATTTCTGAAACTAAAGTGGAATGACGATAATATATAAGAGAAAGTTGTTCACAATATTCATTTTGACCATATATTTCAAGACTATCAAAATCAATAAAATGTATTTTATTTTCAATGATAAAATGAAATATTATATTTTCTTATAAGATGGAGAATTGAAATAAAAAATTACCAGAAAAGATATATAATTGTTTTATTAATTTTTTTAATTTTTTTCTCAATTTTATATATCTATCTATATATGCGAGTTCTGTTAAAATATTAACTTTCGAGTTATATAAATATAATATATTATATAAATATTAACTTTATGATTTATGTTTATAGATGCATTTTACAATAGTACGAATTTTTCCATTATTATTATTTTTATCAAAAATTTTGTTATATTAATTTTCTATTTCTATTATATTATATTAGATAGATAAAAACTTTTTATTATATATATATCGAATAAAATAATATTGTAAGAATTTTCTTTATGCTTTATTATAATTATATTTGCTTTATTATAATTATATTTTTATATAGTGTATAATATATAGTTATATGTATATCATTTTCATTTAATATTATACTATATATTTGATCATGATGTATATATACAACATGATACTTTAAAATTAAATATTTTAGTGAGTATTAGTGAGTAAAGAAACATTTTCTTTATCAATTATTATTGTTGACAAAAACATAATTTTTTAATGATTTTTTTTTTAAAATAAGATAATATTAAATTTGAAAGTTATTTCACCGAAAATAAATAAATTTATTTATTTATATTATATAATAATTAATTAAATTATATTACGTATATGCATAAAAGAAACAAGGCTTTTAATCATTTTTTATTTCTCTATCTTTGAAATTGTTTTTTCGCGAAACAAATTTTTATTTGATCAAAATTAAACAAATTTGTTATTCATTATTAGTTTTATTTATTAAAGTAGTATTAGGTAATAGATATTTTATTCTATTATAATGAATAATAGCTATAAATTTTAATTTATCTAGGATTGAATATCATATTGATCAAATTTTTTTGCAAATAGCAAATTACTTACATTATAAATCGCAAATTGTGATATATACAATATCAGATTTCGCATATCTAATATTATATCCAATTATTTTTATTTCATATATTTCGATAATTATTTGAAGTATATTATTATTTCTTTTATCATTTACACTATATTATCAATAAAATAATTCTTTGAATATTCCATTTATCTAATGTTATAATTGTCGATTCTGATACATTCTCTGATCTCACATGTATACTTATATTTCAAATAAAATAATTTTATTTCTATTATTCTCATTTATAAATATTTATTCAATATTACAATTACTTCTCGATTCCATTATTTTCTTTTTTATCTAATATATCATCAATAAAAATATAATATATTTGAACGTTCCATTTATCCAATGTTACGGTTACTTATCGATTTCTTATTACTTTCTTTTCAATATTTCGCCAATGAAATATTCATTCAAATGTTTCATTATTCAATTTTTCAACATTTTTCATCGAAATTTTCTATTTAATATCTTCTCCTGAAATCGTGTTGTAAGATCCATTATATCCGTCACAATTGACAAAGGTAGCCACAAAGCAACTATTGAAGTCCGAGCGAAAAAATTAATGTTCCATGGCAATTCCGTCAGTAGTACCTTGCAAGATATGACGCGACATGCGAGGGCCTATGTAAGAGTTGGCTCTTACACGACTGGCGTCGAGTGTAAGAGTCTCTTTGCACTCCGTCGATCAATATTCCGTCCAATGGCGTAGCATGGAAAACTATTTCTTTTTGCTTCTTAATTATTACGTATCATAAATGATGCCATCTTTTTCAATTTTTTGCGAACGTAAAATTGTAACTTTCGATATACCGATCTGATACAATGTTTCTCACTATATGATATACTCTATATGTTAGCAATGGAAAATAATTGAAGTAAAATTTAATAATTTTTTTAAATATTTAATTTTGTTTAATTTATTAATTTTTTTAAATATTTAATATTTTTTTAAAACATATGAAAAAATTAAAATCTCTTTAATTTTCTTTACGTTCTTATTAGAAAAAATAAAATAGACCTGATTCTAAATCTTTACAAAATAAATAAGATTTATAAGTTTATTTAAAAGTTTAATTTAAAATAAACATTTATATGTATAAATATGTATAAATATATATAAATATTGTATTTTATTATATCTTAAAAAAAATGTTAAATAAAATATTTTAATTAAGAAAGATGAAATATTAATAATAATTTTGGATTAAATTTTTTTAGAATTTAATTAATTTAATTAATTATTATTATTATATAAATTATATAAATTAGAGAGAATATAAAAATTTGTGAAGAATTGAGGTCAAATAAGATTAGGAAATATTAACTTATAATATTTATAATATACTAATCATATTTTTGTTTTTGTCAATTTTTGAAGATCAACAGCCGTATTTTTTTCTTTTCATAATGTATTCATTCGTTAAAAATGAAATTCAAGCTATTCTAAAATAAATATCCACGGTAATAAAAAAAAGTTCTTTTATGAATATCATCAATAAAATGATGCATTTTAAACTATTAAAACAAGTATTAAAAAATATTTAATTTTATTATTTATTGCTAATAATTAATATGATTGGAATAATTAAATAATACAGCAATATAAAATATAACAACATATCGCTATAATAATATTCTGCTTTAATTAATGAAATTATTGCAAATTGAGAATACAAGATTATATACTTATTATTGATAATATTAACTACTTTTTATAATTTTATCTATTTTGTTTTTGAATCTTAAAGTTTTATATCAACAAGAATAATTTTATACTAATAAATATATAATCGAACCATACTATTATTACTATATCCAATTCAAAATTTTAATTATTTCTATTATTTTATGTTTTTTGCTGTAAAATTATATTTTATAAAATCTAAAATTTAATTTAAGAAAGAGAGAGAGAGAGAGATAGAGAGAGAGAGAGAGAGAGAGAGAGAGAGAGAGAGAGAGAGAGAGAAGGATATCTTTATATTAAATCGTCTATTAAATATTCATAAACATAATTATTTCTTGAAATATGAAAAAATTAATACATTACAACTTTTTTCAATTCTCAAATTACATATAAATGTCAGTGTGTACTTGAAAAGAAAAAATGAAATTTAGCAAAATATAAAGTTTTCCAAATATATTGTACAAAAAAAAACGAAAAATATTACTTTTTTCTTAAAAAATTTTTTTTTATGAATCTATCTTATAAATTGATTTTATTTGACTATCATTCATTCTAATCGTTTAAACAACATTTGGCAAATACATTTTCAAACAAAGTTGAAAAGTATAAAAAAGTAATGATAAGTTTATTATATCAAAACTATCATCTTTTTTTTTATCAAGGAATTCGAAAATTGTCTGAGAATTGAAACAAAATCACAAAAGTAATAACGAATAATTAAAAGAATAACAATTATATAGTTTCTTTAGATAAAAATTTTAAATTAAATAACTTCAAGTAACTTTTAATATTTAAATAATAATTTTATTTTTAAAAGAGCATCAAATTAATTTCTAGACTTATATAAGACTTAAATAATATTAATTTTCACTATGTATTGGAAATAACATTATTCATTTCACATTAATCTCAACATTATATTAATTTCATTTTAATTTGAATTTTCTAATTTCGTACAAGTAGTACAATACATATATATGTTGAATTATATTTGAATTATTCTATATATTGAATTATACTATATTGAATTATACTATTATATTACATTATGTTGAACAGTTTGAAAACAATCATACTTGTATATGAAATAAAAAATTTTTTATAAATCAAATATTATAAAAGTAATCATTTATGATAAATGTTTATTGAGAATTACTTCAGGTAAAGAAAAATTATTAAATTAAATAGATAGAATGGTCAAACTTTATTTAGAAAATCAAATTTAATTTTATTTTATATGATCTAAAATTTTTATTTTAATATTATTTCATTATTCAGCAAACTTTAATTAATAACAAACATATTTAATATAATAATAATTTGATAGTTTTGTAATTTCTTATTGTTTTTAACTTTTTAATTATATTATATAATGAATTTTTTCAAATAAATATTCAGTCAGTTACAATATTTATATTTATATTTATATACATTATAAAATTTTAATTTTTTT
The DNA here is from genome assembly GCF_014066325.1 of Apis laboriosa. Taxonomy (NCBI): domain Eukaryota; kingdom Metazoa; phylum Arthropoda; class Insecta; order Hymenoptera; family Apidae; genus Apis; species Apis laboriosa. The sequence continues at coordinate 2,781,252 of NW_025220694.1, read as the reverse complement.
ATTTTTTTAAATTATTATTAATTAATTATTAATTATTAATTATTTTTAATTATTTTAATTATTTTTTTTAAAGATTTTTATTTAATGATTTTTATTAAAAAATTTTTTTTTTAATGAAACTTGAGTATATAGAAAATAATGAATTATAATATTTACGACAATATTTTCAATGGAAAATATGACTTCAAGAAAATGAAATTAATGTTCAAAGTTTTATTATTTTTTCATCTTTTAAATATAACTTTATAGTAATATAAGATAGAGCAAAATTTTACAAAATATTTAATTTTTAATATTTTATCATTCTAAAACATCTCCAGAATGAAATTATATCTAAAATTGAAAAAATATTAAAATTTTTATTAATTATATAGAAAATAATATAAATTTTAGAAAAAAAAAGAAATTTTCTGTAAATAAAAAAATTATATTATATATAAAATATATAAAAGTTTTCAATAAAATTAGAATTTTCAGATAAAATGAATATTTTCTTCTTATAGAATTCGAACATTTTTATTTGTGACTATACGTATTATTAAATGAAAGTTTTTTGATATCGAATATGGAGCATGGAATCTTGTAAACAAGTGAAATCACAGAATGTAAGTATTCATTGAAATAAATTATTTTATTTATTGATCAACTGACGAGTTCGATTCTCTTGTTTTTCTATTTTTGACTAAAGCACAAGAGAGAAGGAAGGAGATATAAAGACAGAATGAGAGAGAGATAGTGGAGTCAGAGAAAGTTCCTCCAATGAGTGACGGAAAGCGGTAATGTAATAATGATTTTATTAGGGTTATTGACGTACGCACGTGCTTCACCCTCTGACATTTTAACTTTTGGCATGCTCGTTATGCAAACTCTTCTATCTTAACAATTAGTCCTCTTCTTGCTACTAGTCGTAGCAAGTAATTAACTTCGATAATTGCTATCTTACAATTTTAATCAATCATTATTATTATTGGATCGCTTGCATTATATTTATATATCAATATATATTAATCCAAGTATAATATAGAGATGTAAATAAAAAAAATGTTATAAATAATTGTTATAAGTAAATGTTATAAATATATTGTTATAAATGTTGTACAAATATATACATCGTTTGAAATTTTATTAGCAGATTATAGGAAGGAAAAAAAAAGAAGAAATGAAAATATAAAAAAAATACAATCTCTTTAACTACAAAATAATCTATACATATACAGTAAATAATTATCAAATTATGTTTTCTATTAATAAATTAATTTGTTGAGAAGAAACAAGATATAATTGAATTATTATATTATTAAAATAAGAATTAAATTTTTTATAATATAAGTTATATTTTTATAATATAAAATTATATTTTTATAATAGTTATTGCAATAATCATTTTTCAAAATATCGAAAATATTTGGTAAAAATATTATTTTATTTTATGAAACAATGTATTTTATTTAATTTTGTGTTCGAAGAAAATACTAAAATAATTCAAAACTAATAAAAAAAATTATGAATGTTAAAAATACCAAGTTATTATTAAAAAATGTAAATATATAAATAAAATAATATATTTTATTATAGAATATTCATAGAATGTTTTTAAATATAATAACAATTTTATGTAATATTAGAATTATAACTTTTTTTTTATTTTTTAACAACTTATTTAAAGAAAAAAAAATAATGAATATAATCAATTTTTTATGAATCTTAATTCAAAAACAATTAGAATATTTTTATATTTTTAATTCAATTTGTAATTAAATTTTTAAATTATTCAAAAACTTTTAAATCGTCATTAAATATTAATAAACCATTTATTTTAACATAAATTATATGAACTAAATAGTTTACCACTAAAGTGTAAATATATATGTATATATGTTAAGTATATATGTTAAGTAATATGTTAAATAAGTATATATGTTATATATATGTATAATTTATCGACTCTTTATCATTATTTAATATATTATGATTGGCTATAAAATTAAAATTTATTTTATGAAAATAAAAGTTTAAATATATAGATATATCTTATCAGAAAATAGAGAAATACTAGTTTCTATAATTAACAATTCTTCTAATTGAAATTTATTTATCTAGAAAATAAAATATCAAAAAATTTAAAATCAATCTACAATTTCCCAAGTCCCAAAAATATCTGCTTTCCTAAATATATATTATTATAATATATATTATATATTAAAATAAATATAAAAATAAATATAAATAAGTAAATAAATAAATATATATTATTATATATATATATTATATATATTATAAATATATATTTTTATATTTTAATATGTAATTTTTCATTTTTTTCATATCTTTTTTTTCTTAAATAATTAGATTATTATTATAGAATGAAATAATAAATACATAGAATAAATCAATTCTATTATTTCCTTAAATTTATTTAAAAATGTTATATACATATATAAAAAATATTTTAAATAAATTCAATTGCACAATATAACATAGTCAAGACAAATTGCTATTTTTAAGAGAAAAGATTTTTTTTATTATTTGAATGCCAGCAGCAAATGGTTTGTGACTTTGGTACAACTTTCAAATTAGATAGTGCAGTACAATTTTTTTATGTTTTCGCAGAACTATATCGTAAATTTAGAATTTTCTAATAAATTGATAATTTGTCAATTGACAATTTGTCAATTGACAATTTATTGTAGATTGCTACATATTTAACAGAAATCTTGTAGAAAAATCAAAAACTTAACAAAAAAATTTTGTTTCCCTCTCCTGCACGCTCTATAGTCACAAAATAAAGATTTTGAAACTTCTGTTTTCGTCCAGAAATAAAAAGCATTAAAGATATAAAGGAATACGAAATCTTCAAAATTTTCATTATTTATAAATAAATTAGTTTAGTTAACTAGTTATCATAATTTTTATATATATAGTATATAAAATGTAGTATATAAAAAATGTATATATAATATCATTTTTTATCATAGTTATAATACATAATTATTGAAAATATATCTAGAAAATTTATTTATATTTATAAACTATTTCTTTTTTATTCATTATTATATATGAAGACAATTTTTCGAGGAAATATTAGTTAGTACAATATGTGCGAATTTTTCAAAGTTTAACTGATCAAAATATAATTAATCAGGAGCCATAATAAATTAATTTTTTATATTTCATTTTTTAGATATGAAAATCATCTTGAAATTTTTAATTATAATATATATTTTAATATGTTTTTTAACTATGCGATTTAAAAGAATGTTAATAGTATTATAAAATTTAAAAATGTGAAAATACAGTTTGATTAATCTGTTTAAATATTTTATAGCTTTAGTAAATTCAAATAATCCATCTTATCGATAATTGAAGCGAAAAATATATATATTTATTTAGATAAATTTTATTCTTTTATGTAATTTTTTCATTCATTCATTCATTTTTATGTTTTCAATTTATTTATTATTAAACTTAATATGTATAAGTTTTAAAGACTGTCTAGCAATCTTCCAATCAAGCTTAAAAAATGTGAAGAAGAATCTAATGGAAAAAAGAATGAAAATAATTATAGAAATTAACGTTAAGCAGGATACAATATTGAAATCTCGAATTCATTTGAGAGTCATTAAAAATTGAGAATTAATCTTATATTTATGAATACTGCAATGAAATGAAATTACTATAAAATAATCATTCAAATGTGGGTATTCTTTTGTAAAATACAACTCCCGATTGCAACTCTTAAATGTTTTATTCTCAAATGTACATTTAGTAAGCAAGAGATTAGTAAATAATCATTTGTGATAACTAAAACTCTAAATGATTAATTCCTGATAATTGCAAATCAATTAATATATTTCATATTTTTAATTGGTCATTTCGATTTTATCATATCAAAAAGATGAATACTTCAAATCTCAATCAATATATAAAAATTTATGATTATTATTATTAATATGACTTACATTTTCTGTTAAAAATCACAAAATAAACTAAATTTTAATAAACGCGCACAGAAATTTTTTATTACAATCGAAACATAAAATATGCATTAAATAAAAAAAAAAAGATATATTAAAAATAATTGCTATTATAGAAAATTTTTGTCATAATATTTGAAATCATTGTCAAAATTGTCAATATTGTTTATAAATCAAAACTTTTGTATCTTTTATTTTTATTTTATCTCATATTTGTATCCTTTTCTTTTTTCTTACAGTTTTTCATAAAACATATCAAATATGTAAATATGGCAAAATATTTTTGTGATCAATTGTATTAAAAATTAGAATAAAAATAATGTAATGCAAATTCAATTATTATCGTATATTATTAACAAACTAGATTGACATATTCTTTTCTATAACAAATTATGATTTCTATTCTCTTCTATTTTCTTAATTCAAGTACAATTTCTCAATATCATATGTTCGCAAATGTTCTTTCATTAACGAGAGTAATTCAAGCTGCTTCAGTGACGCTTACCGTTTTTGATATCGCGCGATAAATTGGCCGGATAAACACAGTAATACCGTGAAATCCGGATGGTGTTAATGACCGGTGCCAATTTGGATACGTGCAATAAGTTCGGAAGCATAGCATTTACAGTGTAATGCGTTCGTCCGCGGAATAGTTTCAATGGGTCTTTCTCATTAAATTAATTCAAGTTGCATTGCTTCCCTTCTAAATGACGCAACAATTTCGCGCCAGTGGATTTTTACGCCATCAAAGTGAACTCGATCCGTAAAATCGTGAATATCATTGCGAAATTGCGTTCATACAATACTCCACGAATCGAACTGTTACGATTAAATTACTAATTAAGATGTTTGGAGAAGGAAATTTTGTAATTGGATTTTAATAATATTTCAAATTTATATAATATTGTAATTATAAATTTAAATGTTTGATAATCGTTAAAATAGATACCATATCTATATTATTAAAATGAAATAATTCTACTTTAAGATACATTTCATACTATAGTAACGCGATATTATAATTATTTAAAATTATTTCTCTGTGAGTATGTATATGATATTATTATTATTATTGTATTGATTATTATTATTATTATATATTAAAACATTCTTCAATTTTAATTTTGTGAATATATATATTTGAAATTTAAATTCTTTATATATATATATATAATATATATAATTATATTATATATATAATTAAAGTTCAAATATTTTTAATATCGTCAATTGAAATTTGACGTTTTTAAATATTTAAAAATTTTTAATATTTAAAATTTAAAATATTTCAATATTTAAAATTTTTGAATTTAAAATATATATATATATATGATAAAAAATATGAGATAATTATTCATACGGTATAGGAAGATTCTTTTGATGATTTTTTTATATAGATTGATTCTAGAAAACAAATTTTGAATTTTTCACGAAAATTCGACATTGGATTTGAAACATTTTAAGCCCAATGTAATCTATGAGTAAAATTTTTTTATTGGTTTTCTCATTATATATATTTTGGATGTTGCCTGTTGCAATGCAATATTTTTAGGAACAATAGATAAACAATAGATGATGCTTGCACACTTAACTGTGAATTAAAATTATTATGCGTATAAGAGATATTTTGACATAGCAACAATATTTTTTTTTCAAATATTTCAAAACTAAGGCAGCAATAATATGTAAAGGAAAAAGTTATTCAAAATATTGATTTCTGCAATATATCTAAAATCATTCAAATCGATAAGAATTCTTTTATTATGAATAATAAATATTTAAATATTAAATATATGTATTTTTTCTCTTTTTTTTTCTAAATAAATTTTATCAAAAATTAAAATGTTAAGAAATTTTATAATTTTTTTATTTTTTCTATATGGATTATTTTTATTAGATAACTATTATAATAAATTATAATAAATTAATTTTTGATTAATTATAATAATTTATTGATTAAATTTTTTTATTAAATAATTTTTATAATAAATATATAATAAATAAAGTTACACCAATTAAACTCTAAAGTTTAAAAAAACCTATTTATTTATACTAATTATTGTATAGGTTTTAAGAGTTTTAAAGTTTCAAGTGTTTTATCTCTAAAATTTAGATATTTGGATTTTTAATATTTTAGATTTTAGAATAATTAAAATTTTCCCAAAGTGTTTAAAATTTAAATATTTGAAATTCAATTATAATAGAATTCCATTTATTTGAATCTGATTATTTGAATAAAATTTTTGTTGTCCGATTAATCATTTGTATATTATATAACTTTGAAATAACATACAGTGGAATTATATTATATATTCATTCGTACCTATAATTGTAAATTCAATATTCGTTATATTTATTCGGAAAAAATTTCATTTAAAATTTCAATATTTATCAAATATCAAAAGTTATCAAAAGTTTTTTTAAAAGAAATAGTTTATTTTCTTCTATTATGGCTTCTTGATAAAAATAAATATTAAATAAAAGAAAAATAAAAGTAAATTTTTGTTTAAATATTAAATAAAATTAATAAATTAATAAATTAAAATTAATAAAAGTTAAATAAAAATAAATTTTTGTTTATTGATTTGATTTTGAAAACTAATTATTCTCTTATTCTATTTATTGATTTGATTTTGAAAACTAATTATTCTCTTTCTGTTAATTCTTATAGAAAAAAATAATTTTCTTATAGAAATAAATAATTAATAAATATAGAAAAATTTCACTTTATTTCATTGCATTTATATTTTTTAAATTATATTTAATTTTTCAAAAGGATATTGTTTCTATTAATTTTTTTGTAATCAAGAAGATTGTTTAATGATTTTATAATGATTGATATTTCTTTTCTATTTTTATTATTTATACATCCGATTATTTATTCAATATTTATTAAATTTAATTCACGATCATGTAATTTTTTCCTATATGTAAAAAAAATTGGATTATTATGAAGAATATTTAAATAAATTTTAGAGTTTTTATTATCTGAATTAAATATCATTTAAAATCATTTAAATATCATTAAATATCACTTAAATTATGTATAATTATATACAATTATATTAAATTAATATTCACACATTATGGTTTATAAAAAATAAAATATTAATATTTATTTATTTTAAATTCGTATAAATAATAATAAATATTTTAAAAATATTCGTATAAATAATAATAAATATTTTAAAAATATTAATATTTATTTATTATAATTTAATTGAATTGATTGTTTTTTAATATATTAAAATACTTATTATAATTAATGGAAATAAATTTTATTTATTTAATATGCATAATAGACAAATTTTTTATTTTTATTATCTATATATTATAAAATCATATATAAGATAATATGTACTCTTACAATATTATATAAATATTCAAAAAATATTCAAAAATATTCAAAAAATGAAAAATCTATTTACTAATTCTATATTATTATGTATTAAGAAGACTATGTATTAAGAAGAATATATTAAGTATTAAAAAAAATACATTTTTACATTTAGAAGAATAATTAGACAAATTTAAATTATTAAATTACACAAGGTTTAATAATAAAGTTTATGTAATTGCATGAATATTCAAATATGCCAAATAATTGAATCATTGAATAAATAAAAAATATATACAAGAACACAAATAAGTAGAAAATATATACACTAAAGAAAAATAATAAATTTGCCTAAAATAAAAAAAATCTATTATCAAATATATATATTTATTATTAACAAAAAATAATTTATAATATATTAAATTGCTTAAAATATATCATAAAAAAAAAGAGATAAAACATAATACTTATTTTTTATAAAATTTTTTTTAAATTTAATTATTATTTAATTTAATTATTTAATTTAATTTAATTATTATTTAATTATTTAATTATTAATGTTTGAATATTTTTTTGATATTAAATTATTTAATTTGAGTATAAAAAACTATATTTATATTAAATAAATAAAATTTATATTTCTATTAACTACAAAAAATACTTGTAGTATATTAAAAAACAATAATTCTATTAAATTAATAAATAAATATAAATTAATAAATAGAATATATAGAATCAATATTTTGCAAATCATAATATATTAATTCGTATATTAATTCGAATAACATAATGAATATGAATATTTGCATTTACACCAAACAAACAAATTTTTCTTTCACTCTAATAAAATTAAAACATGGAGAATTCATTTGTGTTCGATAATTTTTATCAAATATTTTAAATTAAAAATATTTGAAGATATTTTAGATTAAAATCCTTATTATTGTTCGAATCGAATAAGTATTCGAACTTAAGTATACGAATATTCATACTTATATTCTCAAATTGAAATTCTAAGTACAATAAATATTCAGAATATTCACATAACAAATCGTATAAAAAAACTGTATTTTAGATGAACATCTGCAATTTATCAAGCATTCTAGATGCTCTGTTTTATCTTTACGAACGTCTATTCGCGTTGTGAAAATGATCGATGATGACTGTTTGTATTAAATAGATATAAACGAATGTACAATCAATTAGAATAGGAAAAGAGCGAATATTTGCTGTATTGTAAATGCATTTTGACAATGCATACGAATGAAAACAAAGACATAATATAATAGAATTTAGTAATGGATTCATATATGCAATTCCTATATACAATATGTATTCAATTATTCTTTCGTGAATAGCGATTCACGTACGTTATATATCTAATCATAAGATATTCATTTGATGACAGTATTCAATTTATATAGTATAATATAGTATAATAGTTTACTAATAAGCAATAATATGAGTTTACGAATAAGCAATTATATGAGAATATATGAATGACAATATGAATGCTATTATTTTCTTTAAATCATTTGTTTCATCTTCTTTTTTTTTTTAAAATTCAAAGGAATTTATCAAAGAATGATAAACCGATTGAGGATATAGGAAATTGAAATTCTAAATTTTTGATGAGAAATTTCAAAATTTTGAGATGAGAATTTTCGTTTAAATGTTTTAATATATAATAATATATAATAATAAACATATTACTATCTATCATACATAAATAGTAATTCATGAATCGCTGAATTGTAAAAGAGAACTATATAATCCGAAAAATAAATTATATAAAAATATAATATATTATATATAAATATAATATAAATAAAAGAAATTAATCCACTTATTTGAATCTCATTATTTGAATAAAAAATCATAAGTAATAAAAGAAATCTAAATCTATCAATGAATTTCTACTATCTATGTGAATGATCTAGTTATACAAACTATTTATTTTTTAAGAAATTCAAATTCTCTATTCTATTATTATGTTTTTGTTTGTATTATTATTTCTATTATATTATTGAAATTTAAGCATTTTAATTTTAATTAATTAGAAATATCTATCTTTTTTTATTCATTACTATAACATTAATTATTAATATTATTATATTTATTTATTATATTAAATTATATTAAAATTATATAGATATAATATATATTTTAATATATATAATATATATATTATATATTATATTATATTATTATTATATTGAAATTAATTGTTATAATATTTAAACATATAATGTATTTTTCAAGACATGTTTAAATTAAATTAAATGTCTTATTATACAGTTTGAATTTTGTTTCCAATAATTTACATTATAATAACTATTTAATTAAAGAATAAATAATACTCTTATGGTTGTTCGATTAAAACGAAATGAAGCAGATGAAAGTTAAGATGAATATTCGTGAAGCCGTAAATTATAAATATCGAATGTTAAAACCAATCTCGTGTATTGGATTTTAATTAATATGAACAAAAATTGTTAGCCGCAAATATGAAACTGTTTTTTTTGTTCGTAACTGTTTCTCTCATCGGAATAAATTATTGCCGATTTAATACAGAATATTTTTAGTATCTATAGTAGGGTAAAAAATATTCATATACTGATTAATTATGACTGTATATACTATATTGCTGTCAAAAATTTTGGAAACATTTAAAATTTTTTAAAAAATAATAAAAAATTATTATTATTATTAAAAAAAAATTTATAAATAAATAGGATATTGAATGAAAAATATATTAGAAAATATATTAGAAAACAAAAATTATATTTATTTTATAAATTATCATTATAATTTCGATTCGTTTTTTTAATTCAATAATTGTTTTGCAGATTTTCAGTATTCTATTTAATAGTTTTTTTAAATAATTTTCTGGAATTTCCTGTAGATGTTGTAAATATTATCAAAATTGTGGGTTGCAAGTTTTTACCTTTTATCTTAAGAAAATCTCACAAATGCTCAATAAAAGACGGATCTATGATTTGGGAAATTTTCACAGTAATACTCAATTAAACATCATATTTGGATACAATAAAGTTGAATTATTTATTTAAATTCCCTTGTTTTCAAACTTTTTATAGTTAATTTTTTTAACAGTTCTTTTTTAATTACTAACTATTACTTAATTAATTCTTCTAATTTTTCAAAACAAGTTATTAAACCAATTTTAAAAAAGTTAGTGTGAATATATTTAATCAATATTTTTGGAATCAATATAGATATTTATATATTGTTACAACTTATTGTTAGAAAATATGAATAATATAATGATATAATATAATGAAATATGAATATATGAATGAACAAAACAATATATATATAACAATATATATAACAATATATATATATAACAATATATATAAACAAAACAATAATTTTGAAATAATGTAATTTACAGATAATGTAATTTTAGACAAAAGCAAATTTGAGATTTTCCATTATTATCCAAATTGATGATCCAAAATGATCCAAAATTCAATGTAATATTTATAAAAAAATTTTTAAATTTCAATCTCTTTCTTAATTTTTTTATTTATGTTATTTATATTATTTTACTATATTATCTATATATATATATATATATATATATATACTTGTTATTTATTTATATTATTTCTATTATTTATTTCTATATTTTTTGTGAGTTTTTTATTACAAACTTGATTGATGATTAGTATTAAAAAAGTATTATAAGAGACTCGACTGAAAAATATTGACTTGCGTGTATTTTGGAAATAAAAAAATGTAAAGAACATTGCATATTACCAAAATATAACTAAATTTTTTTTGTACAAATATGCAAAACATTATACGTTCATAGTTTATGAATAATATCGCACGTAATCTTTACGATCTATACTTTAATGATCTATACAACTTAAAGTTGAACCAATTCCACATTTGATATATTTATTTAATTTAACATCTTATGATTTCCAATTTCTTGCATATCTTGTAAAAAACTTTAAAAATGTTAAAATGTTTATTTCACTATATACATAAATGAAATGAACAAGACAATGAAATTTTGAATTCAGATTTAAAATCGATTTAAAATCGAAATATCTCAGTAACAAGAAATAAAGATAAATAAAATATAAAAAAAAATAAAGATTTCATATATTATATCTATTATATAAGCAATGTTAATATTTTTATTTTGTTCATATTATAATTTATATTTTAATAATTTTGCATATTTAAGAATCTTACATATTCAATATTTTTTCTAAAAATTGCATATGATGTAATATAATTATTTTTTATCACTTTTTCCAATAATTATCCAATGTAGTCAGTTTATACTTTCTACATTTATTATAATATTTCACTCTTGATCGCATTATATCTGAATCTAGTCGAAGCTTTATTTTTCCATCAGATTCGAGGTATAGTTGTAGGAGTGGCGGAGAGGTGAACAACAGGGATGGTTTTCCCGCCGGCGTCTAGACGCCGCGGCGCCTGTTCTCAGGCATCAGTTGCTTATGGAAGTACGGTCGATGCTTGAAATTTGCTTTTCTCTCTCTCTCTCTTCTATGCTGTCCTCCAATGATACTCTCTCTTTTTTTCCTTCTATACAATTCGTGCTCCTTCGTTAACAATTTCGATCGAGCCTTTCGGTTATTAAAAAAACGATAAAGTCAAGTTGAGACTAGAAAGGGGGTGCAAAGGATAAATCGGGAGAAACTTGAACGATAAGCCGATGCGACAGCTTCCATGGAATAATAAAGAACGTTCGAGCTTATTGGGGACGAAAGTTTATTAAAATCTAGAGCTTTTTTTGGAAAGTGTTGAGAAGAGCCGGTGGTTCATATTTTAATGTATTCAAATCGAGAGATCAATCATGCATTTCGTGTTGTTTTGTCTTTGTTCCTCGAGTGGAACAATATATATGTGTATGATTAATTGCGACAGATGAAAAGTAACTTTGTGTGCCTTTGATTTTTTTTTGAACAATTAGTTCACAATTTTTTTTGTTATTTTCGAACAAAAGACCAGTTCACTATTTAGATTCTCTGAAAAAAATCTATTTGATACCTATCCTTTCCTTTTTTTGTTTTACATATATAGTTTTTATATATTTATTACAATAAAATTTCAATTTTTGAAATTAATAGGGATTGTGTTCAGATAATAAAACCCTATGTAATAAAGTTATATATAATATAGTTTTTTCTATACAGTAAAATTTTTTATATTCAATAGGAAAATAAAAATAACTAGATAACAGAATTTTTGAATAAAGTAATCAATCTTTTATGTTAAATTTTATTTATTTAAAAACAATAAAATTAATAGTTTTTTCAATATTTAAAATTTTTGAGTATCATATAAATTTTTTAACAATAAATAACTATATTAATATATTTTTTATTTTAAAAAAATATATCATTGAAATTTTTTAATGTCTTATTTAATTTTTTAATATTCTTATAAATAAATCGATATCATATATTTTTATAATTCATTAATTTCATTACAATTGTATGATTTTAAATTTTTTTATAAATATAATTTAATATTTTTCTATTTTGTTTCAATAGTTAAAACGTTTTCTTTTAATTATCTTTATTTATTTTTTTATTGTGATGTCATATATTATTAGTTACTAAATGATTATAATATTCATTATTCATTATTCATATGTACATAAAATTATATATAAATATCATTATGAAACAAACTATTCAAATAATAAGTAAATAATAGAATGATATTAGAATACAATAATATAGATATGAGAAATTCTATTAAATTTCATATATTTTGGATTAAATTCCTTTATTTTTTTTTTTTATATTATTGATTTTAATTTTCGAATATCATATTTTACTAATTTTTTTATATTCGCTATTTTTCATTTCTTTGATTCTCGTTTTATTTAACTAATCAAAATATTGTAAATAAAATTTTTTTTATAGTTTAAACTTATTTTTAATTTTGATAATTTTAATAAAAAGAAATAAATACTACATAGATTATCTATTATATTATATAGGTAATAGAATATTCTGACGATAGATAGAAAAATTCAAATAATAGAGAGTAATTGATATTTCGATATTTAATTTAATTTTATTATGAAATCTATTTGAATGAATTTATAAATAACAAAAAATATTCAACTAGAAACAGCGATAATTTACAGATTTTCAACTACTGACCTATCAAAATATTCATTTATCTGAAATTCAAAGTTTTATCAACACAATTGGAAACATAAAATTTAAATAGAAATCTGTTTTATTTTTTAAATATCATAATGAATACTATATTATTTATTATTACTATATTATTTTAAATATTTTGTTTTTTTTCCATATCATATNTATCATATATATTACATATAATGCAAAATTTTTCATTGATCCATTTAATTTTATCATATTTAATATTATATTCATTACGGCTCGTACAGAGTATTAGATTTTTATTTTTGATATACTGAATAAAAATTATCACTGAACTAAACATTCATTCACGATATCAACAACAAAAAAAAAATGCATAAAAACAGAAACAGATAAAGAAACAGAAAAAAAAACTGTGAAAAACATTGTCCAGAAGATCACGATTTTTGTTCGTTTTTTCCCTTTATTTCCTGAAACAAAATTTACCAGCAATTAGTCATCATGCAAAATCTGGTCAACATCGATTTCAAGTGCACAATGAAATATTTTTCACGTACATTTTCAAGCCGATTAATATCTGTCTATTCCAATATAAATGGCACCGATCGTACCTTTCGTCGTTCCTTTTTGACGTTACCTTAATCTTGTCATCGAAATCGTTTTCAATTTCCGCGGACGAAAAAGGAGCAAGAAAGGAAGAAATATAGAAGTAAGGGTGAGGTGTAGACACATGTACAGCACTGTCGCCGCATCCGGGGAGCGGATTTTAATCAGTCGATGGCTCATGCGAATTAGAATGGGCTAAGGGCGGATCGATTTTTAATCTCTGTAAGAGACTCGAGGGAACACGCACGTTACATTCCATTTAGAAACGTTACGTGTTTGCGCGCAGTTTAATGATCGATCCACGCGAGTGAACGTCTTCTTAATAAAACGATTATTATAACATAATTGATTTGTATGATACTTTACTGATTACTATTTGTTATTTCTCGTAGAGTTAAAATCGAGAATTTTGACAAAGTTGAGTTTTTCTTCTTCTTATTTTTCCTTTTATTGTTTAATTTTGGATTAATGAAGGGACATCTCGTATTTTAATCTTTTATATTTAAAGTGTTAGCTATATATTGGCGTCATATTGTAAATTAATTTTATTATGTTATTAAAAATATTGAAATAGAAGAGAAAAATTATTTTTAGGAGATTTAAAAATAATAGAATCTAATTTTTTACAGCAAAATGTCAAATTGGAAATTTATGATTTCAAAATGCATGTACAGAATTATGCTGCTATAAGACAGATTTTGTATTTTATCATGAGATTTAATTAAGCGATCCGTTGAATTACATTTTAAAACTTTAATCTTCATAAATAACAATATAAAAAGCCATTTAGTTACAATATCATAATAGTGTTGTGGTTACGATTTCCAAAAATCCAAATGCGGCTTTGGTAAAAAATACAGTAATACCTTGATTAACTGGCTTAAATAGGAGCAAACATAAGCCCACATAAATTGAGCTTCGGATAATTGAAATCCGAGAGAAAACAACTAGAAGCGTATTTTTTATGTAAATTATTTTTTTTTTATAACTTTTGTATTTTGAATTTATTTAAAATTTAATATCAGTTATTTAATAGTTATTTTAATATAATATTTTAATAGTTAACTTGCGGCAAATATTGACTGAGAGAAATCTAATATTAATTATAGAGATAAAAGTTTGAAAATAGGATACCGAAGTTAAACCGAGTTTAAATTTAGAATACGATTACATGTAATAATTATATTAATAAGATTTAAACGAAAATATTATTTAGTTATTTAACATTATTACAATAATTTTATTATATATCATAATATCTGGACTAATAGAAAATGATAAATAGACAAAGTGTTATAACTGTTATTGATTCCGGATCGATCGTAACATAATTTTAAAAAATTAAGATATTTATTGAATCAAAGTATAGAGAATGGAATTAAACAAAAATAATTTTATTTATATATAAAAAAGTTAAAATTAATTAAAAATTATAAGATTTTTTATTAACTTTATATCACAATGATAATGATATATAAATCATTTTTGCACTTTTCCTTAAATCCTTAAATTACAATGCCAATTTTTCATTTAATGATAAGCAAAAAAAACAATAAATTTATGGAATTTTCTCTATTCATTATAATGTTACAACAGAAATCGCCGATGTTAATTTTGATTATGTTTTTGATTTTTTAAATTTAAATTATAAATTTTGATTAACGAGATGTTTAAAACTAGTATGCACTGATTAATATTATTTTAAAAGAGATCAGATTAAAAATTAAAAAATAAAAAATTTTGCAAAAAAAAATATTTATATTTATATATTTTAAATCAATTAAAAAAAATTATTTATATGTATATACATGTCTATTGCATATGTATATTGTTCGATATATGGATATATGAATCTAAATGTCATTTTTCATTATAAATTCAAAATTTATTTATATTTTTTTCCCTCTTTTCTTCTTCCGTTGCTATTAGTCGTTACATACTATAATAATTTCCGATCTATTCTACAAGCTTGGTATTAGTAAATTGTTAGATTATCAAAGCCCTCAATATAAAAAAAAAATTGTTTAAAATAATAATTTGAACATATGTCATTGAAATCGAAAATGTTTGTTATTTCACATATTTACCAAAACTTTTTCATTAAGTCAAATACCATTTCAGAATAATTTATGACTATAATATGACTATAATATCAATATAAATTTTATGGAAAAAGAATTTTTTCATATTTCTTCAAATTATTAAAACTTATTATTTTTATTTAATTGAAATAAATCGAAAATATATATATAAATACAAGAATTCGAAAATTTGCTATAAAAGAATGGATCACGAAGAATTTTTCGTTAAATTTTTCATAAACTTCTCAGACAAAAAATTATTACAATTAAAAATTCTCAGACAAAAAATTAAAATTAGAAAATCTTTTTCTTCTTCTTTCGCTTCTTCGAAAGATGAAAGAAAGTAGTGATTTCGATCATTTGACGGACCAATTTCAATATGATGCAATAATCCATGTTTTCGTTCGCTCGGTTATTTCAACTTTCGACAACGGGCTTTTTCTGCGTTATCCAAAGTGGTCTGTAAAATCCTGCGACATCGGCGTAAAACAATTCCCTGGGGTGTGTCGCGTAGATTAAAGGGCATAAAACTTGGCGAAAGCATAATAAACTCTCTTTCTTTTCTTCTTTACTTCTTTTTTTTCTTTTCTTATCCCTTCTCTTTTCTTCTTTTCATTATTTCTCTCCTCTTTGCTCGCGGTTGCTCCTTTTCCTCGCACTCGAAGATCTCTAAGAGCTCGTCTTACATTCAAGGGCTAGTTTTCCTTGCTCAAACCAGTTTCCTCGATGCTCCTCGTGCTTTCTCCTCAATGTTACGTGAATTAATGTAACTTTTTTCTGTTTTACAGCGTCTACTTAAAGCACATTTGTGCCATAACTTCCTCCTTAAAGTGAATTTCGTGATGAATTTTCAGGTGAGATTATTATGTTAGGATTATGTTGGATTGATTGTTTGTTTAGTATTTGGCGATAAATATGTTTAACGATAGAAAGACCTCGATTAACTGGATTAGGAGAGAAATTGGCTTAGAAGAAGTATCAAACAATATTATATATAATAAATAATATTGATTAAATGTATATTTTGATCATAGTACAAACTAATTTGTTTGTTTTGTTTTTTTATCCAATTAATATTCGATGATTTATTTTTTAATTATTTCGCTTAAATGTTTGAAACAATGATTTCTAAGAAAGAAAAAAAAAACAAGTATATTTTTGATACTATATGAAATATGAATTTTATGGATAATATTATATAGTAATAACTATTTTGAGTATACTTAGATCTATCTATCTATTAACATTAAAAGCAATATGAAAATTTATTTTATAGATTTTCCAACGATATAAAATTTTACAAATGTAATATAAATGTATTAAATATTTATTTTATAATCATAATTTTCGTATTTTCGAGATTAATCATATAGTCATTTCAATTTAAAAAAAAAGTCAATCTTAAATTTAAATAATTTTAAATTCTAATTTTTCAAAGTTGGTTTATGACAGTAATAAGTGATAATAATAGTATCATTATTGAAATTTGCAAAATGTGATATAAAAAAATCATGGATCGAAATTACTGTTGATAGTAATGATTCGAAAATAAAATTTAGAAAAATAATTAATTTTAATTTATTAAATTAATTATAATTCATATTACGTGCCATAAATTTATCATAAATGTATTATTATAAATATTATAATAAGAAATATTAATAATAGAAATACTAAATTTATTTCATAGAATTAAATTAGAATGTTTACAATATATAAAATTATTGTAATTAGATATATAAATATCTAATTACAAAATAATCACGATAACGTTTTTCTTTATTAATTTCATATTTTTTAAATTAAAAGCCATCTCAAAAATTTTTGAATTTATTTTGATTCACTACAACAAGTAATAAAATTGAAATTAAAAATATATAATGTCATATAAAAAATTTAATATAATCTTTTTTCTAAATTTTTTTGATCGTTGATCTTTTATAGTGTAATTTATATTATATTATAAAAATAAACATTTTAATTTTGAAACATTTTTATAAAAAATTTTGGCAATAGTTTAATTATAACAATATAATTGTAATAAAATGTTATAAACATAATATAAATAAATTTAATAAACATATTTATTTATATTTTTTATTATTATTATTTATTCAATTTTATGCGTATATATAAATACTTTGTCAGATGGATAACAGAATAATCGAATTCTCAATTAAGCAAGATTTTAAATAATTGAAATACTAATGAGAATTTTATATAACAGTGAGATATTGCAGTTTATTTAATTCTAATAATTTAACTTATATTTAACTCATTTACTTTATTTAATTTGATAGTAGTTCGCATTCTTGTCATGTGTTAATGAATATATTTTATGCTATTAAAATAGTAATAAAATTGTTCAATTCAGGTTAATGAATTGAAAATAACGAAATTATTTTGAATTTCGAATTTTAATTTGCAATTATTATAATGAGTTTTTATATTAAAATATTCATTATGAAATTATATTTACAAAAATGCATCGAAATTTTAAGTGTTGATAAAAATATAAATAAATAATTTACTATATCTATATATTTACAAAATTTCATTAAACATAAAAGAAATTTTAATTTTTTAATTTTTTATTTAAAAATACATCTTTTATTTATAATGAAATATTATAAGTATATAAAATATAATGAATTATATATGGAGCAATTTCTTAATGGAATATCATTTTAAGAAAAAGAAAATTAATGCTTGATGCACGTTTTAATATATTTTTCATTTCTTTTTTTATTGTACTTTATTGTAAAAATAATTTCCATGCAAAATTTTTTTCGAAATATGAAAAAAATGTTGAAATTTTGATAATATATAATTAAATAATAAAATAAAAATTAAAATAAATTAAATAATCAATTAAAATAAAAACTTTTGAGTTTTGGATTATTTATAATTATATAAATAGTAATAAAAAATTATATATACATATTATATATTATATATATATATATATATATATATATATATAATAATTATAGTTTTAGACCACTCTCATTGATTTAAAAAAACAAACTATTTTTTATCTCGATAAAATTATTTCAAAACATCAGAAACAAAATTCGATCCAATTCCGCAACATTAAACACTAAATAAGATAATACATTAATAATGCCATTCTTTTTTATTATATCAATCTTTCGACATCAATCAGCTTTTCTTAATGAAACATTAATTTCGTGAACGATACCGGTTAATTACTCGGTAATAAGAAAAAAGTAGGAGCAAGAACACGCACATGCTTGAGACTCGCTTTGTTCGTACAAAATCGCGAATTCAGGCCTCGATTATCGATCCGACTGCGGTTCGAGGTTTCTTGGCTCCACTGATCGAAGACTAAATGTCGTAGCCAACTGCAATTTCGACTTTCATTCTTTGTCCCCTTGGCTAGACTTTTCTTATGTGTATCGATAAATATAACAATGAAGCATATTTTCTGGAATAGATGAAAATTTTTTTTAGATCTAATATATCATAAAAATGAAATATGTAATAAATGATAAATAACTTAAATAAGCAAGTTAAATAGGCTATTTAACGAAATTACTTGTTTGATTTGATTACTTGATGATTTAGTTTTTGAAATTATTTTTTAATTTTTTTTTTGTATTGAGATTTGTAAGAAATTAATTAGTTACTATTTGTCTACATTTATTAATTTTTATTTTTTTAGATAAATTATTATTAAAAAATAAAAAAAATATTAATCGAATGTGAAAAAAAAATTTTGTCGAATATCATTTATCGAATATCATGAAATTTCGATAATAAATTATTTTATTTATTTATTTATAATTTTTCTAATTAATATTATTTTAATAATATAAAAACTTGATTATAAAAAAATTTTTTAACATTTTATAATCATATATATATGCTATAAAATTTTCATTTTATCAGTTTTTTATTAAATACTTTCTATAACTATGTAACTATATAAAAATAAATGAATTATTTTTTTTTTTCATTTTCAAGTAGTTAAATAAAAATTTAGGTTTCATATAGGTTTATTATATAAAAATATAATAAATAATTATTTTATGTTTGATTTTTAATTTTTAAGAAATTAATTGATTATTCATTAAGTTAGAGAATGAAAAAATAATTAGATCATTTATTTCTTAAAAATATATTTTAATTATTTTAAATAAAGATAAAGATAATTAAATTTTAATTTTTATATTCATGAAGTTCGAATACAAAATTTTTAGAGGTTTCGAAATTTATTAAAACAACTCAAATGGAGTTATTATTCCTAATTAAATGTATTTATAATTATTTTTACATGAGTTTGGAGAATTTCGAATCATAAAAAAAAAAAAAAAATAAAAAGTTTCGAAGTTTCAAGAGAACTTGAAACTTTATGAGTTTTGGAGAGTTCCGAGATTTCAAAATTTCGAAGTTTCTCATTAATTTTTAAACATTATGTTTAGACGATATAATGGTATAATGAACTTCAAAAAAAAAAAAATTAGAAATATTTTTAAAATATTTTTTCAAATAGTGTTGGAATTAAATAATAAAATAATTGTTCTCATAATTGTGACACAATTCTTTTATATATTTGAATAAAATTTATTTTAAATAATAATTTAAAAATAATTATTTTAAATATATAATAATAAATATATAATAAATGTAATAAATATAATAATTACAAAATAAATAATAAGTATATTAAACATGTAAGTATTAGTCAAAAGCAATAATAATATGAACATTTATTGCTGTATATTAAAATACCAAATCAAATAATAAATAAAAAATAATTTATTCCATGAAATGTTAAATAAATCATTTAAATGCAAATATATTTATTTTCATGTGTAATATTATATAAAATATTTGTATCATTTAAAAAATAAACTATTTCTTATATGATTTTACAAAAATAATATAATTTAAAAATTCTTTAAAATATTTAAATCTATTCTTTCACAAAATTGTTCCATTATAATACGTAATTGCCTTTTAAAATGATTGGTAGACGTTAATAGATAGCATGTTTTATATTTTATTTCCCACAGGAAAAATTTTAACGAATTGAAGTCTGGCGAATACAGAAGCCAAATAATGTAAATAAACGATGCAATTATTCTGTATATTTTTCTTGTAAGTTTTTTTTTATATTTATTTTTGTAAATAACTATGGAATGCATAAATGATTATGCAAACATAAATATAATTAATGTAATGTAAGAAGAATATTATTTTGTTATGAATTAGAAAAATAAAAAATATAAATATTGTATTAGAAATTGAACTGGTTTATAACAAAGTAATATTAAAAAAATTCAAGAATTTAGAAATCAAAAAATATTGATAATTTTAATTTTAATGTTAAATTTTAATTTCATTGTTAAAAAAACTATAAAAGATTCATTTCTAAGCATTCAAATATTATAATATTACATATCGGATAAGATTTATGTTTAAACATATTTCATTTTGCTAAAATATACTTAATGTCATAATTAAAAAAATTATCTTTGAAGTATTAAAATTTTAGCGAAAAATATATCAAAAACATTTAATTTAAGCATAAAGATAAACATTTTATTCTATAAAATGAATTCAAATTTATTATATGATTTTTATTATACAATATATTATACAATTCTTATTTTCGATCGAAATTTAATAATCTTTAAATTTTGACGTTGAATACATTCAGGAGAATAAAAAATATTTCATATTGAGGATAAATATACTGTATAATCTTATTTCGATGTTAACGTAATATCATATGAATAATAATTTCGATCATTAATAAATGAATTTTTTTGTAACTTCTTTAATAATATAGTAAAATTTAATATTAGAATAACAAGTATGCCAATATTTTTTTTTTATTTTTAAATTTCTCTTACTTGTTATTTTTTTGTTATTATTTTATTGTTATTATTAAAAATTTATTTACTTTTACTTTTTATTATTATTATTAAAACTTTTTATTATTATTATTGTTATCAATATTTATTATTATTATCATTATTAAAAATTTTTAATTTACATATTATTTCTACATAACATGTATTTTTATTATTTTTACATAATAGATTATTAAGTGAAATAAATTTTATTTATATCATTTATTTATATTATAAATTTATTGGAAAAATACTAAGTGCTGATATTTTTTCAATCTAATATTATGAAACATCATGCATTAGAATGACAAAACAACAAAGAAAAAATTAAAATTATATGATTAATAGTGAGAAAATTATATGATTTAATAGTGAGAAAAATTTATTAATTTTTCAAATTTAAAAAAGCTGTAAAGATTTTTTACCGTTTTAAATAGATATATTTTCAAATATATCTCTATTTTTTAACTTTTATTTTATATATTATCAATTATAATAATTTCTTTCTTATATCTTATATCTTATATAAGTTTATTGATATTTTCAAATTAATATATAAAATGGTGTTCATAATACAAATGAATAAATTGAAAATTTTTTTTTTACAAATTAAGAAATGATAATTTTTAGTTTTTAATAATTTTAATTTAATTTATTCCAAATTTAACCCATTTTTTATTATTTAAAATTTTTATATAGAAAAAGATATTATTTTTTATAAAAATTTAAATCATTATAAATCATTATAAATAAAAATTTACGAAACCTATAAAAATAATAATTTTTAAATTATTTTTAACAGTTTAAAAAAAAATTCTTTATTAAAATTCAAGTTTTAATTAATATTTTTAAATGAATACAAATAAAGTAAAAACAATCATAATATAAATAAATAAATTAAGAATTTTTCAAAATAATAATTTTAACTACTCTAAATCTAGTCCAAATCTAGTCTAATTTCTTTATTTAAAATTATTACATAGAAAAAAATTGTCACATAGAAAGAATACTATTTCTGCAAAATTATAAATTATTATATTATTATAATTCATTGAATAAAAAAATCTATGAAATCTATGAAAATAATTTTTAAGTTATTTTCAGTAATTCTTAATTCTAATTCTTAAAAAATTTTTTGATTGAATTCAAATTTTAATAACTTGAATATTGAAAAATATTGAAAAATAATGAAAAGTAAATAAAGAAAAAAATATCCTTACGTTTTATTTCGCCGTTTCGTGCATATTAGAACCGGGAGAGAGTTTGTTTGGGGTATAGAATAAATGAAGAACGTTACATTCCAAGTTTAATGATCTACCAACCGGTACTCATATCGAGGCATCATACACAACTCCCCGAAGAGCCTACGGATTCCGATCAATATTCGAAGCAATTCGAAGCTCGTACATTCGAGATAAGTTGAAGCATCCGGTGATCTAACGCCACGATATATCGTATACATCAGAGACCATAAGGTTACGTGGTTTGAGTTGGCGAAGATATCTTGTTCGTACTACGATTAGGTGTTAGGCTTGATATAATGTAAATTGGAAACTTTCACTTCTAATGATATATTTCCGTGAAAGAGATACAAATTTCCGTGGATATTCAGATTAGATTCAAAACTAAACTTGGAGAAGAGATTGCGCCGTTCCAAGATATTAATATAATCCATTGTTTTATTATTAAGATGTAATCGTAGAAAAGAATTTATGAAAATTTGAATGATATAATTTTTAGAAAACTTTAAAATATAGGAAATATTATATTTTAAATTTGATAAAAAAGGAACTAATATTTATATTATGATAAACTAAATTATTTATTTTAAAAGAAATTATAAAGATTGATTTAATTATATAATATATTAAGATAATTTAATAATATTAAAATAATTTAATCCATTTGCAAGCACGGCTGTTTAAAAAAATTATTCCATAAAAAATAAAAAAATATTATTAATAGAAAAAAACATACAATGTTATTAGTGGAATAAACAGTGAGTAAATAAGTGAATAAGGTGTCAAAGTTACAGTAGCAAGTTATAGTAGCGGACATAAGTCTTTATTTTGTTTTTAAAAATAAAGAAATAATTTTCTTAAAATTGAATCAATCAAATGATTTGAATTTTTTCGAGAAATAAAAAGGATTAATTTATTATATAACATATAAAAAATTTTTTTAAGAAATTAGTCAGAATCAAAAAGAAAATAATAAAAGTTTTTTATAATTTTTTTATTTGAATTTATGATATTATTTATAATGAAAATTAAAAATGTATATAATTTTATTAAAATTTATATTAACTATGAACATATTATTAAAATCTATTAAAAAGATAAAAATTACAATTTTTCTAGACTTTATAATAAATTTAAAATTTTTTACATATTTCTATGTCTGTTACTTTTTTCTACATCGAATTTTAATGAAATTTTCAATATATATATGTATATATATATGAATTTACAAAATACATATTTTAAATTTTCATTACAGTTTTTTAAATAAAAAGATTATAAAAATAATCTTTATTATTTTGTTTATAATTCTTTCAACCAGTTGCAATTTTTTCAAAAATTTTGTTATTCATTATATAGCAAATTAATCTTTCTAATTTCATAACAAAATTCAAATGGTACTATATATCTCATTATCTCACATTTTAACTTCTTAACATTTCATTCTTAACACGATTTTATTATTAAATTGTCACAATTGAAACTTTGAATATATAAAACTTTGAATCTATATATATATATATACATATATATATACATATATATACATATAGTCCCTATTAATCTATTATTATCTATCTATTATTACGATATTTTGAGTTGCTTTGAAAAAGAATTATTCATTTTTGTAAATATATATTTCAAATAATCTATTCTATTTTAATGATATATATAATTTGATTTATATTAATGAATATCTGTTGATAGTAAAAAATTCACTCCACTTTTGTGAGATAAATATGTTTCATAAATAAATACGAAATACAAATATTTTATTTGTTTAAGTATATGTTCTTAAAATGTAAATATATTATATAATAAAATAAAATAAAAAATACATTTTTAGAATTTCCTAATGATAAACAAATTTTTTTTGTAGATTATGAATTTTTACCTACAATTATGAAATTTATGAAATTATTCATAAGTCAGATTTGTGCGCCAAATACCTTGCGATTGATCATTATGAAAGTGATTGCAAATTCCATTAATATATGCATTTGCATAAACATTTGGACTTTATTAATTATTTTATCTTGAATCTCATTAATTAATTGATACTATTATTCTAGATACTAATTATCTTCTTGATATTAATTATTATATAATTATAATTATATATTATTCAAAATATGTAAAATATAAAAATCAATTTGGAATACAAAAATTCATATTTTTATAAAATATATATATATATATAACTAATTATTAATTAACACAGTTTTGTGATAAAATCACAATTGATACAATTTTTTAATAAAAACATAATTAATATAATTTTTTCAAAATTTAATTTTAAATTTTAACATTAATTATTTATGGAGTATGATATTTTTTATATTTCAAATCTGAGCATTATATTAACAAAAAATTGTATTTATATATTGTATATTAACAAAACATTATATAATAATAATTATATTAACAAAAAAAAATAATTGATTTTATTTTAAGATACAAATAAATCTCAAAATAATTGTCAATTTGACAAACTAATAGATATATCAAAACTGTTAATTTGATTTTGATGTATCAATATGTCATTAATTATGAATAAGTTCATTATCAAAATTATAATTTTTAGATTAAAATATATATTAAAAATAGATTAAATTATTTATTAAGTATTCAGAATAAATGGATATCAAAATTTTATTATTCCACTTTATTTATAAATATGTTACAGATAATCTATGCTGATTTGCTTGTAAATCATTGCTGACAATTAAAAATGCGATTATATTTGAAATCATGCATTTCTATACATATTAATACAAATATTAAGAATAAAAATCAGAACTAAATTGTAATGCAGTCAAAATAGCTTGAATTTCACTTTCAATAACTTTAGCAATTTTAAAAATTTAAGTTTTAGTAGTAATTTACGAATGGGTTGTATATTGATACAATATATTAAAAATATATTGATTTAATATATTGATACAATTAATTGATACATCTCGACATTTTTTACAAATATTTTTTATTAATCCATATCTAAAATACTTAAAAATTATTACAAAACATATTTCAATTTGAATTTTATATGTAAGAGACAAGGGACATAAAATATATATATTCGTTTTTTTATGCTTTACTTATTTTTCTTATGAAATAACTTTTATAAAATTTGATTGAATTGAAATATCTGTTAATCATTTTTAGGTATATATGTAAATAATTTAAGAATTGAGCATTAATAGATTGAAATTGATTAAAATTTAAAATAAAATTACTTTAAATAATATTTATTTAAAATGTTCGAATAACATTTATTTATAATTATTATAATTGATTGCTCTTCATATAATTTTGGTGATTTGGAATTTAATTGTGGTTATTTGTTGCTCTGAATATTTATAATTTATTATTTTATAATTTAAATAATTTATTAATTTTATTTTTAATTTCAAAAAAAAAATTTTGTTCACTGATAGAGCTAATTGATTGATATATTAAAAAATATATAATATATAAATATAACACTAAAATATACTCTTCTTGATATAATTCAACTTTTAAAACATTTTTTATTGCGCTAATAATAATAAAATATATATAATATAATACTGAGAAAATCAAGATAATAAAATTCTGTTAATAAGACATATAATGGAACCATATTATCATATTATCGAAAACGATAGATGAAATGCTAGGAAAGACGAAAAAGGCTAAAGAATCATTATAAAAGAAAAAAAAAAAAATAGCAGTTGGATAGATAATTCGCAGCGATTCAAAACTGACGCATTTTGAGGCCATCAGTAGGGATAACCATGGCGAGATGCTTCAGCTTAGAATGCACACATATCATGATTGTAGGGAGTACGATGTATCCGTAGGTATAGGGATGGAGGGGAACTCGTCGCGAGCTTAATGATGTAGCGACCAGCGAGACAAGAGGGGAATGAGCGCAGGAAAACGTGGTGGGAAATGAGAGCCCGGCAGCCGTTGATATGCATTATGGAACGCTGTATCGTTATTGTTTCCCATTCGTTTTACCGGTTTTCGTCCCCCAGCTTTCTCGACCCCGCCGACGTCGTCGTTCTGCCTTCAACAGCTCGAAAAGAACTATTCTCCTGGCGATTGCGTTGTATCACGTCACGAGTAGTGTGTTTGGATTTAGACGGATCCATGATACAAGGAATAGGGATATGTGTTTACTTTTTTCGATGGAAATCGAAAAGATGAATAGCTTGGATGAAAAAATACCGATGCATTTGATTATATTTGTTTTTGGTATTTATTTAAGAGGATAACATTTATTATGGATAAATTTGGACAAATTGAAGAATATGAGATTAAAAATTGATGGAAAATTAGGGAAAATAGATGTTGATAGATGAAAATGATAGAAAGGACCGTATTAAAAAACCTTATTTTAGCCGATGATTAATATTTTTGAAGCTTTAATATATATTTGCGTAGATTCAATAAGAGGCCATTGATTTCTGATGTTAATTTTTCTAATAGAATTCTAATAATAGAAGAAGAAAAGAAATACTATAAAACTACTAAAAAATACTAAAACATATATATTTTTCGATAATAATTACAAGAAAATCAAATCGTATATCATTAAATTAAACTAATTTTTTCAGTTTTTAAGAAGGTAAATATGGAATATTTTTAAATCAAAAACAAATTAATTATCTAATTTTATTAAAAAAATAATATTTTATAAAATATTATATATATTATTTTATATTATTTTATATATTATATTTATATTATATTATATATTATATTTATATATTATATATATTATTTTATATTTTATAAAATATATAAATATTATTAATATTAATGCTATTAATATAAATATTTTCAATTTAATAATATTACATCTTGTTAATATATAAAAATAAAAAAGAATTCATCATAATAATCGGTCTTCATAATACTCTCAAGAATTATATCATAAAATATTTGGATAGAAAACAAATATTCTAAAATACAGCAAATTTAAGAAATGATTTTAGAGATTAAAATAAACAAAAGTTTATAGTAAAAATTAATAGAAAAAATTTCAATTGAAGTTTATTTATTAAGAAATTTAATTTTATATCAAGTAAAATAAGACGGAAATAGTTTTTCTTCTTTTATCTTCTACTTTTATTTACTATGAGATTAAATTGTTTATAAATTAATAAATTTCATTCATTTCGATATTTTTGTATACTTATTTTCATATTTGTTTCTAAAATTATCCCTTAAATTTTTTACTTATTTCATCTTGTAATATCTTATACAAAAAGCTTATTTAAATAGTAAATACAAAACTTATCATTTTTTAGGAAAAATTTTCTTTTTTTTAGAATTATAACATAAAATTCAATCCGATGTTTAAATGATAAATGAAATATTTGAACAGAATATTTAAAAAATATGATTTTTAAACAGAATTCTTTAAAGAATAAAAAATTCAGAATTTATTAGAATTGAAAATTTAAAAAAAATTTTTATATTTTTTTTAATATACATATACAAATACAAGTGCCCGTTTTAGCATTCGCGGATAGGATTTAAACAATTATTTGGACACTTAATTTCTATTTAATTTGAACGAAAAAAAAAAAAAAAAGAAATTTCAATCAGATAAAGAATTTTTAAATTTCATTCACAATTTATAATCCACAATAATATAATGACATATTTTCCTGTACATTCCGTATTTCTGAAAATCGAGAATATTTAATAAAATTTTGCATACATTCTTTTCTTACAATATATTTTCTTATAATATTATATAAAAAAATTTTTTATGCTATTTAAAATTTTTTTTATATTTCATTCGATGTATTTGAAATTCATTTCAAAATTCTATTTTTAATTAAAAGAAATTTAGTAAAAACAAAAATTTGAGTAAAATAAAAAATATTATATTATGATTTAATTTATTTCAAATATATCATTAATTACTAGATTATTAAATTAAATGAATTTTGTTTGTTTTTGAGATTAAATATCCCTTTTCTCTACCAAATTCTTATATATTAATTTTCTTTATTATTTACTATTCCTATTTTCGTTAAAAATAAACATTATAAAATTTAAAAAAAAATAAATATTTATTTTATATGAGAAAAATATAAATCAAAAAAATTATATAAATTTATATCGATTTACAAATAAAATTAAAAAAAAATTAATTAAAGACGAAAAAATATGGTTTTTAAATAGAGTTCTTTAAAGAATAAAGAATTGAGAATTCATAAGAATTGGAAATTTAACAAAAATTGAATAATTAATTTGAATAAAATTGCAAATTCATAACATATAAAATAATTTATTTACTAATTGATATATATAATATATTTATGTATATTCAATATATAAATTTGACAAAATTACAAATTTTGAATTTACAGAAATTTTTTTATCTTCTATGAAAATATTCAAACACAATTTTAGGAGAGAAATTCTGAGAAATTAAAAAAAATTGTAATCTGAAAATTCTAATTTTAATGAAAGTTTTTATGTAAGGAATATATATATAAGAAATATAAGAAATATAATGGATTATAGATGGAATAATTTTTGTAAATGGAAAACTTATTTCAGAAAAGTTATTTTAGAGAAATCTTATTTCAAGAAATTCTGTCCTCAAACTTTTATAGTATTTTTTCATATTTTGAATATAATTATATGAAAATATTTCATTTAGGATGCTAGAAAGAGGGGGAGAGGAAAGAGGGAGGGAGGGAAGGAGGGAGGAGGAGGAGAGAGAGAGAGAGAGAGAGAGAGAGAGAGAGAGAGAGAGAGAGAATATTGAAACTTGAATATTTTACATATTTAATTATTACTTTATCTCATTGTAAAATAAAAAAAAATTAAGAATTCATTATATTTTTTCACAATTAAAAAAAATTTACATATATAATCTCGATATTCTTGTCTCATATTACAATACTTTAAAATTAATAGTTTAACATACATATTTTCATTGTTAACAATTTTCTTTACAAATATTTTTATAAATTTATATATTTAACTTCAACAAATCACATAAATTATAGATTCTGAAAGTAAATTTCAAATCACTTCCATTCTTTGTTGTATGAACTTGAGGTGAATTTGAAAGTAAAATGATGCAGAATGTATCGAGTTTCTTCGAAACCATGAAAAGAAAATACGTTCCTTCATTACAGAACGATAGAGGTAATATAGGTTAATATAATAGGTTATCGTAAAGGAGACGAATAATGCGAAAAATTCACTATTCAGTAGCAAACAAATTCGTCGCTGAAGAAAACAACTTCCATTGGGATATAAGATTGCGCATAAGTTAATCTAAATCTTGTTTCATATGAATAAATGATTTCTCGGATGTCGCCAGTTCGAAATGATTCGAGAAAACGATTTCTTTTATTATTCTTTTTCTGATTATTTTTAACATTGCATCTGTTATATAAATATATAACTTTATTTTTCATGCTGATGATTTTAAAATCTTTCATAGAATCAAATTCATTCTTTTCTGTAACAAAATTTAATAAATATCGTTAATTAATGTAAATTTAATATTTATTTATATATTCAAATATTATGTAAGAAAATATCTTGATTAGAATACTTGGATCGGTTACATCTTAATGTTATTTTCACAATTTTTGTTAAAATAAACATCTTTGATTATTTTATTTCTAATATATTTATAAAATATAATTTAATAATTTTTCTATTAATAAGAAATTTTTTTCGCAAATGAAATATAAATATAAGATGGAAAACCAATTTATGTTACAAAACATATTAAATAATATAGATTATATAATTTTTTAAAACAATAACATAAATAATTTATATAATTTATATAATACAATATGATTGATTTATGTTTTTTAATCGAATATTATGCTCTGGATATTGTGCACTATACTATATCATACTCCATATATTATATAAATTTAATTATTTATCATATAGTTACTGTATATATTTATAATAAATATAATTAAAAATAATTAAAAATAATATAATAAATTAATATAATAAAGTATAATTAATATTTATGAATAATTAAAATAAATTTAAAATTGATTTTAATTATTGAATTATTTAAGAAAAAATAAATTTATTTCTAAGTTTTCCAATAATCTACATATATTTCATAAACATAATATATAACCTTTTCATTATAGAATTTTTCATTTAATAAAAAACAAAAATCATTCTTGAATATCTTTTTAAATCTTTTGACAAGATTTATAGAAAAATCAAGCATTACAATGTTATTTTTAAAATTAATTCTTTATGGACAAGCATTTTTTTCGCATTTTTTTTTTTATGAAAAATTTGGATCATTTATATTTATTATTTTCCACTAATTTTAAACTTTAAAAAAAAATCCATACAAATTCTGGGATTTTACTATTAGATACTTATTGGATACTTATATATCTCTATTTATTTTTACAATCAGATATTTAAAAATTTTATCTACAAAAATAAAATTCTTTTTAAACGAATTTATTTCCAGATTTGATTCTTAATATAAATGATTCAAGTTGTCTAGAGAAAATTAAATAAAATAAAATTTTAAATAAATTTTAAACTTTTAAGATATATTGAATAAATTAACAATATAATTTTTAATTATTGCAACTTTTTTAAAAAGTTTATTATTTTCGATTCAATCACAAAATCAAAGTATCACAAAAAAATCAAGTATCACAAAAGTACTGTGAGAAAAAATACGTTGAAGACAACATAGCACAAAATACAAATCCTTTATATTTATGATTAACAAAATTTGATTCAGAATGATATTCATTGCGACGCGCACTGCGATTTCAAGTCATTAGGTTTCATGCACACTTAGTAATTATTCCGATCAATCCTAAGAGGACATATGGGCGCAATTTTCATGCATTCCTCGAGCGTTATATTAAACGGCTTCCGGGTTTTGAATAGCAGCGGTGAGATCATCTCTTTTCACCTGCGAAAAATTTCTATTTATCCGTTCAGATTGAGAAAACATGCGGAACCAAGAAAAAAAAGACTTCGAAATCTGGGTGCCTCTGACCATTCAACTGACGAAACAGAAAGCAGAGAAGACAAAAAAGAACCCTCTTTACCGCGGTTATCATTTATTCAATGGGGCCGGCGCGATGACAGAACTAGTGGCATTGTTTGCCTCCTTTCGCGAAGAATCGATCGAGACTGAAAACCGAATTATTGACACAGAGGATGGCTTTCTTTGTTGGATCGGTTCGATGTGTGATTCGATTCAATATTAAAATGTGTTTGGATAAAATTGTCGAGAAATGAATTCGTGTCTTTATTGCAATGCGAGATTATTGAATAAAGATTGAGGAGAGAGATATGGATAAAGAGTGATGAGATGAAGTTCAATATGTATTTAAAAATTTAGATCAAATCCAATTAAAGGCAATAGATTCATTTATAGAATTCATAGAACTAGAAATAGAGGATTAGAGAAAGGGAATGTGAAGGCTACGAAGATGAAATAGAGTAGAAATATAAGAAATTTTAACAAAATTTTAATTTGCACATATTGATAGTTTTCAAAGTGACTTTCAATTGTAACAATTATTGATTATTTTTCTTTTGTTTAATATTTTATATTTCGAAAGTTTCTATTATACTAAATTTCTAAGCATGATTATTAAAATGAAATTTACTTTATAATTTTTATAATTTTATAATTTTTAAAAAAACAGAAAAAGTAAATCATACTACACGATAATCATGATTATAATATATATTATACAATAAAGATTTAAAGTATTTGTGTTGTAAGAAAAAATGAAGTGGTAAATTTATAGAAATATAAAAGAAATATGAAATACTTAAAATATAATTAAAATTTGATAGCAATATAATTAAAATTTTCCGAATTATAAAATATAGTTGAAAATAGAAATATATTGTCTATCGGCTAATTATGAGATCATTATGATTGCATAAACTTAAAAAATAAAATTTATATATACAATTATTGCAAAATAAAATAAATTTTTCACCTAATTCTAATTTTTTGTTTGACGTCTATAATGTATATCTATTATATATAATATATATATATATAATAGATCATATATCTGTACTACATTAATAAGATCTTTCCATTAATATTATATTCAGTTTCAATATATTAAGTTTTAATTTATTTCCCTCAAAATTAATGTTTTATATTATTATTTATCCGAATTTGTACGGATTTTGTCTTTATTTTAAAAAAAGTAAGAAAATAAAAAATTTTGTAAAATTTACGATATTTATATTTATATTTATATATATATATTGTTTCATTAATTTAGAATTCTTGGGTTAAATTTCTTTGTAAAATAATGTTCAAATATTTTTATGAATCATTAAGAAGTTAAGAAAGTTAAGAACAAGTTAAGAAACTTATTAATATTTAGTTTGAATAAAAATAATTAAAAGAAACAAATTTAAAAAATTGCATAAAAAATTAAAAAAATTAAATTTATATATGTATAAATATAATTATTTACATTTATAATAATTGTGCTAATCGTGAATAGCATAAACAGGATTGAAGCTAGTTTTTTCCTTAATCTCTTCAATTGAATATTATCTTACAATCTCATTAAGATCGTGACGAAAAATAAATTAACAAACGAATAAATTGATCTGTTATATATTTTTTTGATGAATAATGATGCAAAATTATACATATATATAACATAATGATACGATACGCAGGTAGACAAGTGGATATCTGATTTATTTTCATTTACTTTTAAAAACGAATGTCATGTGTCCTATTTAAAAAAAAAAAAAAAAGAAATATAATAAAGAAGAATAGATAAGAATTTAATTTATTAAAAGGACAATAAATTAGAATTAATGCATCTTATTATAATTAGAATAGTAAATATATTATATATAATTCGAAAATAAATAGAATATTATGGAATTAATTTAAGCGATCTTAAAATTAAAATAAATCTTAAATGTTTTTTAAAATTTAATTATAAAATTATCATATAGAGTTCAATTTCTGTTCATGAAACTTAAATTCTCATTATTTTCGTAAACCTAAATCAATGCTTTTTATTAAAGACTCAAAAAAAGTAAAAAATTAATATCACAAACAATATTTTCTTTTGTTTAAAATATTTTATTATTTAATTTTCAATGTTAACACATTTATCATCAGCAATGGAACTTCAAGTTATTATTTCATTATCATTTGTCATTATTTTCTTTGTTAAAGTTAATTTTTATGATTAATTTATTAACTTTAAATATCTATCTTAAATAATTCATATAAAATTAATCTAAAAATATTTAAATAAGTAATATAAAATTAACCTAAAAATATTTAAATAATTTTAAACAAATAATTTTAAAATAATAAATAACTAATAAATAAAATTATTATAAAATAAAACTACTATCATGAAGTTATTTGAATTATTATGAATTAATAAATAGTTCTTAAAAATATAATTGTATACTTTTTTTTAAATAAACTTTTTTAAATATTTTTTATTATCTATTATTTATTTGCATAAATGTCATTTCTAATATATTTCTAATATGTCATTTCTAAAACAAGTTCATTATCATTTAGAATTCTAAAAAGAATTCTAAAATTATTGAATTAAATTAATGTGTTTCATAGCAAATTTTAATTAAACTTTTCAATTTTTTCTCAAAATAAATAGATGAATAAAATATATTGTGATATCCTATAAAAATAGATTCTTTCAAATTAAGATGTTTTTTACGAAATATATAAATATATATTAATATAAATATATATAATTGCAGAATTTAAATACAAATGATCATTTGTATGATTATTAAATGTTAAATTATTTTTTTATTAACAAAACATAATTAATGCAAAAAATCATAAAAATATAGTCAAAAATGATAATTTTGTTTTATTTCTTAATTTTTGTCAGTAAGATTTCATTTTCACATTATTCCGTTTTCGTCATTCGATTCAAAATTAAATATCAATCAATCATTAATTGATATAATATCGTTTTCTACGTTATCGCGCCAAAGCTATCTCTACTATTTCGTTTCATCTAATGCAAATATAAATTGTTTATAATTAGATTTTAAATATTTATGCAAAAGATTATTTTGATAAATAAAACTATAAAAAATTTATTTTGTGATAAGGAAATGCTAAAAATATATTATTTTATATGTTTTGCATATGCTTTGCATATTTATATTTAAAAATTTAAAATATTTAAAATAATATGTATAATATATTATATTTATTTGTTTATATTATATATTATTTGTTTATAGAATATCTATATTAAAATTAATTTTGTGAATAATTTACTTTACTAAAAAATTTATTTTATTTATTTATTGTTTTATTTTATTTTATTGTTTATATAATTATTTCATATCATAACTTTGATAATAATATTTTCCATAATATTTTTCATACATAATTGTATGTAATTTTTCATATATATTTGCAATTTTATATATTTTTTTAATTATAACGTTCTTACATACTTATCATGCATTTAGAGTCTACTTATAATTTAATAAATAAGCATCAATTGATATTTTTAAGCTTTTATGTTTAGTTTGGCTTTTAAAATCGAAATCTCTAAAAAAAATCTCTGATTTCATGAATATATTACCATTTTAAATACTTATTAATATTTGTTAGAAATTGGAATGAATATTTTTTCGAATGAAATTGAATTTTAAAAATGAAAAGAATTTTAAAGTTGATGAAAATGAGTTCATTTGTGAATATATAGAAAAATATATAGAAAATATAAACATGTGTTTGACAAAAAATATAGGAAGTTGATTTAAATTTTTATTATATTGTTGAAAGAATATTATTGAATGAAAATACAAATTCATTTTCAAATATTTCAGAATTTAATGAAATTTATTGAAATTGAAGATCGATTCAAATCTTTGCAACGAATTAGAATTTTAATTTATTTTTTACAAATGAATATACAAGAATATACAGAAACATCATTACATAAAACAATATAAATATTTATTTGAATGAAATTATGATTTTTGAATTTGAATTTTTATTACACAACGATGGAAAGTGAAATTAAGGATATTTTGTTCAAATATGAAAAAACTGTAAAACTATAATAAACAAATAATTTTATCTTTTATTTTTATTGTTTTATTTTGATGATAAACAAAAATAAAATTATAATATCTTGTTAAAATTAATAAAACTTATTGTTTTTTAGATAAAACACAATTTAGTAAATATAAATAAAAAGGAAAATAATTGCATTATAAAATATTATTTTTTAAAATATTGATGACATCAAAATCAATTTATCACGAATAAAGATTTTTTAATAAATTCGAAATTAGCAATAGTTTATTAAAACTTAAAATTTAATGTTATATTTTATAATCTCAAAATTATTCCAAAATTAATATATAGATGAATAGATTACATAATTTACTTCAAAATTTTTATATATTTTAATTATAATTGCTACAATTGAATATTTACTTAAAAACTTTTAATTCTTCTGCAAATTGAGTCGAAAATATTAAAATTATGAATCTATAAATATCATTAATTGAAAAGTCATTTATCCTTATTATTTGAGATATTACAAATTAAATAATGTTATTTCTTTAGATATTTTGATATTTCACCACTATTTTTTTTAAATATGCTGCATTTGTTTTACACTTCTCTGCTTTTCTTCATAGTTGTTTAATAAATAAGCTTATAAATAAATAGTAATATAGTGTCTACATTATACAAAGTAATTAATTTTCAATTTAACATGATGTATATGTATCATATAAATAATATAATATAAAATAATAAGTCAAAGAGACTTAAACTTTTATTTTTTTTTATTATTCTAGAAATAAAAATAATGAACTGTAAATTAAAAATCATGATGTTTTTTTATAATTAGCTAAAAATAAAATATTGATATCAATTTAATAAAAAAGAAATCAATTATTATTATAAAATAAAATCAATTATTAAACAAAATCAATTACTTGTATGAAAAACAATTACTTGTACGAAATATATAAAGAATTCTAGCAATGATTTAATTTATAATCAATATATATATTATATGTATTATATGTATACAATCAAGAATTGAAGAAATAAAATTTTACAACTTATCTTACTCTAAACTCATACTGACCATATTATGTATATATTTATGCATATACTACTATTTTAAAATTACTTTTTAATTTTCTTCAGAAAAGATAAAAAATTCTAAATCTTTTATATAACAAAACAAATTATATAATAAAACATAATAAAATTCTATACGATTCTCTCTTCTTTTTTTAAACTATTCAGAAGCTTTCTATAAATCGAGAAAACAAAATATCACTCGTATCGTATTAATCTCTTCTACATCTTCTTCGACATAAATTTCCGATAAACTTTTTGATAGTTCTTCCAAGTCCGGAACATATTACATTTACGGTCTTCTAAACAAAATTTAGAGTTTCCTAGCAAGAGTGAGTATTCTATAAAATCTAAAGAAAGATATCCCAATGTTCGCGCGTTGTGCAAGCCGCGTAGATCTTTGAATCACGCGAATCGGAAGTCACTTTTCCAAATTCTCCAAAAGTTTTGCCTGATGGTAGACCGGTTTTCTAATCTCTAAATGCGAATCTGTAAATATGCTGAATTATTTCAACATATGCTTGATTTAAAAGAAACAGTCTGCGAAATTGAGATTATAAGGATATAAATGAAACCTGAGATGAATTTATGTAATTTTATTTATTCTTTGTTCGTTGATTTATTTTAAAGCCAGTACCGTTTGGATTTAACATTGTTAAATATTTAAAGGAGGATATATGATGAGAAATCGGATCAAGAACGAATAAATATTAAGAATGGAGAAAAATCGAGGATAAAAAAATGTCTCTTTATTTGGATGATTACTATATTACCTTACTTCATCAGATGATCTTATGCATAGAATTTCAATTTTTTTCAAAATCTATGATTATTTTTTGCTTTGTTAATATTTATTTATAAAAAAGTATTCATAGATTTCGATGACTTTGAAATATATTGTCAATTTATCATTTTTATTTTGAACAACTTTTCTTTATACGCATTATCACTGTTCAGTTTTAGTTTAAATATTAGCCTAATATAAATAATAAAAGAAAAAAATTAATGAGTTAAAAATTATATTTCATTTATTATAGTTTATATAATTCATCAATTAGTTAATAACTATCAACTTATCGTTGATTATTTTTAAGTGAATTATTTCATTTATTTAGAAATTCATATAATTTTGTTATCAATTACATTTCTTGATTTTTTAACAATTTTATCATTTTCAATATATTATTTAATATATTATACATTTTCCATTCTCAAATTACTGACAAATTATTATTCGAAAAAAATATATGTAAATATTTAAATATAAGCATAACATATGTAACATATGTTATTTAACAAAGAATATAGGATGACATTGCTTGGTGACGTTTTTGAGAGAAAGATTTAAAAGATTCTTGCAATTAAAAATTTATATATTTTTTAAAAATTTCAATTTTATGATTTTTATGGAATGTGATTTTGGGTCTTGAGATGACATTTTCCCCATGCTTCATCTGTTCCTCAATCTCAATGTAATCAGCATCATTCATTCTATACTAGAAAAGATTTATTACATTCGCGGATTAGTTTTCTCGAAACAATGGATTCTGTGGATAATAGTCTCTCTAGTCTAATTTTAAGAATTTTCCTTAAGTTGGGAATGTCGCATAACCAGAAGCTGGTCTGCGGTGTCATTGACTGCCGATGTGCTTTATTCGCAAATCTTGAAATGAATATGGAGGGGATCTCAGAGAACACATTTGTAAAATTCAAGGAAAAATTAGAATATATTAAAACTATTATTAAACTATTGAACTATTAAAACACGTTACACAATTAAATTATATAAATATATTGAATAATTAAACTATTAGAACTATTCGAATTATTAGAAAGTTTTCAACTATTAGAATTATTGAATTATTAAATTATATTAAAAATTTTTTAATTCTTAAACTTTGTAACTTCGAATTAACAGAACTTTTAGAATCTCGTGAATTCACAATTATTCAAACGTAAATTTTATTGATATATAGTCTTTGCTCTTGATCGTTTAAATCAGAATTTTTTTAACGACAGAACTTTGTAATAAATCAATTTTATTATTATATAGTATAACTAGTATAACTACGAACCAGTTGTTAATAACGTATTTATCGGAAATATCGGATATATATGGAATATATCGAATATATATTCCGTATTGGATCTCCGTGTATTGGAATGTGATATATACTCCCAATTATAAATCTAAGTTTATCAAAAATTTTCTTATAAACATCTCGGAATTTATAGCCGAGCAGTGAACATGTATAAAAAAAAAATTATTGAATTTGGTGAAGAATAATTACTGAAGAATAATTACTAATTAAGAATAAATAATATATATTTATATTTGCAAATATATATTTTTTATTTAAATATCAATTAAATTTACAATACGTTGTATTATTTAAAAAAATATAGACTATTTCATTTTTTATTACAATTTTTGATAATATATAATTAATCATAATTTAATAATTAATTGATTTATAATATTTTTATATATTGGAAATTAATACAACATATAAAAATATATATATATAATTTTTAATGCAATATATAAAAAGTATTACGTATGCATCATGAGGATTTTCTATGACGATTGATACGTATGGTCGCATGATAAATTTTTGGAAAAAGCATTAAAAATAAAAATGAATTTTCTATTTTGGATTTCCTTTCACATATAGATTTAATACAAATATTGTCGTCAATATGTACAACTATTTGCGTTCTATTTTTTTGTCGTTTTATAATAGTTTTTATATTATCAAAAATCAATATCTGCCATTAGTAAGCCTTTATAATTTTTTATGTGATTTAAAATGTAATGATTACTATTTTCTGTTTTTTACAGAAGTAAAATCAAGAATTTTAACAAAGTTACTTTTTTTCATTATTTATTTATTTATTTTTTTTTGAATTAATAGGAAGAATATTTTATATCACATATTTATTTTTTTAATCGAAAAATTCCAAATTTACTGATATTATATGTTATAAATTAATTTTGATATAAAAAATATTAAAATAGTAAAGGACAATATTTGTGGAATTTAAAAACATTCACGCAAATAACTATTTGTTATACAAAATGATAAAAAAAAAGATTTAAAATTTAATGATAGTATTAATGATAGTATTAAGATTAGTAATAATTAAAAATATTTACTTAACTAGATTTTATAATCAATATATTCAATATGAAATTAATTTTTGTTATTTATAATACATTTTTACATACATTAAATGAAAACAAGAATTTACAAGAAACTGAAAAGATCAAAATCAAGAATAAAACGAGGCGGAAGTAACATGATAAATAATTCAAAATCTACATAGTTTTCATTCAATTTTCTATATTAGATATGCAAAATTATAATTGAAATACATACATATTATAAAATAAAAAGAATATAAAAAATTATTATAATTTTCCGAAATATTCATACAATTTTATATACAATAGAACCTCGATTAACAGACACAAAATTATCATACCTAAATAAGCGACAAATAAAGTGCACAAATCCATCATATAATTAAGATCTTGATGGAAATACATATTTTAAAAAAATTTAATTCGTTTATAATTCAATTTTATATTTCCAAAATTAATTTATATTAAATTTATAATTTATAATTAAATTTAATATGTATCAAATACAATGTCATCCTATCACTCTAGATATTTCTATTTCCATTTTCTCATTTCCAATATATTCATTTCAGATTACTACAATTATAAATATTTATATTATAAATATTATATACAACTATAAATCATAGTTTAGATCTTATAGTTATGAGTTAGATCTCATAGTTTAAAGATCTCAAATAGATTTTAGTCTTCCGATTTCGATGATACTTACAAGTATATATATACTGTCACACATAATAGTACGTCTTATGTACAGCAAATCGTGAAATAAATCGATATTTAGACATTATCTGCTCAAAAAAATCAATATCAACTGTAAATGCTTAAAAACAAGAGAGTATTTTATACGGACAAAAATTAGAAAATAATGCACAAATTGGTAACAGTTAATACATACCGATAAAATATGTTGTAAGATAAAAAAGAAAAAAAAAAAATATCAACAATACACGGTATTCCCAAGCGACACCCTCCAAGTACTAACTGTGCTCGACGTAGCTTGACTTTGGTGATCAAATGAGAACCAGTAGTTCCTACGTGATATGGTCGTTGGCTTGAGAATTATTAGTTCTTTTTTCGAAATACGCATAATAAAATTGATTTTAAAACGATAATGGGAAAATTTATAAATAATTA
Organism: Apis laboriosa; assembly: GCF_014066325.1. Classification (NCBI taxonomy): domain Eukaryota; kingdom Metazoa; phylum Arthropoda; class Insecta; order Hymenoptera; family Apidae; genus Apis; species Apis laboriosa. The sequence goes on along the minus strand of NW_025220694.1, from coordinate 2,739,560 downwards.
ATCAAATATACTAATTAAAGTGTAACAAATAACATTACATGATTATGTTTTTTAATGAAGACCCTAAAATTCAATATGGAAATATAATAGGACTTTGGTGACCATCTGAAATGAGGAATAATCATTCCGTATAAATCTATATCTATCGGTTAATCGAAATCTCGTAGAAAATAAGAAGAAGTCAATTTTTTTCCTTTAGATTACATTTTAATTAATTTTTATATTTTAAGTATCTAGTTACAATTGTATAAATTTATTATAAAATTAATTATAGAATTATATTTAATAATTCTATATTTAATTTTTTCTATATATAATTCTTTTTATTTAATATTGTTTATCATAAAAAAATAAAAATTCTAAAATTATTATAAAATTATCATAAAAATAAAAATAAAAATTTTATCATCAAATATAAAAATTTTATTCAATATCAAAAAATTATGGAGAGAAATCTATTACAAATATAATTATTCATAGACACAGAAGTTCGAAGAACAAATATATAAAATTATTTTAATTATACGGTTACATTTGAAAGTTACTAAAATCATAATTGTCTTTTGTTAATAAATCTTGCATTGAGAAAATCATTCAAATTGTATTTTGATTATTCATTCATTGCTATATTTTTTAACGGAAAATAACTTCTGATTGCAATTTTCGAGAGTTTTTATGCTCAAATGTATCTTTTAATAAATAGAAGACACATAATCGAAATCTTCCGCATCAGTTAATGCAAATTTCATTGTATTTAAAAATTTTATAAAAACATTTCTTATACAAATAAATATTTTTTTTCCTTCTAATTTTTATTTTTATCTTTTTGAACAATAATACTTATTATTTAATATCTCATTAATAAAATTTAATAATTTAACTAAAAATTTGACTGAAAATTATTATAATATTGATAATCAGACTTACTTGTAATATAATAACTAATTGAGAATTTTTAAAATTTTATTGCTTTCTTCCTTTGTTATTAAATAAAAAAATTGTATTAAATAAAAAATGTCAGTAATCATAAGGTAAATAGTACATTACAAATAGCCAGAAAAAAAAATGATAAAATGTATGCAATATGATTTATTATAATTATAATATATCAAATATTTATCATAATTATAATATAATTATAAAATAATTCTTAATTTAACCAAAATCTTATTCAATTTTCAATTATTATTACTTTATTTTTCTTAATACTTAATATTTTTCTTTATACTTTAATTTTCAATTACAATTACTATACTTTCTTGCATAAATAAAATTATGTTTACTTAAATTTATTTTATATATATTTTTATATAAAAAAAATATATTTAAAATTAGTAAAATAATGAGTTATTATGATTGAATATGATCTATATAACAGATCTATATAATGAATGTTTGTACATAAGAAGCTATTTGCTTAGTATCTACATTATTTTGGATAGAAATAAAAAATAAAAATTAAAAAATAAAGTAAAAAAAAAATTAAAAAAAAAAGTTAAAAAATAAATAAATAAATTATTCTGCATTAATTTTTTTCATTTTGAAATTTACGATCAATGGAACATTATGTAATAATGACGTCGGGAACGTCAATTCGTCTTTCTAAAAGTTACAATGTAATCAAATGTTATCAAAAAATTATCTATATGGTTCTATTAAAAGAAAACTTAAGATCACTTTAAAATTTTTAAAAATATGAAATATAAAGAATCAATAAATAAATGATAATTTTTTTTTTTGATATATAAATTTCATTTGAAACAGTTTAAATGAAATCAAACTGTAACTCATAACGAGTTATTTCATTTAAAATATTTCACGAAATATTAATTTTTTTGGTATTTTATTTTAATATGTTTTTATTTTAATTATAATTATTTAATTTATAATAATATGTGGAATAAATTCAAGAAAAGATCATTCATTAAAAAAAAAATATATAATTATATTTTGCAATTACACTTTTGACTTGCACCATTGTGCACTTCTTAAAAAAATCGTATTATGCGATTGTACAATTTGTTAAATAATAATTTTCCTTTACAATTTTTTTTTTATCTTCAATAGAAACAGAATTATGTAATTATGCCCATAATTAATGGACATAATAGATAAGTTTATATATAAGTTTATATATATTTTATATATATATAAAATTATACTGAAATATTGTGAAATTTTGTTATTAAAGAAAATTTTAAATAAAAAAACATATGATAAAAGCAAAATATCGTACTTTTATTTATAATAATATTTATTTAAAGTATTATCATTTTTATTTTAAATTAAAATAATTTTAAATAAAAAATTTATAAAAATTAATAAATTTAATAATAAAAATTTAATAATTTATAAAAAATTAATAATTTTTTTCAAATATTTTCAATAATTAATTTGGAAATATTTTTAATTTATAATTATATTTTTAATAATTGTTCGATATCTTTTTTTAAGTATAATTTTAAACATATTTCTTGATTTTTGAATTCTTAGTTTTATTATTAATATAATATTCTTAGTTTTATATTATAAATTTATCAATATTTTAAAATGAACATATAAAATAATATTCTGAAAAACATTCAGAATATTAAAAATTATGAAATTAAAAATTTAATTTATATCAAATGACATTGATTTAATGATCAAATGATCAAATGATTTAATTAAAATTTTTTTAATAAAAAATTATTTGCTGAAAACAAGAATTAAATTATCATAAATTACTCAATAAAAGTAAAAAAAATCAAAATAATAATTTTTAAATTATTCATGGCAATTATTCTTAAAAAATTTATTGATCAAAAATTTAACAATATATATTTATAAATATATATTTACATCTTATATATAAAGATAACTTTTGTTCATCATTAGAATAGTAAAAAAAAAATTTTGCCGTTAAGTTTTGTTTCACTTTAATGTTTATATCAATGCTAATTTAATATTATCAATTAATATATTATTAAGTTGACAAAATGTTTCAATGAATGTTCGAAATGTTTGAATGAATTTGTAGACGTAAATAATAATCTGTATATTATTTAATTTGTATATATTCTTTTAAATTGTCTGATATATTATGAATTTTTTATTACGATATTATTTAGGACTTTATTGCAAATAGAATTTGATAAATTTTTTTCGTTATATTTTATTGTTAATTATTTAATAATTTATAAGAGGACATTTATATAGACTGTTTCAAAAATTGTTGGCAAACTAGCTTGCAATAATTCTACATATAAATGTCAAAAAAAAAGGAATTTTTCCATTTAAGACTTTATTTTCGAAAAAAATAAATTTAAAAATCCATTTAAAAAGACATTCGTTCATTAAATTGGATGTTTTGAAACTATTGTTTCTGCTCATATTATTAAATATTAATCGTATTATTAAATATAAACAATATCGATAATATAAATAAAAACAGAAAATTTGTGAAGAAACACAAGAGTATTTCTCTTATAACATTTCATAAATTATCTGGCAGAATTTTTAAGAAAAATTACGATTTTCATGAATGTATAGATCGTTTTTGTTTAAAATAATGAATATTTTGTATTAAATATTGATTAAAATCCTCATACTTGTTGATTATTTTTGCCATATCCTATTTTATTTAATTTTCTATCTATCGATGTACTATGTAAAATTTTTTTATTAATAATTTTTTAATAAAAAATGAACAACAGTTAAAATCTGAAAATTACTCAAGAGAATATTTTTGATACATTACAATATATAAAATTATAGATATAACTTGTATATAATAATATATATAATAACATACACGTACATATGTATAATATATAAAATTATATAACATATATATATATAGTATATGTGTAAAGAAATTTCATAATATATAAAAATAACATTTAATTTTTTTTTTCGATAAATCGAGTTCTATATTTTCATAACTATTTTTTTTATAAATTATTTATCTTTTTGAACATTTTCTGGAGAAAATGAATAATACAGATTATAAATAACGTAATTTTAATTTTTTAAATTTTTAAAAATTTCATTTTAGTATACTTTTGATATAATATTTCTCAAAATTGAACTTATCTCAAAAATTTTAATTTTATCTCAATAATTTTATTCTTTTAGCTAATATTAAATATTAATTTAAATAAACTCTAAATAAAATCTAAATAATTTTAGATTTTATCGTATCTGTTTATAATATGTTAATATAACGAATATTTGAAATGTTAACGGCATTGTATAATTCTATTTATGAACTAAATTTTTTATGTACAATATTTTTTATAATGAATTTTATATTTAATTTTAAAATGTTCGAATGCCGAACGATATTTATTTTTAAATGAATTTCTTATTATCATTGGTATATTCTTTAAATTTAATATAACTGCATAATAATCGAATAATTAAATTTAGCGATCTACATAAAATATTATCAAGATTATTCTAAAAAACATTAATTATAATGTAATTTAATAATGTAAAAACAAGCAGAAAGAAAAAATTTCATTTTTTGAACCATTCTTTTAACATATTCAATGCGGCACTAATCTAAAAATCGAAATTTTTTGTACTAAATATAATTTCTTGATAAGTGAAAAGTAATTATGAAATAAAATTTGACGAAATCCAAAATGGCTATGCATACTGATAGGAACATTCATACTGAATACATATAAAAGAAAAGTTGAATATTTGAAAAAAATTTTTTTCACACAAAATTTTTCTTAAAAAGTTCGTGATTTAATCATCACATGATATATCACATGATATAACACATCACTATGATATAAAAAATCTTTATAATATATACATATATTATATGTAATATTTTTTATATTACCTAAATACAAATTTTTAAATTTATTTTTTCAAGTACGGAATATTAAATGAAAAAAATTCATTTCGATTATTTTTTTTTTTTGCATATTAAATCACAAATATTCTACATATTGTACATACCTATATATATTTATGCAGAATTATTACTTTGTATCACGATATTTGAAACATTTAATATAAATAATATTTTTATACGATCAAAATCTTAATGAATAAATCCTAAAGAAATTATATTTGAAAGAAAAAACTTTTCATATCATCAATATTAATATACACAAATACAAAACTGACATTTGTTTTCATCTCTATTCAAGTGCAAAATAATTACAAGATAAATACGAACTATTTCTTCGTTTTAATCTCTTCGTTATAAATATCTGACTGGAAATTATTTCTATTTCTTTTTTGCGGTCGATCGTTTTAAATTTCTCTTGAAAAATGGAATCAGAGAAGAAGAAAGTAAAAAGAAGCACGAACTACATATCCGCTACGATTAATCTTTCCAACATCAGGTAAACTAGATAAAAGTAAAAGAAACTGGGGTAAAACTAGGATCTTAAAACAATTTCATAACTTTGATATTAATAAAATGAAAAGGAAATTAAAATTGGATAGAAATTGTTTATATAAAAGAATTTTTTTTTCAAAATAATTTTATATATCTGTAATCATTTAATATTTTAATTGCTTAAAAGAAAAAATGGGAAGAAAAGGAAGAATAAAAGAGAGAAAAAAGAGACCTGATTAAATATAATGAAAAAAAAGAGAAAAAATAGATAATAGGAAAAAGATAGAAAAAAAATATAAAAAAAATGAAGAATAAAGATGAATAAATGACGTGTTAATAATGAATAAAGAAGATCAATTAGTAGTTTAAGTTAGTAATCTTTTTATTATTTAATATATTCTTGTTGTCTATCTATTGTTATTATTTAATATATTCTTCTTCTCTTTCTTTTATATATTCATATGCAATTTATAGTTATTAAATTATTTTTTTTTCTTAAAAAAAAATAGTATATTACAAAAATGTATAGTCTATTTATATTTATTTATTTTTATATATTTATTAGATTGATAGATATTTTGTGTTTGTTATTTTCGTATTTAATTATATTTAAGATGACATGATTTATACAAACATAAGACATGAATTATACAGAGTAAAGCATAAGTAAAGCAATTCATGAATATTTTTTCTAAATAAAACTGTCAACAATAAAAATATGCATGTTACACTTAAATTTCAAAAGTATTTGTAATTATGATAAAATAATAAATAAAAGTCAAAATGTAAATTTGTAAATTTATCTAAATTTTTTTTATTTTATTTTTCATTTTCAAATATATATATATATATATAAAATTTTATATAATAATTATATAAAAAAGAAACTTTAAATATACATTACTATATACATACTATATACATACTATATACATACTATATACATACTATATACATACATACTATATACATACTATATATACATACATACTATATAAATATATATATATATATATATATATATATATATATATATATATATATAT